>NC_090935.1:50160671-50477754 GCF_040938575.1 Ambystoma mexicanum | reverse complement strand
CGGTTCCTTTACCCAGCATGCACTGGGATCCATCAGTGTACCCAGCATGCACTGGGATCCAGCAGCATCTCTTTCCCAAGTTGCTTTAGGAGTTCCGGTTCCTTTACCCAGCATGCACTGGGATCCATCAGTGTCTCTTTCCCAAGTTGCTTTAGGAGTTCTGATGTCTTTACCCAGCATGCACTGGGATCCAACAGCGTCTCTTTCCCAAGTTGCTTTAGGAGTTCTGGTTCCTTTACCCAGCATGCACTGGGATCCATCAGTGTCTCTTTCCCAAGTTGCTTCAGGAGTTCCGGTTCCTTTACCCAGCATGCACTGGGATCCATCAGTGTACCCAGCATGCACTGGGATCCATCAGCGTCTCTTTCCCAAGTTGGTTTTTTTTTTTTATTGAAAAACTACAGTTTAAACATACAGAAAAAAACTTTTGTTTCAAGGCATTGTCGCATCATTTCTATACAGCATGCACCATCGATTGGAAAAACTACAGTTTAAACATACAGAAAAAAACTTTTGTTTCAAGGCATTGTCGCATCATTTCTATGCAGCATGCACCATCGATTGCTGGCATCTCTATGAGCTACTGAAAATACATGACGGAATTTTTTTGTAGTCGAATGGAAACTTTAGAAGTGCTGTTAGATAGTTTACAATAGCACATACATGTTTTTTGTTTTGTCCAGAGGAAATCAAAAGCCACCATGTCGCCATGTCCCCATCCAAGGGGGCGAATTCGCCTAAGTAGGCAGAGCGATGGTCACATAACGCTGGGCAATTTAGAATTAAATGCTTCAGTGATTCCACTGAAGCAGCACAGAAGCGACATAGATTGTTTACAATGGGATGTTTCCTTTGGTGTAGAATTTCCTTTGAGTTCAAAGTGTTTAAACGGAAACGTAGGAATTGTTCACGATAGGAGCGGGTATAGCATTGACTCAGATATTGGGCTTGGCAGTTAAGCTTTTTTTGTACATTGCCTAGCCATTTAGAGGTTGCCATTGTTGTCTGTTTTTCAACATTGACGATCCATGACCATGCTTCAAATTTTCTTTTTGCAAGTTTGGGACGAGAAAATAGATCGAAGTTATTGATTTCTGCGGCTACGATCCAGTCTTCAACTTTTTTGTCCCATTGGTCTAACATGCAACTAGAGCTTAGATCACTATTGAGAGTAAATATTTTATAGGCTCAAATAAATGCACAATCTTTCTTGCTGGTTTTAGAACCTATTGAAAGGATTTTCGTTTTGTCTGGATTGATTACTAGTTCATTAATAGTTAGGTAATCAAAAAGACAGCTTAAGAGCCGTTATAGGCCGATCTGTGTTTTATCGATCAATACCAGATCATCTGCATATGCAATATAGCGCACAGGAGACATATTTACTCTCGGGGGGGAAAACAGTGTGCCTGTTCGAGATGATTCGGGAGATCTGCCAGAAACAATTTGAACAAGTCGGCGGCAAGTGGACAACCTTGCTCCACTCCTCTTGTAGTGGAAATGCTGTCAGATAAGTCTCCGTTCTTACTAAGGCGTACGCGAAATTAAGTGTTCGCGTGAAGAGCCATAATTGGGGTGAGAATATTTGCAGGACAATTCCATTTAATTAATTTTGTCCAAAGCAGTTCACGATTAATGCCATCAAACGCTTGCTTCATATCAATGAAGGCTAGATGCAATTTGGTTTTTGTTTTAGGGCATCGAGTTTCAGAGCTGTTAATATAGAGAGATTTACGTCCACTCCAGTACCCTTGGAGAACCCTGTTTGGCGGACATCAAGAATTCCTGCTTTTTTTGCCCAAGCTGCCAGTTTCACTCTCAGATTGGATCCAAAAAGTTTGCCAATGCAATCTAGGAGGGCAATGGGCCTATAGTTTTCGGGAGCATCCCAACTGCCCTTCTTGTGAATCGGAATCACAATTGCAGTGAGCCAAGACTCCGGCAAACTGCGTGCGCTGGCAATATTTTGAAAAAGGATTTTTTTTTAGCATCACATTGCTAATCATATCTGGACCAGCTGCACGCGAGTTTTTGAGCGTCTTGATGGCGTCCACAATTTCAATATGCGACATTTCTACATCCCACGGCACTTGGTTTACTTCAGGAGGTAACATATGGACCTTAAACTGACTGTTAAAAACTGCCGTGAAGTGCTTACACCAGATATCACCAGGTATCGTTTTCTGCTTTAAGTTTGTACTTATTGATGGACCCATATTCAAGATTTTCCAAGTATCTCGTGTATTCTTGGTGATCAACAGCTTCATCATGAGTTCAGCACGATCTTACTCGGCGATGAGTCTCTGGGATCTAAACCAATTTCTATAGATTGCTCTTCGTGTTTTGACTTCATCGCGCACGATTTTCCAGGCGATGTTTTTTTAAACGGCGGATGTCACTTCTTAGCTCTTTTTTTTTACATCCATCACTTTGCTGAACCAATGATTGTGATTTGTAGGCTGGCTGGGTACCATGTTGTTTGTTGTATTGATAAGAACGGCGTATAGTCGACACCAATTGGCAGATTTATCAGATTTTCTGTTAAGGAGCATATCTTCTTAATGCTCAATCTTAAGCGATTGCCACTTGGGTGTGCCTCTACTGGCGCCGAATATCATAGTGCAGATTTGGGCGCTGGCAGTAGGCAATCTAGTTTTAATACCCTGTGATCGCTCTTTGTCGAAATTGAGTGAAGAGCGCTGGTCTTCTCTTCAAAATTCCTGGACACCCAGAAGTAATCAGTGATGCTGTGCATTGAATTGCAATGCCATGTCGGTTGAGCCGGCATGTCACCTCGCACCCTACCATTCAACATCACACAGTTATGCGTCTCCATTAGATTTGACCAACGTTGCTCTTTCGCCCCTAGTTCATCATGGGCAAGTTGGCAATAGATGTTAGAGTGTGGATCACACTTAAACCAAGACCCGTTCAAGTCTCCACAGCAGATGATTGACAGGTTGTGATATTTCAGCATTGCATCATCCATTAAGGCGCTAATCGCTGAGGTGAAGACAGATTCCTGTATTTTGGCTGGGTTTCAATTACAATTTATCAATAGCAGAGAATGAACGACATTTGAGTTTTCAGTCCGTGAATGCATGATAGATCCTTGGACATGTGGGTTTGGGTTGGAGCAACTTGGACTAGACCAGTTTTGGGACAGCCGTATCATGGTCAATAGTCCTGCACTCGGGCACCCTTGTTTGTTTTTGATGGCAGGGTTAATCAGTGTAGCAAAGCTGTCTCTCATTGGTGCCTCGCTCAACCAGGTCTCTTGCAGACAAATAGCGAAAACTTCATCCAAGGGGACCTCAAACTCCTGGAACAGATGATGGAACCCTCGAGTATTCCACGAGATGATGGAAGAGGTGGTAACCTGGTGACATAGTCATAGCTAGTCCTGATTTTGATTTCTCTGGTGACTAACTTTTTTTTCCTTTTGGGCACTAGGGTCACCTGCTTTCCCCTCAGAGACCATGCTGTGACGTAGAGTTCTCACCTCTGCTGGGTTAAAGTCGGCCGAACTTGAATCCGGCTGATTGGAATTGGAACTCCAGGAATGCTTTTCTGGTTCAACCGAAATATCAAAACCAAACAGTAATAAATCCTCGGCTGCTTTGAGTAGCGTATTTCGTACTCCTGCAGCATCAGAGCAACGTTCATTCACATATTCAACGATTTTAATGTCATCCGAGTTCATCAGCCGCAGAGGTGGAATATGTTTGAATAAGCGTAAAACGTTTGCTCGATTCACGTTCAGCTCATTTTCTTCTTTGTGTATGTTTTGTAGTCTCAATTTACACTTATAGTTGTTTTGTCGCTCTAAATGTGGAGCTTGAGATCTCCATGTGGGACAAGTTTGCTGGTTGCGTTGATTTGTGGTAAATTTTGGATTTACATTAGTTGTAGCATCCATGTAGTTTGAGTCATCTTTGTGAGAAATGATTGGACGGCGGCTATGCACTGCTTGCCACTTCAATGGTGATCGACCTTGTCTTGAATGAGCGGCTTCCGGAAACCTCTGCATCTCGGACAGATTTTCATCACTGGCACCATGCGATATTTCATCATCGCTAGAGTTTGAGTAAGTAGACAGATCGCATAAATCCAGCGATACACTTGGCACCTTGTTTCAGGGGGGGCTTTAATGCACTGGGTTGAGTTACTGTAGGACCATTCACATCCTCAATGTTGCGCTTGAAAAGCCCCAACCGCGGGGGAGTAGTCAAGTTTCTGATGAACCTTTTCGTGGATGTATGAGCTGCCGGTTTTACTTTTTTAGTCGTAATAGTTTGCTTCACAGTTTTGGCTTGAACTATGAGCTTGGATTTTGTGCTAGCTGCATTTGATTGTGTAGAGCAGCCAGCTCCGTCATTCTTTACATGTCCTATAAAGATGCCAGCTATGGGAGGAGCACTTGCCTGAATATCAGCTTGTATTGCTTTAGGCGTTCCGGTTCCTTTACCCAGCGTGCACTGGGATCCATCAGTGTACCCAGCATGCACTGGGATCCATCAGCGTCTCTTTCCCAAGTTGCTTTAGGAGTTCTGATGTCTTTACCCAGCATGCACTGGGATCCATCAGTGTACTCAGCATGCACTGGGATCCATCAGTGTCTCTTTCCCAAGTTGTTTTAGGAGTTCCGGTTCCTTTACCCAGCATGCACTAGGATCCATCAGTGTCTCTTTCCCAAGTTGCTTTAGGAGTTCCGGTTCCTTTACCCAGCATGCACTGGGATCCATCAGTGTCTCTTTCCCAAGTTGCTTTAGGAATTCTGATATCTTTACCCAGTATGCACTGGGATCCATCAGTGTCTCTTTCCCAAGTTGCTTTAGGAGTTCTGATGTCTTTACCCAGCATGCACTGGGATCCATCAGTGTACCCAGCATGCACTGGGATCCATCAGTGTCTCTTTCCCAAGTTGCTTTAGGAGTTCCGGTTCCTTTACCCAGCATGCACTGGGATTCATCAGTGTCTTTCCCAAGTTGCTTTAGGAGTTCTGATGTCTTTACCCAGCATGCACTGGGATCCATCAGTGTCTTTCCCAAGTTGCTTTAGGAGTTCTGATTCCTTTACCCAGCATGCACTGGGATCCCTCTACCCAGCATGCACTGGGATCCTTAGTGTGTACTTCCCACGATGCTTTAGGAGTTCCGATTCCTTTACCCAGCATGCACTGGGATCCATGTGTGTCTCTTTCCCAAGTTGCTTTAGGAGTTCTGGTTCTTTTACCCAGCATGCACTGGGATCTCTCTACCCAGCATGCACTGGGATCCTCAGTGTCTCTTTCCCATGATGCTTTAGGAGTTCTGATGCTTTGGGTGTATTGGCACGGTGCCCAGCATGCACAACTCCTCATCCAAATATCCAGGGCAAAAAGTGTACAATTATGACATTATTGCCCCCGCCTTGAATGGAAGACTACAAATACCAGAATCCAATTCAGTAGAAAGCAAAAAAAGGCCAATGGATTTTGAAAAAGTACCTTCAAGACTAATAACAAAAGGTACTGTGTGAAAAGCTTAGCTGTTTGTTCAATGTTTGACAGGGTCATGCTTCATAATGTGAGAAACATTTAGTATAATAGCCGCTGTTTAGTGTTAACATGAACATGTGAAAATAAGGCATATAACTATATATGCCACAACAGCTTTAAACTATCTTGGAGGAGGGTGTGTATTTTAGGCAGAGAGCTTGCACTTTGCGTCTGCTTTCAAAATAAAAATGCTCCTTTGCAATTCCTAACAAAGATTAAGAACGTCTTGTCCAAAAGAGTGTCCCTTAAATGGGCCATCACGTGTAAATCGCTCCCACTTTAAATGCTCTGCTAAGGAAGTGATAAGCAGCGCGTAGGGCAAAGGTGTCCGGCTACCAGGGCGCTGGGTGTGCTGAGCAGGAACACCGTGCTCCTGCTCGGCGCCCTCACTGTGCTGCCAGCCGGACAGCTTTCCCTTTCGGCCCCCTAATTGGCAATGAGGGGGCCGAGCGGGAGAGGTGTCCCGGTCTGGCACGGGGCCTCTTCCACTGTGTGCACCGTGCCGCCGCCTTTGCTCCTCAGGATTCCGCACGCCTCCATCTTGCCAAGTCTCCCCTCCCCCCTCCAGTGTATACACGCCTGCATTCCTGCCTCTGCCCATGTAAGGCTTGTGTTTATGGCACGGGAGATGTGCCAGAAGCCAAGTTTTCGTTGCAGATAATTTATTTTGTGAATATGGCCCCAGCCTGACGGATTCTTCGGGATGCAGTGCACTCAGGAGCTGCGAGGAGAGCCCCCTCGCCCCTTCCCCCCACCTCCGTTAGTGCCGAGCCTCCAATACTCTGAGGCCGCTCCAGGATAAACTCTCCTCATAGCTTACTTTTAGGGCCGGTAGGGTCGCTCAGTTTCTAGATCCCTGGGCCTCCCACACGCCTCCCCTTAGCCTTGCAAGGGACAGCAGGAGCCGCCCTTGGACACGAAGAGGGGCGTAACAAGAGCGCAACAGCAAATACAGAACTGGAGGCCAGGCTGGAATTCAAGCAATTCCTTCTGTATCTCTGCTTGTTTCATTAGCCACCCAGTGGGATCTGGCCTACCCCATGATATGGTTATATCGGAGTCTAGACTTATCCCAACGCCAAGTCCTTGCTCTTCAACTTGGGGGCGCAACCATCCAGCTCAGCGGGGTTCCTTGTATGGCCAGTGGGGAAATCGAGGGGGCATTATTCCGTACGTTTGTGCTCTGAAAGCATGGGGGTCGCAGGGTCGCCTGTAGCCCTCCATTGTTAGATGGCGGTGCAGGCCGGCATATTCAGTCAGTGGCAACCACCAGAAGGTTCAGCACCGGTGGCATCAAATGTTGGTACCAATGTAACAGGTATGGCAGGTGACCCAAGCTAGGCTAACAGGAAAGTGAAGTTCAGAACTCTTATTAAACAGAGAGGTCGTGTAATTATGCTTCATGTGGCTGCACATGCATGAAGATGTTCCGTGGGTCCAGCCGTGCAGGCATAACATGGCATAGATTCCAGGTTCAAAGCCTCAGGGGATGCCTAAATCGCAGTGAGATTTGGGGATGCCCAAAGGCAGCCCTCCTTAACCTCCGCTGTGCACCAGTATCTGCAAGACTTGATTACATTACAAGAAACGCGTGTTCACCCTTTGGTAGCAAGGCTGAATCCCAAGGCTGTACTTTATAGAAGAAGAAAAGGTCGACTTGAATTACAGCATGGCACATATGTAAAATCTCAACAAAGAAATAGTCTTTGCAGGTTTTTTTCAAAAGATGTGTAGAAGAACAGCCAACTGCCCCTGCAGGAAGTCCCGCAACCCTCCTCCCTTTATGCTGGAAGCCAGAAGTCGTGCCATGCTTGACGCCAGCGATTGTGACTATTACGCGTCGAATCTTCGAGAAAAGGTATCCACTAAGATAACCCTATCAGATGTATTCCCGAAGAGATGACAATCTTTTGGAGGAGATCCCAGAAGGAATATGAAAATGAGAGACAGAGAAGTTGGTGCCGTCACAAGGAACGAGCGTGACGCGCTGAGAAGACTGGCTGAAGAAGAGAGTGGACCTTATAGAAACCGATGATGAAGTAAAGAATCGAGTAAACTTTCATATGCGAGATGAAGATTGCACGTGTGAAGAGCACTGTAGAAAATGCAAGCAGTTTAATAACTACAGATTCAGCAACGCAAGTAGACTAAGTGATCATGGAAGCTAGCTATACGTAGCAAATAGACTGCAGGCGGAGGTGCCATTATAGAAGCTGGACATCGGTGTCACCATTTTAGTAAATTCAAGCCCATGAAGAAAAAGGCTGAAGCTGTGTCGCAGCAAATAAGTAGCTGAGCGCATGGAAAGATCCAGAAGGGCTGTCTGGCCTGGTGTCAAGGCTGGAAGCTGCCAAGAACTGATATCTATCCTTGAAGAACAGTGAGTGTGAGACACTCAATCGTCCCTTGTTAAGGTGCAAAGAAAGAACACCGTGATGGCCAAGTTCATTCAATACCATTAAATGCTGAAAAATTGGCTGAATTGCCGTCTCCTGTCACGTGAGTCAAGGATGGAAATAGAAGTTGGGCATGCAGTCAAGAACTAAGATAGCGCATGCTCACACTCCCGTGTATTCTCGGAAGCAAGGATACTTTGCCAGGACAAGTTCAAAGATAATCTTCATGGCAGAAGGCATGGGTGATGAGAGATGTTGGGCTAATTGGGTGAGAAGACACGGTCAATTCCACCTCCTGACACCTGGGGTATGAGCTTACATGCTGCTAGCGAGCCGAATATTCCAGAGGGCACGAGCATGCCAACCAAGTGTAGAGGGCCATGTAATGAAGGGCCTTATAGCTTGATAGCCAATGATGTACCGTGTATTTAGTAACTGTTGAAGAGGACTTGCACTAGGGGTGGACATGAGTTGTCCACCTAACCATAGATGTCCAATCACAACCCGATCCCTTATAGAAAGTATACTTAGATGTTGCCCTTGAGCCAACCACAACCCCCGATAGGTTTTTCAACTTATTTGCCACGTACTATGATGTCACGTATGATGAATTTCTACTATAAAAGCTTTGTTTTTTATTAAATGCTTCGAGATAATGCCGTGCAATGTCCGTTGATGTCCGTTGTAACTCCCTGTTTTAGACAATTGATATCAAAACAGTAAACAAACTTTGCCATCTTCCTGAGTTGGTTTGATTATTTTGTGTAAAAGTTACTCTGCATCCCATCTACTGTATGACACACTACCCGCCAAGGGCCGTTTGTTCACTTGGTAGCAGTGGTCAGATAGTTCTAACCCATCGATTAAGTTAAGCTCCAGAGTTTCCGACGTTCGGACATCCTCTGCCATCTAGCCGGAAGATCGCTGGGATCTTGTGGAGAGTGGCCGAATAGAAAACTTGCAAGATGAACCGAGACGGTGGGCAGGGTCCCTCTTTGACGAAATCCCTGCCTGGTTTCCACGGTCGCTCTGCGGATGGAAGGCAAAAGTGGTCGGATGGAGTAGGTGATACCAAAGGGCTCGAGTCAAAGAACAACCGAATGGTGAATAGACAGAGGTGAATGGCAAATTAAGGGAATGGGTTTGTGGTAATTTAAAAGTAACTGGAAATATTGTGTGGAGGTAGAGATAGTGCCCAGAAGCCTGACCGAAGAAAGTCTAGAAGAAGTCATCTCACACTCCAACGGGAGTCACTAGGCTACGTGTGAACGGGTTCACATAAGGAGAAAAGTTAGATCCTGTGACAGGATATTTGAATAGGGGCCAGGAGATATAAGGGTGATCAAAGTATTTTTAGTAAATGTTTAAAGTCGACTAGCCTGTTTGTGTATTTGTGTTGATAAAAGGTGATGAAAAGTGACACATGTTGTGAAGAAATTGAAATGCAGTTAAGGAGCAAAAGGGACTATATAAGGAAGTGGTTGGTACCAATCCAGATATAGACAGAGATAATTGAAAAGATAGAGACTTGAGCGGCGATTGTTGGAGTGCGCTCATATTTGTTGTTTTAAAAGTATTGAAAAGTGGAAAAAGTGTTTTATAAACTCTGGTAAGTATTTGCAGTCAATTGAGGCTCGTCACAATGGGAGACACTCCTCAGATGCATTTATGTAAAACATTGCCAAAGCACATGCCCAAGCTCACACACTATAGTGCGGAATGGGTGAAAGGCAAGACAGATAAAATGTTCATGCCGTGGCCAGAAGGGGGATCACTGTCAAAAGCAGTATTGCAACATATGACCACATACTTGCACGCTGCATAGACAGGGCAGAAATTGGAGAAAAGATCAGGTATCCTAGAGCTTTGGAAGATGCACTAGGAAGAGAGGGAAGATCCGCCACCCGAGGAGGGAATGCTTAGCCAGTGTAAGGAGGAAGGTGTTGAGCCCTCAGCGGAAGAAGTAGGGTTGTATCCTTTGAAGGAACTGAGAGCGGCGACAGGGTATAGTAATCCGATATATGAACTGCTGTGATTCTGGAAATGCATTGGAGGGACAGGGCCTCCCTGTCCTTGTTCTGTAGTCCATTTTCATGTGTGTTCTGTATTATTTTCTGCACAGTAGTCCATGTGGGACTCCTGGCAGTGCAGCTCTTCCTCTTTTTGGTTTGGTGTACAGACCCTTGGGATACCCTTATGGCATCCATGGGTGGGGTACAACCCTGGGCCCATATTGTACGTTTTTGGGCACCTGTGTGTGGCCCACAGAGCAGTGTATGGGCTGGTGGCATATTCATGCTGAACTTGACAGGTGCTCGGAGTATCCCCCATTTTGGGATTCCCAGGCCCTGCCATTGGAGTCAGTTGATGCCGGATAGAAGAGAAGATGGCCCCTGTGGCCTCTTGGTTTCTATTGCCTTTTACCTTATATTCCCAAACTCCTGGGAATCCCTGACTCTGTCCTTTCCACTGACTGGCTGTTGGATGGCAGTTCCATATATGGTATTATGTGAAAGTCCAGGCCAGGCTGGCTGGAGCCTTCCCAGTGACTGTATCTTGTGGATACACCCGTGGGGTGGGACCTGGGTGAATGGAGTGTGTGACCAATATACATTTCATGTTATGGGTGTTTGGTTTCTGGTGTGTGACACAATGAATGAGACAGTCCTGGTATGAATGCAGTGTGGAGTGCTGAATGGCTGGGTACTTGTCCCAATCCACATTCTGTGTTGTCAGTGTCTGGAGGGAGAAGAATGGCCTGAATGCGCTGTGAGCCTGATTGGCTGCCTGCCTGCATGAATGCCCCGCTGAAAGATTGGCTGCTGAGCTTGGCCCAGCAGTGTGAATGAGAGACAGAACAGTATATCTGGGAACCTCTCCCTTACTGGAATTGTTCAGAAGCTGAAGTCGAAACCTAATGCTTACCTTGAAGCCCAGCGGGAAGAAGAAGGCTTTGCTGCTGCTTTCCTTCAATACAATCTGAAAGCTGTTGTGTCTCCAAGAGCTGATCCAAGAGAGGACCTGGCTAAGAGACCTTTTCCCGAGCTATGAAGGAACATTGTGCATTAGCTAACCTTCACCAAGGCTCCCTGGAAGTCAGTCATCGAAAAAGACTGCCGACCGGAGACAGGGACCGCCAAGGAATCTGAAGTGAAGCACCTGGACATTGAAATCCATCACCATTGACTGAGGTTCGGAGGACCGCTGTAACCTCATCGCCTGGAGCCGCATTGCTCCATTGCCTAAGACATAAGAATCATGGACTCCCTTGCTCATCACCGCTGACTGCTTTGTCCTGCCAGAGAAAGTCAAGGTCGCTGACGAACCAAGGAGAATCTGCTGGTGGGTTTCCCGCCACCCGATGTCCTCAAAGACACTGATGTAGACCCGAAAGCCAGCCGTGGTCGAGTCCCAATCGCCGACGGCAACCGCTGACGACCCAATGCCCTTGCTGGGTATACGTTCTTCATTGATCAGCTTTGCGGCAACAAACTATCATCGCTGAGGTGGACCGCACGCTTATCTTTGCAGGACCTCCACAACCGATTGTCGACGAGCACCATAAGGACCGAAGCTGTTGCCTCAACAACATTGTTCACCCCTTTCTTCGAGGAATCTCGATGATCTGTGGCTCCTGCCTTAAAGGGAGTTCACTTTGGACATCTCGTGGGGGGGCCCCTTGCCTTGATCAGAGAAGGTTTGGAAGCCTCCCCTCCATGTCCTGCCAAGCAAGTGGGGGACTAATGTATTTGGCATTTGACAGAGGATGACACAAATAATGGGTCAGGCGACAGTGAACCTTAAGGCAAGCCAGGAATTGAACAAATATTGGCATGACCTTAAAGCATCACAAGTGGATTGGACTCCAGACCAGCAGATCCTTGTGATGGAGCCTACCAAGCCTCGAGCTTTGGCAGATAAGTGGTCTGGACCCTTCAAGATAATCTCCAAGATGGGCAAAGTCAATTATCTGGTTGACATGGGAGCCTCTGGGGTAGCCCCTCCGGTATTTCAGGTCAACAGGCTCAAGTCTTTCCATAGGCGAGCAGAAGTCTCATGTCTCTTACTAGCTTCAGAGCAAGAAGAGGATGAGAGTGAGCCCCTTCCTGATTTGCTGAACAGCAACCCTCAGGATGGCTCAGTGGAGGGAGTACATCACTCTCCAGATCTGACTCCAGAGCAGCAGAGGGCCTGCAGGGCTTTGCTCCGGCAGTATGCCCCTCTGTGCTCACTGACACCAGGCCTCACCCCATGGTGCAGGCACAAAATTGCCACTGGTGACAGTGTACCTGTAAAAAGCAGGTGCTACCGAATGTCACACACGGTTAAGAACCACATCCAGGCTGAGGTCGCCAAGATGTTGGATCTGGGTGTTATTGAACCTGCAACCAGTCCCTGGTCCAGTCCAGTGGTCCTTGTCCCCAAGACTAGTTCCCAGGCACGTACCAAGGATTGGAGGTTCTGTGTGGACTACAGAGGGGTCAATGCTGTCACCAGAACTGACGCACACCCGTTACCCAGGGCTGATGAGCTTGTGGACACCATAAGTGCTGCCAAATTTGTGAGCACCTTTGAAATTACATCAGGCTATTGGCAAATAGCTCTGACGGACCACGCCAAGGAAAAGACGGCATTCTCAATACCCGAGGGGCTCCACCAGTTTACCCTTTTGGTTTGAAGAATGCACCTGCCACCTTCCAAAGATTAGTCACTCATGCGCTCAGTGGGCTGGAGGCCATTTGTGTGGCCTACTTAGACATTGCTGTCTACAGTTACACCTGGAAAGAGCATTTGACTCATTTGAATCTAAGTGAAGGAATCCAACCCAGGTTATAGGGATGCACAGTTATTAGATTTATGTTGAATACAACTGTTATTTGTGTTACATTTGAATTGCCATATACTACCTTTATGAGTTTGGTGTATGTATAAGTGCGAGGGACATATTCCTTTTAATAGAGTGTTGTCCTTTAGTTTTATTTTGCTAGGCAGGGAAATCCTCTTTCAGTTAGGGATGGCGAGGCGTTTATCACACCCTTTCGAGTTACCAAAATGGCAACTTGTGAAAAACCTTTGCCAAGTTGTCCGCCTCGCATTTCTGACCACTCACAACTCCCCTGCTGTCTTCTGCTGTTCTTGGGGTGTGGGGGTTGGACTCCTCTGCTGTCTTCCTTCTGTTGTTCTTGGTGCGTGTTGTACTATTATGCTTTTTTATGCTGGTTTTGGGGTGTGGCGTTGGACTTGTGTGCCATCATCTATCTGCTGTAATTATGCTGTGAAGTTCGTCCCCTCTGCTGTCTTATGCTGTTCTTAGGGTATGTATTGGACTTCTCTGCTGTCTTCTGCTGTTCTTTGGTTGTGGTGTGGACTCTGCTGCGGTCTTCTGCTTATCTTGGGCTGCAGTGTTCGATTTATCTGCTGTTTTCTGCTGTTGGACCCATCTGCTGTTTTCTGCTGTTCTTAGGGTATAGTATTGGACTCCTCTGCTGTCTTCTGCTGTTCTTGGGATGTGGTGTTGACTCCTCTGCGGTCTTTCGCTGTTCTTTGCGTGTGGCGCTGGACTCCTCTGCTGTCTTCTGCTGTTCTTGGCTGGTGCTGGACTCCTCTGCTGTCTTCTGCTCTTCTTAGGGTATGGCATTGGACTCCTCTGTTGTCTTCTGCTGTTCTTGGGGTGTTGTGTTGGGCCCCTCTACTTTCTTCTGCTGTCTTTGGGGTGTGGTATTGGAGTCCTCTGCTGTTCTTGGGGTGTGGTGTTGGACTCCTCTGCTGTTTTCTGCTGTTCTTGGGGTGTAGCACTGGGTCCCTCCATTTTTTCTGCTGTTCTTGGGGTGTGGTGTTGGGCTCCTCTGCTATCTTCCTTTTGTTGTTCTTGCATTGTGGTGTTGTTGCAGTCGTCTGCTGTTGTTGAGGTGCAGTGTGTTAGGAAAAATTTCATATTTGAATGTAATTTTCCCTCCATGTGTCAACCCCCAAACTTTTTGCTGCTGTTTTACACCCTGATCTAACCTTTGCCAGAGAAGTGCAGCTCTCCGCCGCACTCCTCTGGGCTTTCGCTCAATTCTTATGGGGAAACTGACATGCCCTTAAGACAGTCAGTACTGGGAGACTTTGTTTCCCTTAGTCCTTTCCTCATGTTGCAGCTTTTGTGCAACATGTAACAAGAGTGCAATGTAACTTACTTTACCACACTCTTGGGTCTCTAGTCTTTCCAAAGGCCCTAGAAAGTCTCACTGGACTTATTATGAACTGTGCAGGTGTGTCATGGACAGGACTGGTGGCAGCTATCATTTATCTTATGTTTTGAACCCTTTTTTTGCCATGTTATCTGCACTTACCGCGTTTGGCACAAATAGGTGGCCTGGCTCCAAAATGGCCATGCTACACGGTTCTTTGTCCTGTCCTTTGGCCATCTTGCCTCATCACCTTCCCCAGGTTGAGCCGACCCGGGTCAGTCCTTATTTGGTCATGAACTTTCCCGCGAAACCCAAAGCTTTCGCAGGCTTCTGCATGCCTGGTGTGTGTGCCTCCAGGATGTGGGCTGGGATGTCTGTTCCCAATACACATCCTGGCTGCCAGAGAGTCCGGAGTGTCCTGAATGTCTGGGACCACCGTAGTCTGTGATTGGTCCACGTATATAGTGAGTGTTTGTGAGCAGATCTCCCATTGGATCCTCTCCGTTTTGGCGCGAAGGGAACTTTGGATAAGAGGAGGCCGAAAACACCACTACCATGTCGATCTCTTGAGTTCACACGAACAAAGGATAAGGAGCCAAGTATCCTGCAACAGGAAGCCGAGTCGAGCAACCGCTGGTGACCCGCTGGAAGGTTTGGCACCCTGAGCCCGCTATCGGCCTGCGAGACCCCTCTGCATCTGATCGTCCTAGAAGATCTGCGAATGCGCTTCGACCCATTGGAATAGTGGGACCAACTATTCTCGGCACCTTCATCAAACGCTGTAACCAAGCCTCTTCGGAGGTGTCCCTGGGACAACCAGTGGGCTGACCAGCTTACACGGGACGTTTGATCTGTCACCGCCGCCATTTCGGGGAAGCCCTTGGAACTTGGCCTACTGCTAGCTCTATGTCCATGGCACCCTCACACCGAATTTCGTACACTTGGCATTCCCAGGTCTAAAGTGAGACAAGTGCGCCGTGTTGCCCTGCTGTGGTAACGACATGTGCACGTTCGCTGCATTGGTGACCCCCTCGACCCTGAATCCTGCTACTGCAGAATCTACACGGTGTCAAGACGTCCTGATTGTTGCTTCCGAACCTGCCAGCAACGTGAACTGAACTGGCGAAGTCTGGGTCTGCCTGCGTCGGGGACCGGTGAGTAGTCCATACCCCAGCCGGTGGCCCCTAGCGCAGGAACCCATTTCTTTTCTACCGCTGTTGCAAAATAGCGGATTCACCGCGCACTCTCACCCTGCCTCTGCCCGCGAGTAGAGGTCTTGCTTGAGTAGTGGGGACTTGTTCTTCATCGCCTCATCCACCTTCCTGAACTGTCAGAGACCCTTGAGGAGACCCTATTTTGTCCATTGGCACAAGCGCGTGCATGTACTATTGAGCATAAGGCTCCTCTCTTCGTAGGGCTTGGACTGCCTCCTAGTTAGGTGTATTTCTGATGTCGAACTGGGTCTAATGATTACCTGCACTGCCTGTTTTCCTCCCCATCTAGGTGGTCTACATATTTTGTGCTTCTAACTCCTTAGACACCTCGGTCTTGTATATATATTGTATTGATTGTGATGTGTTGGTTTACTTTAGTATTATTGTGATTCTTTGCTATGGTCAATGTTACATAGTCCATGTAATAAATATGTCTATATTTTTAATATAACACCTGTCTGGAGTAATTTGTAAGTGTCCTTGCTTTGTGTGCTCATTGAGGTCTTTCAGTCACCCTCACCCCTCTTGAGACTTAGCCTTGACCACCGCCATCTCGCTACCCTGATTGGTCTGGCTTGTCCAGAGGTTACCCTGTTCCAAGAAACTAGGCTGGCCTTCTGAACCTCTGCCCCTCCAGGTCAGAGTTCAGAAATCCATCTTAACAAATTGGTGTACAGCGGTGGGATAGGACTGAAGGTGTCCAGTGTTGCATACTAATGAAGGCATTTTGAGTTATTTCTAACAGGACATATAGGGAATTGTCATAGTATAACTTTTTAAAGTTATCCAGCAGTATAGAACCAAGTACCTTGTTAACTTTAAATGCTTCTAAATCCGACACATTGAAAAAGATGGGTGCTGAGGGAGGTGTCTCTTCTCAGGGCACAAAAATGGAAATGATCCAAAGAATCATGGCCTGGCAAGAAGCTCAGCTTCGCTCTATAGCTTCAGAGGACAGTGCAGAAGGAGGTGGGGCTGCTCTCACTGGTAGAACGGACAGTTCTGCCGCTGCACTGGTCCACAGCGACCATGAGGGCAGGGAGGATGAAATGTCCAATGTTTCCTCTGCCAGTGCTGATGGGGAGGCCATACTCGAATTCAAGAAGCAAGAGCTGCTGTTTATACAGAAGGAGCTTGAGTTCAATATGGCAAACTAAAGATAGAGCAGGCAGAAAAACAAAAAGACAGGGATCACCAGTTGGAACTGGCCAAGCTTCAAGTTGCCAATGGGTCCAAGGGTCCGGGACATGGGTCTGGGGCCTCCTCTCATCCAAGGTTTCCAAAAGATCTGCTCAGTGTGTATGAGGAAAAGAATGACATTATGGACTGGCTGAATACATTTGAGTATTCATGTGAAGTTCAACAAGTTGACAATGCTGATAAAATTGCCTGGTTACTTAGCAGACTGCCCCATTCTGGCTGCAGTGGCATTAGAGAAATGTCGAAAGCTGAGAGAGCAGATTTTGCAATGTTGAAGCAAAGTCTCATCTTAAAGTTTGGAAAGACTCCTGCCCAATACTTAAAATGATTCTGAGAGTATAAGAAAAAAGAAGGTGGTACTTGGGTATCTTATGTAACTGAATCCTTAAAAAACTTGACTGGCTGGGTCGAAGGTTATAAGGTTTCTACCTTTGAAGGTATGATAGGTCGTGTCATGCTGGAACACATTTTTGCATCTTCTTCCCCTGAGCTTAAGCAGCATTTGGCAGATTCCAAGGAGATAGATCCTAAGAAGCTGGCCATTGCAGCAGATTTATGGGTGTCACATCGAGTGTCCCATAAGGACAAGACTCAGCCTGGTAAACAGGAGGAAGGGAAAAAGTCCAAAGATAAGGAGGGTGGAGAATCTGATGAATCTTCTTCTCAAAAGGGCCACAAAAAGAAAAATAAGGGTAAGACACAAGAGAACTCACAGGGTATTGGAGGTCAGCCTCCGAAACTGAACTCTGGTTATAATAAGCCTCCCTATGTGAACAGACCCAATTGATCTTGTTTTGCTTGTGGAGCAACTGACCACGTGAAGGGGGATACCAGATGTAAGGTCAAAACCGTGGGGGTCCACTCTGCTAATCTGGCCTTTTCCTCCTACGAGGAAGAAGAGATTACCGGAGCATCCTTCTCCTCAGACTCCTTCCCCAGTGGGATAGAAGCTGACGGTGTTTTAGTTTCCCTGGGTTCCTGGGAGCCTAAAGTCTCAGAGGCTTACTCTAGGACTCCAGATAACACCAAGCACTACTTTAAAGGCAGTGTGCTGATCAATGGAGTAGATACTCCAGATCTTAGGGATAGTGGGTGCAGTCGGACTGTAGTGGATTCTACCTTGGTAGACCCAGAGGAAGTTGCCAGAGCTACTCTGATGCCCACTAAGTTGGCTGACAGCCCACCTCTCATGTTCCCATTAATACCTGTAAATCTTACTATCAATGGTACAGCAGTCAGGATTCCAGTGAGCATTCAGAGGAGTGTCCCAGGAAAGGTCTTGTTGGGCAATGATCTCAGAGCTTTAGGGCTTGTGGGAGTTACTGCTGACAGACCCTGCACAAGGTCTCAAATGTGGGCAGCACTGACCAAGACCAATGCCCTGCCCCAGCCAAAGGGGAAACCCAAGGCTAAAGGAGTCAAAAAACCAAAAAGAGGGAAATTGAATATTCCCCCTAACTCGCCTACCACTGAGATGGAGGTAGTTGGTCAATCACCCAGACCTGATGAGGAGGTGGTGATACCTGAAGTGTTTGACCCCAATGACCATCCTGAACTGAAGGATTTGTTAGTAGAAGGTGGTCCTTACAGGGAAGAATTCAGTAAAGGCCAACGTGAGTGCCCATCTCTGGAAGGCCTAAGGAGACAGGCCTGCTCCCAGCTTGAGGGCGAACCTCCTGGGAAGCATCAGATTTATTGGGAAGGTGGACTCCTGTATAGTGAGCCTACAGAGTCTACAGAAGGAGGCCATAGGAGGTTGGTGGTTCCCCTTGCTGTACGACCCTTCCTCCTGCAGCTGGCGCATGAAGTGCCCCTTGCTGGTCACTTTGGTATTAAGAGGACCAAGCAAAGGTTATCCATGCACTTCTACTGGCCCAAGATGGGGGTGCAAGTAGAAAGTCACTGCAGGAGTTGTGCCTCCTGCCAGTTATCTGGTAAGAGTGGTTCAACAATCCAAGATCCATTGGTACCACTCCCAGTTGAGGGGGTACCATTTGAGAGGGTAGGGATCGACATTGTTGGTCCCCTTGACCCCCAAACATCCTCAGGCAATAGGTCTGAACCTCTCCCTGACATTTTTCAAAGCAGTCCTTCAGATAGCTCCTTTGAGGGTGTCCGAGTGGCCCCTCGCCTGACATCTGATCAGCAGGCTGAGGTGAAAAGTTTGCTTAGGCAATTTTCCCCCCTGTTTTCACAGTCCCCTGGTTTGACACCTTGGTGCAAACATAACATAGACACAGGAGACAGTGTACCTACCAATAGTAGGGGATACAGAATGTCATCAAAGTATGGTCTTACATTAAGACAGAAGTCAACAAAATGTTGGATCTTGAGGTGATTGAACCCTCTAGTAGTCCTTGGTCCAGCCCTGTGGTTTTGGTTCCAAAAGCAGGTACTTCTGAATTGAGGTTCTGTGTGGATTACAGGGCTATGAATGCTGTCACCAAGACAGATGCACACCCCTTGCCTCAAACAGATGAGCTGGTGGGTACCTTGGGTGCCTCCAAGTACCTCAGCCCGTTCGACCTCACTGCAGGCTATTGGCAAATAGCCCTTGCAGAACATGCCAAGGAGAAGACAGCGTTCTCAACTCCAGAGGGTCTTAACCAGTTCATGGTAATGCCTTTTGGGTTGAAGAATGCACCTGCCACTTTCCAGAGGCTTGTGAATCATGTGTTGAATGGGTTGGATGAATTCTGTCTTGCGTATCTGGATGATATAGCAGTTTTCAGTGCCACCTGGGAAGACCATGTGAAACACCTTGGTATTGTGTTACAGGCTCTTCGGAAGGCCCACTTGACCATAAAGGCCAGTAAATGCCAGATTGGACAAGGCTCAGTGGTTTACCTTGGACATGAAGTAGGTGGAGGGAGGATACAGCCTCTACCCAGTAAAGTACAAGCAGTACAAGACTGGCCTACCCCCACTACACAGACCCAAGTGAGAGCCTTCTTAGGACTCACTGGGTATTACAGAAATTTCATGGCATACTCATTACGACCCAGGTGGTAATCTGCCACCATTACCGCCATGGCGTAATGAGCGTTTACGCCGTGGGCCGATGGCGTAAAGAGCGCCACATTACGACCCATCGCGCACGAGCATTACGCCATGGCAGTAATGTAAATAACGCCATGGCGGAAAGGGCCCCTACCGGCATCGTAGGGCGAGCAAGGTGCACTTCCGCCACCGTAAGTAGCAGCCACCGTAATTAGCGGTGGCCGCAATTAGCGGTCACCGTAAAAAGCAGAACCGGAAATAGCGTCATCGCGGCGGAACGGGAAACAGCACGTCGGCCATTTTTAAAAACACAATCCATTGCCATCCTTCCGAACAACACCAGATCCAACCCTGACACCTGTCCCAACCCATCACCCACCCATTCAACCACCCAAAAATGCCTAAAGTTGTTAAGAAGGCATGTGACCGCCAGCGCCAGGAAATATTTACCCGGGAGGAACTCTGCATGCTTGCGGAGACCCTGCAAGACAATGCAGCTGTCGTTTTCTCGCCGGAAATGACCAGGCCGGCGATAGCAAAAAAGGCCGCCATATGGGCCCTGGTGGGCGAGCGCGTCAGCGCGGTGGGGACCGTACCCCGCACCCCACAGCAGTGCAGGAAGCGTTGGGATGACCTTCGCATACGGGTCAGAACCGTCATCTCTGCGAACCGCAACCTTGCCCTGGGTACCGGTGGAGGTTCGGAATCCCCACTGAAACTCCAACCGTGGGAGGAAATATGTGCAACCACGATTGGCATGGAAGGCATTGAAGGCGTCGGAGGGATGGAAAGGGGAGTTCCGACATCAGGCGATGAAGGTAGGTGCCTCAAACAAGACATGCCATAGTCACTGCAGTCCATTCATGTGTAGCACAATGTTGCCCTAGAGTGTAAATGCAACACATTAGCTGGACACTGCCCACAACCACATGCGAGCTCCACCCTGTATACACTGCTGGCAGCCACATACCTCCATCCATATTCCACACAAAAAGGAGACAACCTGCATGGCCCTGCCTGAAATCTGCCTCATCTACTGACCAGAATCATGTCAATCATTGTCATTCCAAAGTCCGCAGACCCATCAATAACGCCCTCCATCCTTTGCTCCACCACAGGCACAGAATCACACCCCGAGGACCAGGACACCCCTGCGACGAAAAGAGCCAAGAAGGCCAAGAATACCATCCCCGCACCCTCAACCTCAGCTGCAGTGAGGCAGACCCCACAACAAGCAGAATCCACTGCAAGCAAACCGGACGGCCCACCAGCAAGCACCCCAGTAGGCAGCAGGCCAGCAGCAGCAGCACCACCTGTACCAACATTGCCTGCCACCGAAGGCACCGGGTCTGCGGCCAGCAGCAACATGGGTGAAACAGCTGCAATTGCTGCATGTTCAGACTCTGACATTGAGGAGCATGACGTCAGAAGCCCCACTGACCTTCTACATTCCCCCTGTTTGTCAAATGCCAGCCCCCATGAGGATCACACACAGGGGCACACAGAGGAAGAGGAGTGGCCTTCTACCCCATGCCCAGTTCTTAGTCCACAGGAGGGGAGCAGCCCCTCCATCACACCACCAGCACTGGGCATGGCCCAGCAGGGGCAGCAGTCCCTCGAGGACATCATACAACGGCAGCAACATCTGTCCACGCTGCTGACTGAGCATGCTGCGGAATGTGTGGGGGCTAGGGCAACCATTGAACAGGCCACGGAGACCCTAAGGGACGAAATTGCGCAGAGCACTGCCACCCTGAGGGATGCTATGCAGGCCATGTCAAGGGACATTTGTGGCGAACTTGCCGGGTTGCGTCGTGTGCTCACTGAGCTCTCCCACACCCTACAGGACGTGCATGCACGGGAGCAGGCAGGGACATCCTCCGCTGCCAGTTCTGCACAGAGCAGCCCCGTCCGACATTCCGGACGGAGCCTGCGCTCCACAGCCAGGGGTGCCCCGGAGGCCGGGAGAGGGGGCTCGTAACAGCCTGTGGCCACTGTCACAGGCATCTGTAGACACTTACATGGGGTGTGTTGGGGTGTGCGGGGGGGAGGGGAGAGGGGGGAGGTGGGAGGGGATGTGTTGGGGTGTGCAGGGGGAGGGGGGAGGTGGGAGGGTGTGTGTTGGGGTGTGCAGGGGGGAGGGGGAGGTGGGAGAGGGTGTGTCACGACAATTTATGATTGAAATACACTTTTTCCTTTTCCGAAATGAAATGTGTGGACATTTTCATTGCATATGTGTGCTTTATTGGTGTACAGTCCACAGTGTGCATGTCCCAGAGACACACAGTGCCCCAAGTGCAGTCTCCATGTGATACACACCAGCCGTGTGTGCTAGAAGCAGTGGTCGATGATATTTTGATGCATTTCACGCCCCTCCTGTGCATCGCCTCCTCCATGAGGTGCCGCCCCATCTGCACCCTCCTCATCCTCATCGTCAGGTGGTTGCAGTTCTGCGTCAGGGGCACATTTCGTCTGACGCACATATTGTGTAGCATGACACATGCCATGACGATCTTTGCCACCTTCTCATGGCGGTACAGGCGTGCCCCACCAGACCTGCTGAGGCATCGGAACCGTGCCTTCAATAGGCCGAATGTCTGCTCTATGACCACACGGGTACGTGTATGTGCACGGTTGAAGTCCTCCTCGTGCTGGTTCTGTGGGTTCCGGACTGGTGTAAGGAGCCACCTCTTCAGGGGATAGCCTGCATCACCTTTATGTAGGCGAGAATGTATGTGTCAGTCATGACGTCTGATCAAGAACATGATGTGCCACCATGGCCTGCATCCAACTGTTACTTTGGCTCACTTCTACATGCACTAATTGATTCACACAATGCAACCAGTATATGCTCATGGCTCTCATGGCCTGTTTTGCATGCCATCACCCAATGTATGCAGAGGGGTGGAGTGCATTGTGAGTGCCCATCCACTGTGTCCGTTCATGCCGTTTGTGGCCTGGCACATGTCCTGTGATGGACATGCGCACATCATTGCAACATTGCTGTGGGCCTCATCATGACCCCAGTGAGCAATGCTGATGTAGATAGGGACATTTTGGGGGCCCTGCTGTCTGTGTAATGGTGTGTTGATGTTTCTGTCCGTCATGTGCCTCCTTAGTGGGCAGTTAAGGGGGACAGGCCTATCGGTTGATGGTGTTCGGTGACGTGCATGTAGGTGCATTTCATTGTTGACAATGTGGTCTGAATTGGTAGAATGCACTTGCAGATGGTTGTGTCATGGTTGGGACACAACCTCATTCACATGGTAGGGCTGCATACATTGGGTATTGGCTTTACTGGTGTTGGGTGGAGTTTGGGTTGCTTTAGGGTATCATCTGTCTCTGTTCTCTCTGCTACTCACAGCCAATTGGAGTATGCATCATTCCCCCCCGCTTTCAGCCAGGTGGAGTATGCATCATCCCCCCCCCTTTCAGCCAGGTGGAGTATGCATCATCCCCTCCCCCTTTCAGCCAGGTGGAGTATGCATCATCCCCCCCCCTTTCAGCCAGGTGAGGTATGCATTGGTACGTCATTCACCTACCCACTTCACATTTCCATGGTCATGACATTGGACTCACCGAGTAGCCAGGATCCTGGGCCTGCATGTCGCTCCATGTAGCGTGGTATTGTGGAGTTCCTCAGGACCATAGAATCATGGGTTGATCCGGGGAATCGGGCACAACAATGTGTGATGATCTTGTTGGAGTCACAGACCATTTGCACGTTGATTGAGTGGAACTGTTTCCGGTTGCGGTACGGTACCTCCATGGCACGTGGAACCACCAATTCCACATGGGTGCAGTCGATGGCACCAATGCAACCAGGTATGCCGGCTAGTGCATGGAAACCCACTTTGGTGTTTGCAATCTCCTGGGCAGTCCGTGCTAATGAGATGTGGTCGTCTGTGTGCTTGAGGAGGGCATCGAGCACTTGGATGAGTGTTCGTGAGAATAATGGTTGTGAAATGCCATGCAAGTGCCCCACTGTGTGCTGGTAGGTGCCTGTGGCCAGGAAGTGGAGTACAGACACTAACTTCAGTAGGGGTGGGATGGCGGTTGGAGTTTCTATCATGCTGACGATGTCGTTGTGTGTCATGTCTACGATGGCGGTGATGGTGTCCCGGTCCAAACGGTACAGGGTGTGGATCTGCTCAGCAGTGAGGTTGAATGGATTGGCTCTGATGCGTGGGATTGGGGGCTGCCTGCGTGGTGGCACTGGCTGTGCTGGTGGGGCTTGCTGGGCCTGCCTTGCCCTCCTCCTCCTCCTGCGTCTCCTCTGTGCTGCCTGTTGTTGTTGTTGCTGTTGTATCACTTGCATTGCTATCAGGTCCTCCAGCCCCAACATTGCTAGTCGTATTGGTATCATTGTGGAGTGTGACTGGGTGTGGGAAGGGGTGGGGTGTGCTCTTTTTGTACTTCCTAAGTCTGTATTGCCTTCACCTGTGCTGTTTCTGTGCACCTGTGGCAGCTGCATTCACTTTACATGGCCATTTACGGTTGGTTCGCGATGGCGTAATTAGCACCATGGCAGTAAGGTACTTAACGGGCTGGGTGATGGCGTTAGGTTCATGTCCGCTTGGGTCGGCATTCACGTACCTTTCTGCCATGGCGCTAAGTACGGTGTGGGAGGTCGCGTGTGCGCGCCCTTGGCGCAGTTAGCGGCAGCGTTAACTACGATGCCGCTAATGGCATCGTAGTTAACGGTCACGGGTCATGATCGGACCTAGCGGAAAACGATGGCGGTAACCATTTACCGCCATCGTTTTTCACTTAGCGCCAGGGTCGTAATGAGGCCCATATGGCACCATAGCTGCCCCTCTGACTGCTCTCACGACTCCAAAGAAACCCAAGAAAGTAACTTGGACTGAAGAGTGTGAGAAGGCCTTCAATGGCTTAAAAGACTCCTTGTGCCAGGCCCCTGTTCTCAGGGCCCCTGATTACCAAAGACCTTTTATTGTGCAGACAGATGCCTCGGACACTGGGATAGGGGCTGTACTATCACAAGTAGATGAGAAGGGAAAGGAACACACTATTGGCTTCATTAGTCGTCATCTTAAGGACAGAGAGCACAGATGGTCCACAGTAGAGAAAGAATGTTTCTCTGTTGTGTGGGCCCTACGGAAGCTGAGGCCCTACCTCTATGGGACCCACTTCACTGTGCATACTGACCATAAACCCTTAAAGTGGCTAATGAACATGAAGGAAGAGAATCCAAAGTTGCTTAGGTGGTCCATAAGTCTGCAAGGCTTTGACTTCACTATTGAGCATAGGCCAGGTGTCCAACATAGCAATGCTGATGGGTTGTCCAGAATGTTTAACCGACCTGAACAAGAAACTCATCCAGGGGTAGATTAGTTCCCCCTGTCCTTAGTCTGGGAGGGGTGAATGTTAGGAAAGATTTCATATTTGAATGTAATTTTCCCTCCATGTGTCAACCCCCAAACGTTTTGCTGCTGTTTTACACCCTGATCAAACCTTTGCCAGAGAAGCGCAGCCCTCTGCCGCACTCCTCTGGGCTTTCGCTCAATTCTTATGGGGAAACTGACATGTTCTTAAGACAGTCAGTACTGGGAGACTGTCAGAATTGAAACAATGTTATGCCTCCTATCGCAACAATTGTATGTGTATTGGCCTACGCCAAGTTGTCTAAACATCATATGCGAACAAACTCCACGGCAAGGTCTTGACCTTAGAGAAAGTAATGTAAGTCGCCATCTTGGGTTAAGCCGCCATTTTAGGTTCTCTTGTTATATGGAAGTCACCCTGAACATCAAAATGGAGGCCGAATGACATTCTGAGTAAAATTCTGGCCGTTGTGACCTCCGTACACACGAATAATGAATATGCCTGCAGGCCACTTGTCGGGGTCGCGAACTGAGACCTTTTCCTACTGTTGACCTATGTGTAAATGTACAACTATATCAGCGAAACTAATCAAAATGCATATATTAGAGGATTGACCTGGCAAGGAACCCATAGGCCCGACTCCTAGAATGGTTAACCCGCGAGAGGGTTGGCCAAGGGCTGGATAAAGGGTATAAAAGACCCAAGTATTCCAATGTACGGTCTTTCTCACTAACGCAGTGAACTCTCATTGAAGTTCGTTATGTTACTCTGAGAGCCGAATAGCTATCCGTTTGTCAATTGACTTTGGTAACTGTTGTAGCTTTTAAATAATGCACTTGTATGTACTTTGTAACCTGTGTTGGTGTGTTTCTTTTTGGGCTTCCCGGCCTCATATTATTTTTATGTTTTCACAGTTGGCGCCCGAACAGGGACCCTCAAGATTGATGCCGGATCATTGAAGGTTGACGCAGACTATCGAACCGGGATCGGACGGTGTGATACTACGGGCCCGACCGAACGAGACGCGATACCTCGGCAGCGCTGCACGATCCGATCCTTGGACGATAGTCGTGTGGTCTGACACGGCATCTTGACAAGGGTCCATTTTTGAGGAGGGCAGATTTGTCAAAACCACCAAACACAAGGTAACATTTGTTAGGTAAGTTCTTTGGTAAACCGTACGGCCCTCCTTAGGTTTGGTCAGGTGCAGTCGTGACCCGGCTCTTAATTTAACCCTGACAATTTGAATTTGGCGTATTGTATCTGCAGACACAATTACTGACCAGATAACACCAATTTTTTGTGAAATGCCTGGGAAATTGTCTAGATGCTTTAGGGCTCTGTTCCGCAGCGATCGACAATCTTTGGAATTTAGCCACCCGGCACCACAGGAGGGGTCGCCGGCATGTACTATGTACTGTAAGTATGGCATTGGAAGTATAGTATTTAATGATATTTGGCACAGACAAACCAGACAAGCCTCCGAATTTCAGTGGCCAATCAATGGTAGTTTTGAGATCCCCCGTATTGAATACCTAGAATCGGTCTTGCTAAAAAAGAAGGCCAGACCTGCAGCATTTGATGTTTTGCAGAATAGGAAAAAAGAAGCGTTGCAGCAGCTTAAAAGTAGGGATAAACATGCACGCCGTCATAAAGCAAATGCCGAAAAGGTGTCGTTATATGATAAGGAAAAACATTCAGAGTCAGTTAAAAATATGGAAAGGGCTTTCTCACTCGGTATCCAGAAAATGTATCCCTCTAAAGATTTCCATGTTTCTGAAGAATTTATTGAAAAATTGTTAAACGAACGCAGGCCTGGTGCCTCTGCGCCACCTCCGTATGATCCTCTCCCGGGTGCTCTGCCCATTCCTGCTGTTGTTCCTGCTGTTATTCCTGTTCCTCCTGTACAACCCATTGTTCCTATTCCTCTAGTTGTTGTTCCTCCATCTATCCCGCCACCCCTTCCTCTTGCGCCGATAGTTGCACCCTCATTGAATTTGCCCATATCTCCGCTCCCGAGTGGTTCTGTATTGACTAACGTTGATCGAGGTGCGGGGTCAAAGATTGTCACTCGAAATACTGTTTCTGCAGACAAGAAACAGGAAATTATTTGCATGGGCTAAGCACTGTATGGAGAAAAGTGATCAAGTCAACGTTTTTTCCACATTATCAAATATGGACAATTTTCCCGAGACAAATGTTTTTATCGAAGGTTTGGGATAGATTACATAATTCGGATCTCCCAAAATGTGTGAGAGATCTAAATACTTTAGCACTTTCGAGGGATACAGAGGAGAAAGTACATGGTCATGTTGAGAGATTGTTTGAGTATAGGAGGGACTTTGAGAAATTGCGGGAGGAGGATGATGAAGACGACAGTATGTATGTGCAGAAACGGTTCCTTCCGTGTCGTAGATCAGCACCTGAGGAAGTACGAATTTGTACCAAAGATGCGATTCAATGGATCTCGGATTCATCGATACCGCCAGATGAAGTATATGACACGTATAGTCAGTATACAGTAGAAATGCAAAGGAAGGTGATTCAGGTAATGGTACAATATCTGCAGGAAGAATGTGTAAGAAGGAAGGTTAGTTGTCCTATAGAGTTATTGGGAATTTGTAAAAGGGCTTTTTCGCCCGATACTTCTTTGACTGCCTTAGCGCTCGACCTGGCTCTGTTGCTTGGTAAGCGGTCGGAGTTACCTATATCTCAGTTGCCTATGAGAGAGGTTCCTCCGACATTTGTCCCAAAGGTTGAGATTCCCGCTAACGCTGGGACTGGTGCACCCGCTGTGGATATCCCTGCACATTATGTATCACAATTTGTTCACGTCCCGTTTTCACGACAGGAAGTGAACACTATTAGACAATCAATTCCCGATATCAGGAAAAACCCGACAGGGTTTTACCAAGAGATAGAGTCCGTTTTGCAGTCCTCTGTGTTCACCATAAGTGATATTGACTTGCTATTCCCTGTACTCCTGCCCGTAGATTTATGGAAGCAGGTTCGGACAATAGACGATGTGCCATGGTTGGGAGATACGTGGGCTAACATGACTAGGATTGATGGGGAAAGACCAGCTGGTGAGAAACCATCTCAGGTGATACTTACTTTGCCTGATAGAATTGTTACAAAATTGAAAACCATAATTCCTGAGAAAAGAATTATTTGGGACAAGCTTACGGCCTGTGTTCAAGGAAAAACTGAAGGTGCCACCGAATTCTTTAATAGATTCGAACAGGTATTCTCTGACTTCAGTGGACAGGACTTGGGCACAGAGTCTGGGAAAAGGTTGTTTGTGGACAAATTTGTACGTGGATTGTTGCCCGACATCCAGTCACAGATTATGTCCTCTGAGAGCGCTTGGCAGGCGAAATCCCAATCTGAAGTTTTGCACATGGCTCAGTATTATGAGAACCATGTTAATAATGAAAAAGAGAACATAGAGAAGAGGAAAGGAGATTTGAAGACTAAAGTATTGTTACAACAAATTGTTAGAAATCCCAGAGGAGGCACTTCACAGATCAGAGGTCAGTATGTCCCAAAAGGAAACGCTCCTTTGGGTCCTGTGAATGTTAATCAATGTGCCTATTGCCGCCAGGAATGTCATTGGCGAGCACAGTGCCCCGTCCTTCGACAAAGGTCAAACAATGCGTTTGGGAGTATGGGTAGACGACCTAGAGGTCGCCCTGGAGCAGGGGGCCCTGATAGAGGTTAGTTCTCACAAGATCCGAAGCAACCTTTTACACGGGAAAATCAGACTTCAAGTGTGGACACGAGAAACATATTTGATCACCCTTCTGCTGCCTACCTTTCTGAAGAGCTTCCTTCCGATGACATTTTATTTCGTTAGGACTGCCCGAAGCAGCGTTTGGAACCTTCACCTATTCCCGTTAATCAGAAAGGTCCCTACGTTGAATTGTTAGTGGGGAATAGGAAACATCAGTTTTTGATAGACACTGGAGCACAGAAGTGCTCCATTGATCATTTCCGGGTTCCAAACATTCCACTGTCAGGGCAAACAAATGTTTCTGTAGGGTTTTCTGGTATACGAATTGCTTGCCCGGTTTCTTCGCCGGTGTCTGTTTCTTTGGGTCCCTTCACGGACCATTGTCCCTTCCTCCTGACTTCGAACTGTGGAGAGAATTTGCTAGGGTTAAATTTGTTGAAGAAACTAAATGCAGTAATTCATTGTTCCTCTGATGGAGTACGACTGACGGTTTCACCACAGCAACTTCCCAATTCTCAGTTTTTGATTCGACTATTGCCTCCTGAGTTTAGTGTTGTTCCAGAATGTTTATGGGCGGTTGACGACAATGATATCGGGGTGCTACAGATTGAGCCCGTTAAAATAGTTTTGAAGCATGGAGTTAAACTACCACGCATTCCGCAATATAAAATATCAGTTGAAGGCGAGCGTGCTTTGAAGTGCATTGTCTCCGATTTTGTGCATCGAGGGGTAATTGAAGAGATTGCAGGTAGTTTATGTAACAGCCCGATTTTGCCTGTATACAAGAAAGGCGACAATGCAATCCCATACCGTTTCATAATTGATCTTCGTGCTATTAACAAAGTTGTCGCCCCACAATTTCCAATTGTGCCTGATGTAACAACGATACTAACAATGATCCCTGCTACAGCTACGCACTTTAGTGTTGTGGATCTAAAGAATGCTTTCTTCAGTATTCCGATACACAAGGAGAGTAGATATTTGTTCGCGTTCACCTTGGGGGGACGTTCATTCACATTTACTCGTGCACCTCAAGGGTATACTGAAAGTCCAAGCATTTATAGTAGAGCTTTGAAAGAGCAGCTTGATACCCTTGAATTGCCGCCTACTTGTACACTGCTCCAGTATGTCGATGACTTGCTTTTGGCCGCAGATTCTGAAAGTACTTGTAAAGAAGGCACTGTACTGTTGCTTGTTCATCTAGCTAAAAATGGTCATAAAGCTTCGCTCAAAAAATTCAATATTGTTGTCAGGAGGTCGCCTATTTAGGCTACCTCCTGTCAAAGGAGGGGAGAAGATTGACACCTAAAAGAATAAAACACATTTCTGGCATGTCTGTTCCAAATACACAGAAGGAAGTCAGAGCCTTAATAGGTATGGCTTCTTACTGTAGGTTGTGGATCCCGAACTTCTCACTAGTGATAAAACCGATGTTGGCTTTGACGAAGAAGGGCATTTCTTTGCCGCTGCCATGGAAATCGGAACATCAACGATCATTTGAGCTTCTCAAAACCGCGTTATGTTCTGCACCGGTTCTGGGTACTCCAAATTATGACAAGGCCTTTGTGTTGTTTGTGCATGAATGTGATGGATGTGCTTTGGCTGTGTTAACACAGGAACACGGAGCGAAGAATAGGCCGTGCGGCTACTACTCCTCCGCCCTTGATCCTGTCGCATGCGCTTTCCAAGATGTTTGCGAGCTGTCGCTGCTGCTGCCGCGTCTGTAAAACAGAGTGAGGGAATGGTCCTATGCCATGATTTAATTTTAATGGTACCTCACTCTGTAGATGTCCTATTGAATAAGACTCAAACGCAACACCTCACCTCTGCCCGGCTGACAAGGTATGAATTAATTCTGTTTTCCCCTCACATTCAAATTAAGAGGTGCTGTGTTCTTAATCCGGCTGAACTTCTACCTTTCCCGCAAAATACTGTTTGCGGTGACGAAGAATTGCATGACTGCCTGTATACCACTGAACAGGAAACGAAGGGCATGATAGATTTTATAGATAATCCTTTGGGCAATGCAGAAGGGGAGCTGTTTTGTGATGGCTCCTGCTTCAAACTCCCAGATGGTATATCTACAGCTGCCTATGCAGTTACTACATTGAGTACGATTGTTGAAACTAAGAGAATTCCGCATAACTCCGCGTAGGCCGCAGAGATTATAGCGTTGAGCCGAGAATTGTGAACTCTCCGAAGGGCGTACAGTAAACATATATACTGATAGCCAGTACGCCTTTGGGGTGGCTCACAACTTTGGGAGGCTCTGGTCGGAAAGAGGGTTCCTAACCTCACATGGGACCAAGATTCAGCATGGTCCCCTGATAGTGCAATTGCTCTCGGCACTCTCACTCCCTAGGCAGTTAGTGATCATGAAATGTGCAGCACATCGTAAGGTCATAGATGATGTGGGAAAAGGGAACGCTTTTGCTGACCAGATAGCCAGGCAAACAGCCACAGACCTTAGCGCAGACATGTATGCAGGGAAACAAAAGATGCCTATGGAATAGATGAGGGTATCGGGCCTGTGCGAGATATCCAAACTGATGCCACAATAGAAGAATCTAAAAAGTGGGCCGAAGGGATGGGGAAACTGGATGACGATGGGTGTTGGGTAGATACATCTGAAGGAAAATGGTTGCTCCCTGATTCATATGTGCTGGCAATGGTTACGATGGCACACGGTCCTACGCATGTGTGTGCTCAACAGCTCACGAAAATGCTAGAACAAGTCTGGGTGAATGATAAAATTTTGAAGACTGCACAGCGACATGTTCAGAATTGTATGATTTGTTTACAGCACAATGTGGGGAAGGGGACAGTAACTCCAAGGGGTAGCTTTGGGCCCCCTTCTGTTCCCTTCGAGGTCATCCACTTTGATTTTATTAAGATGGAACAGTGTAACAATCTAAAATATGTTCTTGTGATTATTTGTGCTTTTAGTAAATGGGTCGAGGCTTTCCCCGTTAAGGATGCTACTGCCTTGACCACTGCAAAGACTATGATAAAAGAATTCTTTCCACGATTTGGGCTTTGGTCGGACAATGGTCCCCATTTTGTTGCAGCAGTAATTTTGCAGATATGAACAGCGTTACACATTGAAAAGCGATTTCACTTTGTTAGACTCCCTCAAAGTGCTGGGTTGGTAGAGAGACATAACGGTATCTTAAAGAATAAGCTTGCAAAAACATGTGCCAGCACCAAATTGAAATGGCCAGATGCCTTACCTATTGTATTGTTAGCCATGCGTACCACACCTCAAACTAAGACTGGGCTCATTCCAATTTGAGGTAGTGATGGGGAGACCTGCTAACATTTGGGGTCTTCCGAAGCCTAAAGCATTGAGGGAGGTAGAAAATGTATTGCTTGTAGACTACTGTAACCAGTTGACTAAAAATCTGTATCACATTTATCATCAGGTCCAATCAGCTTTACCTGTACGGTTTACGGGCCCAGGGCACGATATTCAGCCTGGAAGTTGGGTCCTAGTGAAGGCCTACGAAAGGTCTTCCTGTCTCGCGCCTCGCTGGCGGGGACCCCACCAGGTACTGTTGGTCACCCAAACAGCAGTGCGGGTGGCTGGAAAGAAGCATTGGATCCACGCGACGCATGTCAAGAAACTTCCTCACCCGACGCCACACGTTACAGAAGAAGCAGAACCCCTCGCTGATGCTACAATCTCTGATCCTGGGGTAGCAAACAGCGCTGTGAGTGCGTCAGAGAATTTCTCCGAGCCCGTGGAGCTTGGGCAACAGTCCATTTCCTCTCCGCACTCTTTGTAAAAGTCACTTCCGGAAAACACTGTTTCAAGTTCTGCGACTTCTGTCGCCTCCGATACGTTGCTTCCCTCAGGAAGTGACGTTACCCTATTTCCGGATCAAACAGTACCGGGTACCACCAGGTACGACCTTCGACGAAGAAAATAGAACTACGGCACGGTTTTGCCGGTGCATCTGGAAAGAAAAAGTCATTGAGAGTTTTTTCTCTTGTAAAAGGAAGTTTTTGTTGAAAAAAGGGATTCTGCTGGCTAGGGTTGGGGAAGGACTAAGAAGTCGCGCGACCGTAGTGTCACCAGCAACGAACATTGGGGTTGTCGACTGAGAAACTACGATGCCTGCCACCTCCACCGCTGCTGTTCGCATTGGACTTGTAAATAAGGGGATGACCAACTCGGACAACGAACAATGTGCCTGGGCCCCGAAAACGTATTGCTGTGTTGTGATAATAGTAATTGGAATTTGTATTGTTACTGCTGTGGGACTTTGGTACTTCGAAGAAAATTACCCTCTAAAACCTTTACTGCCAATTGAAATTGTACCTACTGCTTTGACTCCCTCTGTACACCTTCACACTCTGTCACCTAGAGACTCCCAGCATAGACGAAAATACCATAATAACACTTTAATGATAATAATGAATTCAACACATGCCATTTTTAATAAGAGTAATTGCTGGATTTGCACCCATTTACCGCAACATGGGAACAAGGGGCTAGGATGGTATATTCACCCTTTACCTTTAACGACTACTTGCTATGCCTCTCTTAGAGCACTATTCTTTGGCCGTTGGAATGATAGCATCTCAGGGAACTTTGATGGAACTAATTTAAATGATTTTGAAAAACGTGAATTGACTCCCCTGGGATGCTCGCTTTTTGCAAATAGAAGTAAACCTAATGTTGCTTCTATTAGGCCATCTGATAAACTATCTCTTCCTTTTCAAACTCTAATTTCCTTTAAAATGGCTCCGATAGGCAATAAGGACGCCGTGCCTCCTTCCTACTCTATTAATCATAGCCCTGATTCAGTCCCCTTCTGTGTATAAAGAAATGGCACTCGGTCAATGGGAGATTTTGAAGGTTGCGTGAACATTGTAAATTTGACCGGAGAGAACAGGCCTCTGTATGTAGGGGGGCCTGTCTATTTTTGTTTGTGGTAGTTCAGCATTTCCCTGGTTGCCCAAGGATTGGCAGGGAACCTGTTATTTAGGAATCCTGTTACCTGGGGTATTCATAACTAGTACTTTGGAGGTTTCTAAGGCTCGCCCACGACGGGACGAGAACGGAGATACCCCTGGGCAAGTATTGGGAGATATAGCAAAAACAGTTGTGCCATTTTGGGGACAGATAGCAAATTCCGAAAATATTAGGGGACTAGCAAGGGTACTGGAGAGAACCATCAACCGGATCACGGATATACTCTACAATATGACACTAGAACAAAAAGCAATAAGATTGGTAGCACTCCAAAATCGGATGGCATTAGATGTCATTCTGGCAGAACGTGGTAGAGTATGCAAATTAGTGGGGTCCGCTTGTTGTGTTTTCGTACCAGATTCCTCACCGACAATTTTCAAAGCAATACAGAACTTGCACATCCTTAGTTCTGAAGTGCATGTTCCTGTGGGAGATTGGAATATTAGCGCCTGGTTCTGGGATTCTCTACGATCCTGGTGTTGGAAGGTGCTTTCTGTTATCCTGGTTATTTTGGGAATCCTGCTATTCCTTTGTTGCTGTTTCCAATGTCTACCTAGTGTATGTGCAATGCTAGGGGGATGTTGTGGTCAAGCAGTGAGCACAGTAGGGCACAAAATATATGCCACAGATACAGCATCTAAAGAGTTTGTGTTATAAGAAGTTCTGATGAACGACCTAATGGCTATAGACATTACAGATAAAGATTCAGGATGTATGGATGACAATGCATGGAGTTATTTACAAAGATATTAGAAATGATATTAGCACTTGGCATAGGCCAAAAGGAGGGTTTGTCGGAATTGAAACAATGTTATGCCTCCTATTGCAACAATTGTATGTGTATTGGCCTACGCCAAGTTGTCTAAACATCATATGCGAACAAACTCCACGGCAAGGTCTTGACCTTAGAGAAAGTAATGTAAGTCGCCATCTTGGGTTAAGCCGCCATTTTAGGTTCTCTTGTTATATGGAAGTCACCCTGAACATCAAAATGGAGGCCGAATGACATTCTGAGTAAAATTCTGGCCGTTGTGACCGCCGTACACACGAATAATTAATATGCCTGCAGGCCACTTGTCAGGGTCGCGAACTGAGAGCTTGTCCTACTGTTGACCTATGTGTAAATGTACAACTATATCAGCGAAACTAATCAAAATGCATATATTATAGGATTGACCTGGCAAGGAACCCATAGGCCCGACTCCTAGAATGGTTAACCCGCGAGAGGGTTGGCCAAGGGCTGGATAAAGGGTATAAAAGACCCAAGTATTCCAATGTACGGTCTCTCTCACTAACGCAGTGAACTCTCGTTGAAGTTCGTTATGTTACTCTGAGAGCCAAATAGCTATCCGTTTGTCAATTGACTTTGGTAACTGTTGTAGCTTTTAAATAAAGCACTTGTATGTACTTTGTAACCTGTGTTGGTGTGTTTCTTTTTGGGCTTCCCGGCCTCATATTATTTTTATGTTTTCACAAGACTTTGTTTCCCTTAGTCCTTTCCTCATGTTGCAGCTTTTGTGCAACATGTAACCAGAGTACAATGTAACTTACTTTACTGCGCTCTTGGGTCTCTAGTCTTTCCAAAGGCCCTAGAAACTCTCGCTGGACTTATTATGAACTGTGCAGGTGGGTCTCAGACAGGACTGGTGGCAGCTATCTTTTATCTTATGTTTTGAACACTTTTTTTGCCATGTTATCTGCGCTTACCACGTTTGGCACGAATAGGTGGCCTGGCTCCAAAATGGCCATGCCACGCGGTTCTTTGCCGACCCGGGTCAGTCCTTATTTGGTCATGCACTTTCCCGCGAAACCCAAAGCTTTCGCGTGCTTCTGCATGCCTGGTGTGTGTGCCTCCAGGATGTGGGCTGGGATGTCTGTTCCCAATACACATCCAGGGTGCCAGAGAGTCTGGAGTGTCCTGAATGCCTGGGACAACCGTGGTCCGTGATTGGTCCACGTATGGAGTGGGTTTTTGTGAGCAGATCTCCCATTGGGTCCTCCCCGTTTTGGCGCGAAGGAAACTTTGGATAAGAGGAGGCCGAAAACACCACTACCATGTCGTTCTCCTGAGTTCACATGAACAAAGGATAAGGAGCCAAGTATCCTGCAACAAGAAGCCGAGTCGAGGAACTGCTGGTGACCCGCTGGAAGGTTTGGCACCCTGAGCCCGCTGTCGTCCTGCGAGACCCCTCTGCATCTGATTGTCCTAGAAGGTCTGCGAAGGCGCTTCGACCCATTGGAATAGTGGGACCAACTATTCTCGGCACCTTCATCAAAACCAGCAAGTAATCCTCTTCGGAAGTTTCCCCGGCCCAACCAGTGGGCTGACCAGCTTACACGGGACGTTTGACTGTCACCGCCGCTGTTTCGGGGAAGCCCTCGAAACTTGGCCTACTGCTAGCTCTGTGTCCACGGCACCCTCACACCGAATTTCATACACTTGGCATTCCCAGGTCTGAAGTGAGACGAGTGCGCCCGGACCAGAGTAAACGCGGTTGCCGTGTTGCCCTGCTGTGGTAACGACCTGTGCATGTTCACTGCATTGGTGACCCCCTCGACCCTGAATCCTGATACCGCGGAATCTACACGGTGTCGAGACATCCTGATTGTCACATCCGAACCTGCCAACAATGTGAACTGAACTGGCGAAGTCTGGGTCTGCCTCGGGGACCAGTGAGTAGTCCATACCCCAACCGGTGGACCCTAGCGCAGGAACCCATTTCTTTTCTACCGCTGTTGCGAAATAGTGGATCCACCCCATACTCTCACCCTGCCTCTGCCCGCGAGTGGAGGTCTTGTTTGAGTAGTGGGGACTTGTTCTTCATCGCCTCATCCACCTTCCTGAACTGTCAGAGACCCTTGAAGAGACCCTTTTTTGTCCATTGGCACAAGCGCGTGCATGTACTATTGAGCATAAGGCTCCTCTCTTCGTAGGGCTTGGACTGCCTCCTAGTTAGGTGTATTTCTGATGTCAAACTGGGTCTAATGATTACTTGCACTACCTGTTTTCCTCCCCATCTAGGTGGTCTACATATTTCGTGCTTCTAACTCCTTAGACCCCTCGGTCTTGTATATTTATTGTATTGATTGTGACGTGTTGGTTTACTTTAGTATTATTGTGATTCTTTTCTATGGTCAATGTTACAAAGGCTTTGTAATAAATGTGTCTATATTTTTAATATAACACCTGTCTGGAGTAATTTGTAAGTGTCCTTGCTTTGTGTGCTCATTGAGGTCTTTCAGTCACCCTCACCCCTCTTGAGACTTAGTCTTGACTCTACCCTGATTGGTCTGGCTTGTCCAGAGGTTACCCTGTTCCAAGGAACTAGGCTGGCCTTCTGAACCTCTGCCCCTCCAGGTCAGAGTTCAGAAATCCATCTTAACACAGTGTTAGACTTATCTGCTGTTTTCTGCTGTTCTTGGATTGTGGTGTTGGACCCATCTGCTATCTTCTGCTGTTCTTAGGGTATGGTATTGGACTCCTCTGCTGTCTTCTGCTGTTCTTGGGATGTGGTGTTGACTCCTTTGCTGTCTTCTGCTGTTCTTTGCATGTGGCGCTGGACTCCTCTGCTGTCTTCTGCTGTTCTTGGCTGGTGCAGGACTCCTCTGCTGTCTTCTGCTGTTCTTAGGGTATGGTATTAGACTCCTCTGCTGTCTTCTGCTCTTCTTAGGGTATGGTCTTGGACCCCTCTGTTGTCTTCTGCTGTTCTTGTGGTGTTGTGTTGGGCCCCTCTACTTTCTTCTGCTGTTGTTGGGGTGTGGTATTGGAGTCCTTTGCTGTTCTTGGGGTGTGGTGATGGAGTTCTCAGCTATTTTCTGCTGTTCTTGGGGTGTAGCGCTGGGCACCTTCATTTTCTTCTGCTGTTCTTGGGGTGTGGTGTTGGACCCCTCTGCTTTCGTCTGCTGCCTTCTGCTGTTCTTTGAGTGTGGTGCTGGACTCCTCTGCTGTCTTCTGCTGTTCTTGGGCTGGTGCTGAACTGCTCTGCTGACTTCTGCTGTTCTTGGGGGTGTGTGTTGGACTCCTCAGCTGTTCTTGGGGTGTGGTGTTGATTTGTCTGTTGTCTACTGCTCTACTTGGGTTGTGGTTTTGGACTCTGCTGCGGTCTTCTGAGGTTCTTGCGGTGCAGTGTTCGACTTCTCTGCTGTCTTCTGCTGTTCTTGGGGTGTGGTGTTGGACCCCCTGCTGTCTTCTGCTGTTCTTGGGCTGGTGCTGGACTCATCTGCTGTCTTCTGCTGTTCTTGGGGTGTGGTGTTGGACTCCTCTGCTGTTCTTGGGGTGTAAGTGTTGACTTCTCTGTTGTCTTCTGCTGTTCTTGGGGTGTACTGTTGAACTTCTCTGCTGTTCTTGGGGTGTGGTGTTGACTTCTATGTTGTCTTCTGCTGTTCTTGGGTTGTGGTGTGGACTTTTCTGCCGTCTTCTGTTGTTCTTGGGGTGCAGTGTTTGACTTCTCTGCTTTCTTCTGCTGTTCTTGGGCTGGTGCTGGGCTCCTCTGCTGTCATCTGCTGTTCTTGCGGTGTGGTGTTGATCCCTCTGTTGTCTTCTGTAGTTCTTGGGGTATGGTGTTGGACTCCTCTGCTGTTCTTAGGGGGTGGTGTTGGACTCGTCTGCTGTTCTTGGGGTGTGGTGTTGGACTCCTCCGCTGGTGTTGGGGTGTGGTGTTGACTCCTCTGCTGTCTTCTGCTGTTCTTGGGTTGTGGTGTGGACTCTACTGCAGTCTTCTGCTGTTCTTGGGGTGCAGTGTGTGACTTCTCTGCTTTCTTCTGCTGTTCATGGGGTGTGGTGTTGTACTCTTCTGCTGTTCTTGGGCTGGTGCTGGGCTCCTCTGCTGTCATCTGCTGTTCTTGCGGTGTGGTGTTGATCCCTCTGTTGTCTTCTGTAGTTCTTGGGGTGTGGTGTTGGACTCCTCTGCTGTTCCTAGGGGTGGTGTTGGACTCCTCTGCTGTTGTCTGCTGTTCTTGGGGGTGTGGTGTTGGACTCCTCCGCTGGTCTTGGGGTGTGGTGTTGGACTCATCTGCTGTTCTTAGGGGTGGTGTTGGATCTGTCTGCTGTCTTCTGCTGTACTTTGCCTGTGGCGCTGGACTCCTCTGCTGTTCTTGCGGTGTGGTGTTGATCCCTCTGTTGTCTCCTGCTGGTCTTGGGGTATGGTGTCAGACTCCTCTGCTGTTCTTAGGGGGTGGTCTTGGACTCCTCTCTGTCTTCTGCTGTTCTTGGGTATGGTGTTGAACACCTCTGATGTTTTGGGGGTGGTGTTGGACTCCTCTTCTGTCGTCTGCTGTTCTTGGGGTGTGGTGTTGGACTCCTCTGCTGGTCTTCGGTTCTGGTGTTGACTTCTCTGCTGTCTTCTGCTGTTGTTGGGGTGTGGCATTGGAGTCCTTTGCTGTTCTTGGGGTGTGATGTTGGACTCCTCTGCTGTCTTCTGCTGTTCTTGGGGTTTGGTGTTGGACCCCCTACTGTCTCCTGCTGTTCTTGGGGTGTATGTTGGACTCCTCTGCTGTTCTTGGGTGTGGTGTTGACTCCTCTGCTGTCTTCTGCTGTACTTGGGGTATGGTGTTGGACTCCTCTGCTGTTCTTGGGGGGTGGTGTTGGACTCCTCTGCTGTTCTTCGAGTGTATGTGTTGACTTCTCTGTTGTCTTCTGCTGTTCTTGGGGTGTGGTGTTGAACTTCTCTGCTGTTCTTGGGGTGTGGTGTTGACTTCTATGTTGTCTTCTGCTGTTCTTGGGTTGTGGTGTGGACTCTGTTGCGGTCTTCTGCTGTTCTTGGGGTGCATTGTTCGACTTCTCTGCTGTCTTCTGCTGTTCTTGGGGTTTGGTGTTGGACCCCTCTGCTGTTCTGGGCTGGTGCTGGGCTCCTCTGCTGTCATCTGCTTTTCTTGCGGTGTGGTGTTGATCCCTCTGTTGTCTCCTGCTGGTCTTGGGGTATGGTGTTGGACTCCTCTGCTGTTCTTAGGGGGTGGTCTTGGACTCCTCTGCTGTCGTCTGCTGTTCTTGGGGTGTGGTGTTGGACTACTCTGCTGGACTAGGGGTTTGGTGTTGACTTCTCTTCTGCTGTTCTTGGGGTGTGGTGTTGGACTCCTCCGCTGGTTTTGGGGAGTGGTGTTGAGTCCTCTGCTGTCTTTTGCTGTTCTTGGGGTATGGTGTTGAACGTCTCTGCTGTTTTGGGGGTGGTGTTGGACTCCTCTGCTGTCGTCTGCTGTTCTTGGGGTATGGTGTTGGACTCTTCTGCTGGCCTTAGGGTCTGGTGTTGACTTCTCTGCTGTCTTCTGCTGTTCTTAGGGGGTGGTGTTGGACTCGTCTGCTGTTCTTGGGGTGTGGTGTTGGACTCCTCCTCTGGTCTTGGGGTGTGGTGTTGACTCCTCTCTGTCTTCTGCTGTTCTTGGGTATGGTGTTGAACACCTCTGATGTTTTGGGGGTGGTGTTGGACTCCTCTTCTGTCGTCTGCTGTTCTTGGGGGGTGGTGTTGGACTCCTCTGCTGGACTTCGGTTCTGGTGTTGACTTCTCTGCTGTCTTCTGCTGTTGTTGGGGTGTGGCATTGGAGTCCTTTGCTGTTCTTGGGGTGTGATGTTGGACTCCTCTGCTGTTTTCTGCTGTTCTTGGGGTGTAGCGCTGGGCCCCTCCATTTTCTTCTGCTGTTCTTGGGGTGTGGTGTTGGGCTCCTCTGCTATCTTTTGCTTTTCTTGCGTTGTGGTGTTGTTGCGGTCGTCTGCTGTTCTTGGGGTGCAGTGTTCGACTAATCTGCTGTCTTCTACTTTTCTTGGGGGGGTGTGGTGTTGGACCCTTCTGCTGTCTTCTGCTGTTCTTTGAGTGTGGTGCTGGACTCCTCTGCTATCTTCTGCTGTTCTTGGGCTAGTGCTGAACTCCTCTGCTGTCTTCTGCTGTTCTTGCGGTTTGGTGTTGACTCCTCTGCTGACTTCTGCTGTTCTTGGGGTATGGTGTTGGACTCCTTTTCTGTTCTTAGGGGGTGGTGTTGGACTCTTCTGCTGTTCTTGGGTTGTGGTGTTGACTTCTCTGTTGTCTTCTGCTCTTCTTGGGTTGTGGTTTTGGACTCTGCTGCGGTCTTCTGAGGTTCTTGCAGTGCATTGTTCGACTTCTCTGCTGTCTTCTGCTGTTCTTGGGGTGTGGTGTTGCACCCCTCTGCTGTCTCCTGCTGTTCTTGGGCTGGTGCAGGACTCATCTGCTGTCTTCTGCTGTTCTTGGGATGTGGTGTTGGACTCCACTGCTGTTCGTGGGGGCTGGTGTTGGACTCCTCTGCTGTTCTTGGGGTGTGGTGTTGACTTCTCTGCTGTCTTCTGCTGTTCTTGGGCTATTGTGGTGGACTCCTGTGCTATTTTTGGGGGTGGTGTTGGACTCCTCTGCTGTTCTTGGGGTGTGGTGTTGGACTCCTCTGCTGTTCTTGGGGTGTGGTGTCGACTTCTCTGCTCTCTTCTGCTGTTCTTGGGGTGTGGTGTTGGACTCCTCTGCTGTTCTTGTGGTGTGGTGTTGACTCCTCTGCTGTCTTCTGCTATTCTTGGGGTGTGGTGTTGACTCCTCTGCTGTCTTCTGCTGTTCTTCGGCTGGTGCTGGACTCCTCTGCTGTCTTCTGCTGTTCTTGGGGTATGTTGTTGGATTCCTCTGCTGTTCTTGTGGTGTGGTGTTGGACTACTCTGCTGGTCTTGGGGTGTGGTGTTGACTTCTCTTCTGTCTTCTGCTGTTCTTGGGGTGTGGTGTTGGACTCCTCCACTGGTCTTGGGGTGTGGTGTTGACTTCTCTGCTGTTCTTGGTGTATTGTGTTGGACTCCTCTGCTATTTTTGGGGGTGGTGTTGGACTACTCTGCTGGTCTTGGTGTGTCGTGTTGACTTCTCTTCTGTCTTCTGCTGTTCTTGGGGTGTGGTGTGGGACTCCTGTGCTAGTCTTGGGCTGTGGTGTTGACTTCTCTGTAGTCTTCTGCTATTCTTGGGGTATGGTGCTGGGCTCCTCTGCTGTTTTTGCGGGTGGTGTTGGACTTCTCTGCTGTTCTCGGGATGTGGTGTTGACTTCTGTGTTGTCTTCTGCTCTTCTTGGGTTGTGGTTTTAGACTCTGGTGCGGTCTTCTGAGGTTCTTGTGGTGCAGTGTTCGACTTCTCTGCTGTCTTCTGCTGTTCTTGGGGTGTGGTGTTGCACCCCTCTGCTGTCTTCTGCTGTACTTGGGGTATGGTGTTGGACTCCTCTGCTGTTCTTGGAGGGTGGTGTTGGACTCCTCTACTGTTCTTGGGGTGTGGTGTTAACTTCTATGTTGTCTTCGCCTGTTCTTGGGTTGTAGTGTGGTCTCTGCTGCCGTCGTCTGCTGTTCTTAGGGTGCAGTGTTCGACTTCTCTGCTGTCTTCTGCTGTTCTTGTGGTGTTCTGTTAGACTACTCTGCTGGTCTTGGGGTGTGGTGTTGACTTCTCTGCTGTCTTCTGCTGGTCTTGGGGTGTGGTGCTGGACTCCTCAACTGTCTTCTGCTGTTCTTTGCATGTGGTGCTGGACTGCTCTGCTGTCTTCTGCTGTTCTTGGGGTATTGTGCTGCACTCCTCTGCTGTTCTTGGGGGTGGTGTTGGACTCCTCTGCTGTTCTTGGGGTGTGGTGTTGACTTCTCTGCTGTCTTCTGCTGTTCTTGGGGTGTGGTGTTGGACTCCTCTGCTGTTCTTGTGGTGTGGTGTTGACTCCTCTGCTGTCTTCTGCTATACTTGGGGTGTGGTGTTGACTCCTCTGCTGTCTTCTGCTGTTCTTCGGTTGGTGCTGTACTCCTCTGCTGTCTTCTGCTGTTCTTGGGGTATTGTGCTGCACTCCTCTGCTGTTTTGGGGGTGGTGTTGGACTCCTCTGCTGTTCTTGGGGTGTGGTGTTGACTTCTCTGCTGTCTTCTGCTGTTCTTGGGGTATGTTGTTGGATTCCTCTGCTGTTCTTGTGGTGTGGTGTTGGACTACTCTGCTGGTCTTGGGGTGTGGTGTTGACTTCTCTGCTGTCTTCTGCTGGTCTTGGGGTATTGTGTTGGACTCCTCTGCTATTTATGGGTGTGGTGTTGGACTCCTCTGCTGTTCTTGGGGTGTGGTGTTGGACTTCTCTCCTGGTCTTGGGGTGGGGTGTTGACTTCCCTGCTGTCTTCTGCTGTTCTTGGGGTGTGGTGTTGGACTCCTCTGCTGTTCTTGGGGTGTGGTGTTGACTCCTCTGCTGTCTTCTGCTGTACTTGGGGTATGGTGTTGGACTCCTCTGCTGTTCTTGGCTGGTGCTGGACTCATTCTGCTGTATTCTGCTCTTCTGGGATGTGGTTTTGACTCCTCTGTCATCTTCTCCTGTTCTTTGGGTGTTGTGTTGGGCCCCTCTACTTTCTCCTGCTGTTGTTGGGGTGTGGTATTGGAGTCCTCTGCTGTTCTTGGGGTGTGGTGTTGGACTCCTCTGCTGTTCTTGGGGTGTAGCGCTGGGCCCCTCCATTTTCTTCTGCTGTTCTTGGGGTGTGGTGTTGACTTCTCTGCTGTCTTCTGCTGTTCTTGGGGTGTGGTGTTGGACTCCTCTGCTGTTCTTGTGGTGTGGTGTTGACTCCTCTGCTGTCTTCTGCTATACTTGGGGTGTGGTGTTGACTCCTCTGCTGTCTTCTGCTGTTCTTCGGTTGGTGCTGTACTCCTCTGCTGTCTTCTGCTGTTCTTGGGGTATTGTGCTGCACTCCTCTGCTGTTTTGGGGGTGGTGTTGGACTCCTCTGCTGTTCTTGGGGTGTGGTGTTGACTTCTCTGCTGTCTTCTGCTGTTCTTGGGGTATGTTGTTGGATTCCTCTGCTGTTCTTGTGGTGTGGTGTTGGACTACTCTGCTGGTCTTGGGGTGTGGTGTTGACTTCTCTGCTGTCTTCTGCTGGTCTTGGGGTATTGTGTTGGACTCCTCTGCTATTTATGGGTGTGGTGTTGGACTCCTCTGCTGTTCTTGGGGTGTGGTGTTGGACTTCTCTCCTGGTCTTGGGGTGGGGTGTTGACTTCCCTGCTGTCTTCTGCTGTTCTTGGGGTGTGGTGTTGGACTCCTCTGCTGTTCTTGGGGTGTGGTGTTGACTCCTCTGCTGTCTTCTGCTGTACTTGGGGTATTGTGTTGGACTCCTCTGCTGTTCTTGGCTGGTGCTGGACTCATTCTGCTGTATTCTGCTCTTCTGGGATGTGGTTTTGACTCCTCTGTCATCTTCTCCTGTTCTTTGGGTGTTGTGTTGGGCCCCTCTACTTTCTCCTGCTGTTGTTGGGGTGTGGTATTGGAGTCCTCTGCTGTTCTTGGGGTGTGGTGTTGGACTCCTCTGCTGTTTTCTGCTGTTCTTGGGGTGTAGCGCTGGGCCCCTCCATTTTCTTCTGCTGTTCTTGGGGTGTGGTGTTGGGCTCCTCTGCTATCTTTTGCTTTTCTTGCGTTGTGGTGGTGTTGCGGTCGTCTGCTGTTCTTGGGGTTTGGTGTTGACTCCTCTGCTGACTTCTGCTGTTCTTGGGGTATGGTGTTGGACTCCTTTGCTGTTCTTGGAGGTGGTGTTGGACTCCTCTGCTCTTCTTGGGTTGTGGTTTTGGACTCTGCTGCGGTCTTCTGAGTTTCTTGCAGTGCAGTGTTCGACTTCTCTGCTGTCTTCTGCTGTTCTTGGGGTGTGGTGTTTCACCCCTCTGCTGTCTTCTGCTGTTCTTGGGCTGGTGCAGGACTCATCTGCTTTCTTCTGCTGTTCTTGGGGTGTGGTGTTGGACTCTTCTGCTGTTCTTGGTGTGTGGTGTTGACTCCTCTGCTGTCTTTTGCTCTACTTGTGGTATGGTGTTGGACTCCTCTGCTGTTCTTGGGGGCTGGTGTTGGACTCCTCTGCTGTTCTTGGGGTATGGGGTTGGACTCCTCTGCTGTTCTTGGGGTGTGGTGTTGGACTCCTCTGCTGTTCTTGGTGTGTGGTGTTGACTCCTCTGCTGTCTTTTGCTCTACTTGGGGTATGGTGTTGGACTCCTCTGCTGTTCTTGGGGGCTGGTGTTGGACTCCTCTGCTGTTCTTGGGGTGGGGTGTTAACTTCTATGTTGTCTTCTGCTGTTCTTGGGTTGTGGTGTGGACTCTGCTGCGATCCTCTGATGTTCTTGGGATGCACTGTTCGACTTCTCTACTGTTTTCTGCTGTTCTTGGGGTGTGGTGTTGGACCCCTCTGCTGTTCTTGGGCTGGTGCTGGGCTCCTCTGCTGTCATCTGCTGTTCTTGGGGTGTGGTGTTGGAGTACTCTGCTGGTCTTGGGGTGTGGTGTTAACTTCTGTGCTGTCTTCTGCTGTTTTTGGGGTGTGGTGTTGGACTCCTCTGCTGTTCTTGGGGTGTGGTGTTGGACTCTGGACTCTTCAGCTGTCTTCTGCTGTTCTTGGGGTATTGTGTTGCACTCCTCTGCTCTTCTTGTGGGGTGGTGTTGGACACCTCTGCTGTCGTCTGCTGTTCTTGGGTTATGGTGTTGGACTCCTCAGCTGTTTTGGGGGTGGTGTTGGACTCCTCTGCTGTCGTCTGCTCTTCTTGTGGGGTGGTGTTGGACTCCTCTGCTGTCGTCTGCTGTTCTTGGGGTATGGTGTTGGACTCCTCTGCTGTTCTTGGGGTGTGGTGTTGGACCCCTCTGCTGTCTTTTGCTGTACTTTGCGTGTGGTACTGGACTTCTCTGCTGTTGCGGTGTGGTGTTGACTCCATTGCTATCTTCTGCTGTTCTTGGAGTGTGGTGTTGGACTTGTCTGTTGTCTTCTGCTGTTCTTGGGGTGTGGTGTTGACTCCTCTGCTGTCTTCTGCTGTTCTTCGGCTGGTGGGAGACTCCTCTGCTGTCATCTGCTGTTCTTGGGGTGTGGTGTTGGACTGCTCTGCTGTTCTTGGGGTGTGGTGTTGACTTAGCTGCTGTCGTCTGCTATTCTTGGGGTGTGGCGCTGGACTCATCTGCTGTTCTTGGGGTGTGTTGTTGACTTCTCTGTTGTCTTCTGCTGTTCTTGGGGTGTGGCGCTGGACTCCTCTGCTGTCTTGTGGTGTGGTGTTGACTTCTCTGCTCTCTTCTTCTGTCTTGGGGTGTGGTGTTGTACTCTGCTGTTCTTTGGGTATGGTGTTGTACTCCTCTGCTGTTCTTGGGGTATGGTGTTGTACTCCTCTGCTGTTCTTGGGGTGTGGTGTTCGACTCCTCTGCTGTTCGTGGGGGTGGTGTTGGACTCCTCTGCTGTTGTTTGCTGTTCTTGGGGTGTGGTGTTGGACTTCTCGATTGTCTTCTGCTGTTCCTGGGGATTGGTGTTGGGCTCCTCTGCTGTTCATGGGGTGTGGTGTTGGACTCCTCTGCTGGTCTTGTGGTGTGGACTTCTCTGTTGTCTTCTGCTTTTCTTGGGGTGTGGTATTGGACTCACCTGCTGTTCTTGGGGTGTGGTGTTCGACTCCTCTGCTGTTCGTGGGGGTGGTGTTGGACTTCTCGATTGTCTTCTGCTGTTCCTGGGGAGTGGGCTCCTCTGCTGTTCATGGGGTATGGTGTTGGACTCACCTGCTGTCGTTTGCTGTTCTTGGGGAGTGGTTTTGGGCTCCTCTGCTGTTCTTAGGGTATGGTGTTGTACTCTTCTGCTGTTCTTAGGGTATGGTGTTCGACTCCTCTGCTGTTCGTGGGGGTGTGGTGTTCGACTCCTCTGCTGTTCGTGGGGGTGTGGTGTTCGACTCCTCTGCTGGTCTTGTGGTGTGGACTTCTCTGTTGTCTTCTGCTTTTCTTGGGGAGTGGTTTTGGACTCCTCTGCTGTTCTTGGGGTGTGGTGTTGACTCCTCTGCTGTCGTTTGCTGTTCTTGGGGAGTGGTTTTGGGCTCCTCTGCTGTTCTTAGGGTATGGTGGTGTACTCTTCTGCTGTTCGTGGGGGTGTGGTGTTCGACTCCTCTGCTGGTCTTGTGGTGTGGACTTCTCTGTTGTCTTCTGCTTTTCTTGGGGTGTGGTGTTGGGCTCACCTGCTGTTCTTGGAGGGTGGTGCTGGGCTCTTCTGCTGTCTTGTGGTGTGGTGTTCACTTCTCTGTTGTCTTCTTCTGTCTTGGGGTGTGGTCTCCCATCGCCCTGCCATCTCCTGCGGTTTCGTGTGGTAGGGTGCCCGGCTGCTCTGCCCTCTTCAGTTCTGTGTGGCATGGTGATGCTTCGGGACCCGCTCCCACCCCACCCCAGTGCCAGGCCTGCATCTGCTCATTCTCGGGGTGCCGTCCTGTGTGTTTAGATTGGAGGGTGGAGGGGGAGGAGCTATATTGGTGTAATGCCAGCAGGCAGCCTGTGATTTATGGACGGCGTGTGCCCGGCGTGTGGGCAGGGAGGGGCTGCGAAGGCCCCCGTCCTCTGGTGAGCCTGAGCTCTGCTCCCAATCTCTTTAATCCCGCTGAAGCCTGGGGCTGGTATTAATACCCTCTGAACAATGCAGGGGCGGGCACAGAGGCCTGGCTGGGGGGATGCCCGGGAGGCCGGGGACAGGTGGGCAGAGGCGGTATGTACACGCAGGATGCCAGGCCGGGCAGGGCTGTGATCGTGATGGGGTGACACATGAAGCCTAGGAATAGAGTCCTGGGGGGGCGGGGAGGGCACTCTGAATGCCCACCCCACCCAAGCACCAGCCTGCCAGTCTCGCAGGGAGATCGTGGGTGTATGGGGGTCGACTTTTGATTTTCAGCCTGAGGGGCGAAATGACTTTTTCTTTTGCACCTACCGAATTCTTAATTCTAAGAATGGTGTAAACGTTGTCACGATTTGCACCAACAAGTTGCAAACACCTTAAAATGGTTGGTTACATGTTTTGTCTCAGTATGATAAGGTTTCATTTCATAACAAAGATAAAGATGATGATTATCTGAATCTTTGGGGTCCCTTTATGGCTTTATATGATTGATGGGAAGCAGGGGAGTTGCTAGGTCTGGAAAAGACCCGGGGCTAAGCTGATGTCGGAACTGTTGGGACTGGGGGCTAGCTAGTCTTTTGGCTGTAGCTCCTGAGATTCTATCCGGGGCTACAACCAAAAGATCAGGGGCTATAGCCCCCTTAGCCCCCCCCCCCTAGCAACGCCCCTGATGGGAAGGTTTAGGTGGTTGTGGTGGAAAAGGTGGGGCTCCTTTTTTTTTGTTTTGTTTTTTTTTTGTTGGTTTGTTGGTTTGTTTGTTTTGTTTGTTCTATGTTGACTTGCTGGTTATGCTTCACTGAGATTGGTTTCTTGTTTGAGCTGTATTGTTTATGATGCTCTAGTCTCTGTAATTTCATTCTTTAAGCGGATTGTGAACATTGTTGCTTTTTAATATCACTGTTTGTATGAAAACAATAAAGTGTTGTTGAAAAAAAAAAACGGGGATTCTGTTATAAGGTGTCCAGGGGGGTGCAGGACAATGCTTAGCGTTCCGTGCAGGAGACTGGTGCAAGCAAATCATTCTGCACGCAACCCGCAGTTACCACCTGTACAGGCAATCTTTCCACGCATGCCCAGTCCCCATCTGATGCACGTGTCCATGAGAATGACCATTTCAAACCAAGGAAAGCTGATGGCCCGAAATCTGCCCAAAAGAAGGGAGTGAGGCGGGCCACAATGCACGCCCATTCAAGCCACGGCCCACAGAGACGGCAATGCGGCCCAGGTCCATTTCAACTGAAAAGCCGGAAAGGCCTGGACGCTGTCCCTGGGAGGCTGGCGCAAATCTCTGGCGGTCAGAGTAACATTCGAGGGGTGGTGGTAAACATCATAATGAATGGTTGGCGTTTTAGCAGCCACCTTAGGAGTGCCTCAGAGACAGTGGCAGATGTAAGGCAAAGGGCTCTGTGGGCAGCACCTGACATAGGGCCCTAGGTGGCCTAGGTCAAGGAGGTGGGCGTAGTTGATTGCGGTCCCGAGTTCACCATGGCAACTTTAGGGACGAAAGATATTTTTTATAAAGTTGTCTTTATGACAGTTACCTGTGTTTAGGGGTCTGGCTACCTGGAAACATCTGGGCCTCCCCAGCAGACTTTGCTGTCAATGGTGATATCGGAGGATTAAGCCTGAAACTAATGTTGGAAATGAACATGGTTCAAGGCTAAGGGCGAAAACGGATTACAGCTTATGAAGGCCACACACTTTCCTAGAAACATTGCTCTACGAAAACTAGTTGGATCCAATGTTTGTAATTACAACTGTGGAAATGTTTCACAAAAGTACAACACCTTGTCGAAATATGTCTTTAATAAGTACACATGTCTCAGTACAATACATTCAGTATTGTGCAAAATAGAAAAGCAGTTCCTTTATAGACATTCTTGTGCAATGTGTGAAGTAAAACCACGATTGCCAGCTAAGCTTCATAAAATAATGCAATCAGAAGACATCACTAATAAAGTGTCCATTTATATATTGCACACCACAAAATTCTCTTGGTTTACACAGGAAAACCTGGCATCCAATGGGGAAAACAAATGTAGAATCACATTCTTTTGCTTGACCTGCTTCTATAATATATATATTGTCAGGTAAATTAATTGTGTGATTTGTGCACTTTTCAAGGCATCGCTAGACAATTATTTACCGTTTTGATTACCAAGCCTTACAAATACTGATATGAAGTATACCTGGGAAGATATGTAGTCCAGTTCTTACATCTCCACCTGGAACAGAATCCTGGTTTTGCTAATTAAACAAAGTGTTTAATCCTGGGCAAATGCTGCAATCTCATCACGCCTGATCTACAAACATTGGGAGCCCATAAAAGCCATTCAGTTTTCCACAATTGTCATGCACTCTCAAGAGTCACTGAACTCGAGTTAATGATAATTCTTGGTTATGTAAATAGCGTTTCACCAACCCACTATACATAGAACATATTCACATACAATAATCACCGAACTAAAGTTGGCACTGATTTATCGACCTTGGAAGGATGAAAGGCTGTGTTGGCCTTGCCAGTGTTAGAATCTTCGACCTGTAGATATCACTCACACACCCCACACCCCCACAGAAACAAGTGCTCAACCCACTGAGCTACCTTGTTACAAAATAATATACTGTCCATTCATATAGCACACAGCATAAACTTCGCTTGGCATATACGTGAAAACCTCGATTCAGGATGAGCAAAAGTCCTTCCTCACTGACTTTTATTTTATGGGAACATCTCACATTCTTTTTGCTTGACCCATTTCCATAATGTACATACATCGGGAGCCCATAAAAGCAATTCAGTAAGTCAGTGCCCCACTTTGGGACCCCCCAGAGCCTGGGCAGCCACTGCAAAGCACACTTTAAGCATTTGTGCGGCGCATTTGTTTTTTGGGGGACCAAACTGGGAGGAAAGTCGGCTGTCCAGACTGCCAGCAAGTGGTCTGTGGACCAAGTGAAGCAACACTTCTGTCTTGGTGCCTCAATGATCCTACTGGCCCCCACTCTTTTACCATCCTATCACCGCCTGCGGCCTGGTAGCCATTGCTGTGGGTTTTAAGTAAACGATGTAGCGCCATGAAGCGCCAACTTGTTACTGTTCTCCCCCAATCAAGCTGTTTTGTTAACGGATTGCGTGTGCAAATCCTAAAGAACAGTTTCAAAAAAGCTACAATGTTTCCCAACGCAAAAGCAAGAGCCCCGCTGTAAAATGTGTTAAAATGATCTCAAACAAAACAGCTAGAAGCTGTTCCATGCTGTTTAAATACCAAAGGTGGGTGGGTGGGGAATTTCCTTAACATCCCTTTACAGGCATGTGTCGCAGGCGGGATCCGAACACAGCCCACTGGCCTCCCAGGACCTAATGAATGTACTTAACCACTGCACCAATGCGGTTCTTTTAACACAGGGAATGCTGCGGCAGAATGTGTCCTTTGTGTTCCTTCCTCACTGACTTTTATTTTATGGGAATGGATGCCACGGGCTGGAGTCACAGCAGAAAGGGCCTTGTGGCTTGTGTCTCAGAGAGCGACTGGGAAGCAAAGGGGCGGTGCAGGGCACAGGGGCCCGCTCGCCGTTTGTCCGCCTGGCGACCATTAAATCCGCCTCTGCTCAGAAAGGCCTGGCGCGTCAGCAGGCCTGTGGTTCTTCTGCACCGGTTGTAGGATGGCAAATCCCGTCCCGGATCCATGCAGCCAATGCAGGCCTATGGAATCTTTGTTTATTTTTTACTTTTTGCTTCTCAGGGTTTGTCTGTGTGTAAATGTCTGGGCTGGAGGTTCTGCGCCACAAAGGGGCCTCTACGAATATCTACATAACCCCTGCATCTGCCCCACCGCACTTGCATTCCTTTACCACTCCCACCTCACTCCTCCTTCCAATTTCCCTTCAGTCACCTACCAACTCACCCTCTACCAACTCACCCTCTACCAACTCAGCCTCTATGCTTTCTCATTTGTTACTCAACTTCTTAATTGTGTTTCCTTCTGCACCTGCCATCCCTCCATTGCACACTCCCTCTGTCACCATCCCCCCTTCGCTCTCTCCACACGTTCATCCCCGATGGCACCATCATTCTTTCTTCCTTGCTCGCCTCATCCCAAACCCAGTTACCCACGCGCTCTCTCTTTCCCAGCCTACTCTCCCTCCCTTCTATCTCTAGCCCACTCCCTGCCTTTCCCTCCCTTCCTCTTTCTCTCCATGTCTTTACCTACCTTCCCTCTCTTCCTTTCCTCTATGCCTGTCTCTTAGGCAGCTGCACTTTCTGGTTGCACACAGCGTTCCATGGTAGGTGCATTAGCAGGCTGAGCTAACTTTCTGTAGTCTGAATTAATGTCCTCAATAGACATGTGACTTGGGAGAGGGTGGGGGCTATCTTACAACTTAAGAGCAAGTGGGAAACCGAGACAGCAGCAAAATAACGGGAGCGGGTGGTGGGGGGCTGATGAAAGGGCAAAGAAAAAGGGAAGGTTGGGAAAGGAGAAAGTCAGAAAAAAGAATGGAATTAGAGATGCAAAATGTCAAAGCTAGAAAAATAAAACACATTAAAGAGAACAGAGTAAGAAGTGGCAAAAAGAGAATGATCACGCCTGAGGCAATGATGAGGTGACTGCCCATTTTGAAGCAAGCAGCACTTGCACGTTTTGCAGGATGCATGCTAGCACTTCACCAAGCCTGAGCACAGCAGGAGAGGTGCCAGAAGCCATGCCAAGCCCGCCAAGGGTGTGTAGACAGTCACAGCTTGCTTACCTTTCAGACTGCCTTCCCTCAAATCGGGTATTTTTAATTTTTTGGTTTTATTCGCACTTGCAAAGATGCCTCATGCAAAATTACATTCTTGCCCCCGTTGCTCATGGAGAACGGGGGCAGGTGCCCCTTATGCCACTACGTACTCGAAGCCTATGATGAGGGGTACTGGGGCAACGCCTGGGGGGGCTCTGAACTGGCACCACGGGTGTCCGGGGATAATATTGCCTAAATAAATTGAATTTTGAAACAATATTTATTCCTGAGGGCTCCCTGATCACCAGACAGCACTTTCCTGAAATATTCTCGGACTGTAGTTGGGTTAATGAAGGGTAAACCACACAATAACGCATGCTACAATTCCTAAATTCAAGCAAAAGGGCCAACATGTATTCAAGAAAAACTCAATCGACGCACTACCAACTTAAATCTCAGATCAGCCCTATGCATGACTTTAGTGGTGCCCTCCTATTCTAAGAAGAATTTGGGAGGAGCCTCCTTCTCAAATCTCAACTCAAAACTCTGGAACACTCTCCCAAAAGAGACTAGGACTTTCTAGCACTAGCCCAAATGAAAAGAGGCATCAAATCTTGGCGTTTAACCTATAGTACCGTGACTATTTTCCAACCACATCCACTCACTATATAGTGGTCCAGTGACCCACATAAGCCGGCCACTCGCACTCTACCTGCATACGTACTCCGGAATTGCATAGTACGGCGCATACTCAGCCGAGAGCACTTACACCCTAAGCGCTCCTTTTCACCACCCTTTGTAAACAGTCCCAGACCTGCAATCGTTGTAAGGTGATCTCCTTTGGGTACCCCTCGATTTATATATTCAGGGGTTTCATGTCGCGCGTTCATGCTACAATTTGATCACCACTAATCGCCTCCGAAATTCTTGTCTGTCACATGTTGCTGTACTCTGACTCATTGCACCCCGGAATGCATGATTCCCCAATTCACCCCTACCGTGTGCATATGTAGCCTACTCAACTCTTTTCGAAGAAAGTTTGACTGCCCGACCCTAAGTTGCACACTGTGTTTTCTTGCTTTATAAAACTGTTTTGCGCGTTCATTTTAACGTATCATATGACATCAGACACGCTCAAGCGCTATTGCGATAGGACCGTTCAAATCTATGGCCCTGCAGCCTTAAAGCTGCGTTCTAATTAGATCAGAGGTACGCTCCCCAGGACCCGAGGCCTTTGATTTTTGTGTAGGTTTTGCGAATCCTGCGTTAGACTATATTATGGCCTTGAAGCTCTGTTACCCACCTCTGCGCTGGTCTTCTGCAAGAAGGGATGTCTTCAATCCTTGCGTCCATCTTGCCATCAGTTTTGACTGGTCAGTTGGGGTTCTGTATACCAAGGGTATGTCACATCACTCCAATGTTCTGTGCCAGAAAATGAAGCGCCCTTCTGGGTGGTGTGACCCGCTGGTGTTCTCCCTACATCTGCTTGATATTTTAGTGTGGATTTATCACCATAGGGACTTCTCCCCAGACTTTGCGTCTACCTTAAGAAGCGTATCTTCCGTTCTTTACTCGCCCACTTGCCAATCTGGCTGTTACTACAAGAAATACACAGATTGGAGACAGCGCCAGATATTACTTTCCAAAACCAAAAGTTTGTTTTATTTGTAGTTGCCCTTGTTCGATCGCGTACTCCTGTTTCTTAGAGAGTCTCTAAGAAACAGGAGCACGCGATCGAACGCCATTAAGATAGAGATCAGGGATTGAACCCATCTATTGACAAGCCTCAACTTGACATTACGAGCGGAGACATGTATTCACAAGTGAATAATATATATGAGAAATAGTAAATAATGCCCTGATTTGAAAAAGGCTAGTATAAGAGCCGAAACACGTGTTTTCAACAAGGGCAACTACAAATAAAACTAACTTTTGGTTTTGGAAAATAATATCTGGCGCTGTCTCCAATCTGTGTATTTCTTGTATCATTATCTTTGAGTGGTTTTGAGTGGCTTTTCTAAACCACAGCTCAGAGAGACGCGACACACAAAGCACCATTGGTCAAGCGTAATAGGAGGATCTTTTTCACCATACTATATTTGTCGCCTTGACTAACCACACCCACTAAGCCACAACTGTTTCCAATCCGGCTATGTTACCTCAGCACTCCTCTCTCAGTCAGTTTCACTTTGCCTCTGTCACGTACCCACGTTCCTCTCAAGCCTCACTTCACCTGGCCAATGGTACTAATGTGCCATGTTAAGTTGTCTCAGGCGAGACTGAACATCCTGGTCCCTCTTAGCTGAGGCCAGCCCAACCTTCTGCCGGGTCTTGCTGCGACACTCTAATGGTCCAAACTGCGCTTCTTTGGATGTTTATGTCATGGCCCACGCAAGGTTTACTAATATGGAAATTGCACTATGGCTCACCAGCGAGAAAGCTCCAGTAGCCAGAAGACGCACAGGCTATGCCCTGTATTATCTACTGCACCTGCCAGAACACGGCATAGTAAAACACCTTTTCATGATATGTTCCAATGGCCCCCTATAGTATAGACTAAGTTCAGGCCTTCCTGTTACATGAGCTTGCACTCTCATTCTCTCCGCACCACGGGATGCTATCAGAGTATGGCTCCAGGTGGGGGAGGAGACTCATTTGCCATTTCGCTCTCGCATTCTCTCCCCACCACGGGATGCTATCAGAGTATGGCCCCAGGTGGGGGAGGAGACTCATTTGCCATTTCGCTCTCGCATTCTCTCCCCACCACGGGATGCTATCAGAGTATGGCCCCAGGTGGGGGAGGAGACTCATTTGCCATTTCGCTCTCGCATTCTCTCCCCACCACGGGATGCTATCAGAGTATGGCCCCAGGTGGGGGAGGAGACTCATTTGCCATTTCGCTCTCGCATTCTCTCCCCACCACGGGATGCTATCAGAGTATGGCTCCAGGTGGGGGAGGAGACTCATTTGTCATTTCTCCCTTTTTGTATGGTCCAACATTTCTTTCACCACACAGCCAACTCTTGGGTCAGATACCCCTGCCAGCAGGCTTAGTAGCACCAGGTCTCTAGAGGACTCCCCATAAGGGACATGATACAATTCTCTGGAGTCTAAGCCTCCACAACACCCAAGAACTCTTGAGCACATCGCAAGGCCATCACCATAGCCTTACTTATAACTCAAACTTCAACACTTTGCTCTCCTTACTGACTAGAAAACATTGTGGACAGCTCCTTCCTCTTTTCATGACCATTTTGGTCTAAACCCATACTACGGTATGTGCATCCCAGTTAATGCTACCACCCATTCTTCATCTTATCCGCCCGTCCCTTGTCACCATTGTCATCTGGTCTATCTCTGACTTTACCCCGCTGTTGCCAATTCCCACTTATCTTTATCCCCATTTCCTTCTCACCCCACAGACGCTGGCCGGCTTTATACCCTGGGAGGGGGGTCACAGTTCAGGTATCAGTGCTCTAACACCACTACGGTGGTGAGGTGCGCAGTATAAAAGCTAATTAACATAACATCAAATCTTAATTTGTTCAGATTTTTATTTCTGTCATCGTTTTCTTTTGTATACACTATGTAGGATGTCTATAACGTCTTTAAGATGAGCAGGTGTTGCGAGACATCTACAGTTTAGCAAGAGGGCCCCACACCTCTGGCATGTACACATAGTTTGAGTAACATGGAATACCTTGTGTTAGGGTAATGCTTATTAAATGAAGATTGCATGTATACAATGTAAACCAGCTCTCTATGTATTATGCTACTGCCAGTTATTATAAATGTCGCAAATATTTCATTTTTCTTGTTGATAAATTTGATACTGCATTTTTTAATTACTGCAAAAGTAGTTTGTAATTTGCCATTGTAATATTTTAGCGCTCTTCCATTGTGAAAAATAATTGCAGTATGTTTATGGTTGACTAGAGTTTTCGATATAAAAGGGGAACCCATGATTGCACTTATAGAGCTAATAATTAAGTGATGTCTCTATTTAATTCCGGGTAGTCTGATCTATGCTAAAAAGAGAGATACAGACTGTTTTGACACTACGAGTGACTGTAATGGTTCAGGAATCACCCTACAGTATACATGAAATAAAATTAAATAATTCATAGAAAAAAATTGTTGTGATACATACACACATTTTAAAAAAAGTTTACAAGGCACTTGCAATTAGTACAATGTATTTACAACACTCAACAAAGGTGAAATAGGTGTCGTATGACATAAATGTGATTACTTCACAACATTCTCTGCTTGTTGTTCTCAACAATTGGAACAAAAAGCTCTGATGGAAATTATTTGTGTTTCCAGTCTTTTCACTCTGTGTATTCAGTCACAGGTTATGGTCTCGACATGTTTCAGTTCAATTAACATTACTAATGAACATTCTTCAGGAGTTAAATCACCCAATATTTATAAATACGCTGTGATAATGACAACGTTTCAGATCTCAAGACTAGAGACCATCAGTTAGATGTGCCATAGGCACTTATATTTATTTATTTGTTGCATTTGTTGTTAGCGCCGAGATCCCGGAGGTATCCAAGTGCATTATACGGTAGCTCCATTAGATGTTCACACCAATACCTTCACTTAGAAAGCACAATCGATTATGTGCATTTGATATGCTGTTCAAAATCATATTATAAACGTAGAATGAGAGCTCCCACAACAGAGGCTTCCCGCTGCGGTGGGGTTGTTCTGGTATATGGAGGCAAACATTGCTTTAACCTCACTGGGAGGAGACGGCAACGCAAATGGACTGTGGGGCCCCCTGTAAAGGGCCACAGGACAGAGCTTCAGGGTCCACAAATGTTTGCTATAGTCCCTTTTTTGTTAATTATTAGTGTGTGCATGTTGTAACAAACGTGCAGATTCATTGGCACTACCAACCACTCAGTCGCCAGCACACCAAATTAAACTTTGCTTTAGTGCTCGCAGAAGAAGCAGATCATTGGTTTTCTTTTTATTTATTTATTTTCGGGTTGCACGGGTAGTATAGCTCAGTGGCAGCGGTCTCGTCTTGGAAGCCAGATGACGCAGACAACACAGGTTTGAATCCCGGGTCCACGCTTAGAAACCTTTTCGGTATTAAGCTTGTTACAAAAAAACAATTATAATGTTCACATTTATATAGCGCACTGAGCCAGAAGGCATCAAGCCGCTGTTGCATGCATGTTACGCACAAGGCTTTAAAGGCTTAGAAGGCAGAGAGAAGGGAGTAGGAGGAGGAAATCGACAGCATGAAAGGAAAAGAAAAGGTTTTAATCTGAGGATAACCCTTTCCAAGAGGGAAGGATAATTTGATAGGAAAGTTTTTATCTGAGGATAACCCTTTCCATAAGGGAAGGATATTTTGAGAGGAAGATTTTCATCCAAGGATAACCCTTTCCAAGAGGGAAGGATATTTTGAGAGAGAGGTTTCCATCTGAGGATAACCCTTTCCAAGAGGGAAGGATATTTTGAGAGGAAGATTTTCATCCGAGGATAACCCTTTCCAAGAGGGAAGGATATTTTGAGAGAGAGGTTTCCATCTGAGGATAACCCTTTCCAAGAGGGAAGGATATTTTGAGAGGAAGGTTTTCATCCGAGGATAACCCTTTCCAAGAGGGAAGGATATTTTGAGAGAGAGGTTTCCATATGAGGATAACCCTTTCCAAGAGGGAAGGATATTTTGAGAGGGTAAATGGTGTTTATTCTCAGCAAGAAGATATAAAAAGGGAATTACTAAATAGTCTTAACATTGTAATTAGCTCTTTTCAAGATTTGACAATGTTAATTTCTAAAGATCGCTTCCAGTATATAAAATATAAATGTTATACTTGTCTTACTGAGTAAAGCAAAATATTAAAACCTAGAGTAACCAGTTATACTATATGTCACTTATCGATCTGTGTCATGAAGTCATACGATGCTGTGCCTAAAAATGCTGACGTTAATCAATTTTTTTGGAAGTCAAACTACTTCTGCGCCTAACATTTTTAGAGTCAACAGGCATTATTCACTAAAACTTAACTTGAACTATTTATGCAATATAACCCGACCGGTAATGCCTCCCTCTGAGGATTATATTGTCATTATAGTACCCCGGCATGTTGTACCGGGGTACTAATTGGTATTTTTCTCGAGTTGAGAAACGGCACTGCAACCATTTCCCATTTCTCGATTTGAGAAAATAAATCTATTCTGCCATGGTTCGGGGAGAAGGGACTCCGCTTAGTCCCTTCTCTCTTTCCATGGCAGCTATTGTAACGAAAGGGAAAGGGCGAAGGGCCTACACCTAGTCCCTTCTCCCTTTCCCCGGCATCCGATGCATTTGAGACGCAGTTGCGGAAGTCGGATTAGCATCAGGGTAAGGCTCGGGAATGCGCCAATGGGTGCGCAGAAAGGTACGACGTCCTTTAGTCGCGGGATGTTTTTTCGCAGGGTTGTTTACCGCAAATTTTTTTTCTGGGTTTTTTCGAAAAAAGAAATTGTGGTAAAAAACCCAGCGAAAAAACATCCCGCGATGAAATGACATGGAACCCGCAGAAATACTTACAGGTTCGGAGCACCGGGTACTAATTTACCTAATTGTATAAACGAATGGTGCGCAGCACGTTAAGTGGTATGCGCAGCATTACAGACAAGTATTGGAAAAGCCAACAGTTTTGGCTTTTGTGTAGGAATGAGATAGCAATTCATCAAGCACTGCCATAATGTTACTACCTACCCATATGATGGCAACCACTGGAAAATGGGTCAAGTACCCGGGCCTGCATGGCAAATACAAACCTAATGACCTAGCGAGAAGTCAAACACATTGGCTTTGCCAATCCTTTCTTTTAAACCAAAAAGATACAAGGACACACACTGCTTATAAATGAAGTGGCTGAAGGCATACTTGGCTGAGAACGGTGTATTACAGTAGAGGCCCATTTACAGCTGCAAGTAAGCCATTAACTATCAGAAGACTGTGCAGAAATGCCCCTGAAAGGCCATACACAGCACGATGTTTGATGGAACCTCTTAGTGAAGAGAGCTGATTTTTATGGGGAGGGACAGGCAGTGGGTGGAAATGGCCATAGGCAGTCAATGAGTGGGCAAATAACCAAAACAACATGCACAAGAAGCGTGCCCCTCCTCACACCGCACCACCACCCTATCTGTACGGCTATGTAATAGTTTTGGCTTAAGTGCCACTTAATGGCCAAAACTAAAAGAGAGAGAGAGAGCAGAGAATGACAGGCAGGTGGAGAGACCTATTCAGGCATGCAGCAGAGGTGGTGTGGATGGGGGGTACATCTGGATGGGGGTAGATCTGAGCTAATTGAACGTGTAGAACAAGATGGTGGAGGCCCACATCCGAGACTGGCGTGGAACGAGGGCGTATGGGCGAGTTACCTGCCTCTCGGAACCTAGCTCGAGGGATCAAGTTCAGGGCTCAGTAAGGGGTTCACCCACTTCTTGCATCGCAGTAGACATTCGTTGCTTCAGAAATCCAACCAACCCCCACCATGAGAGTGCCAGTAGCCTGGAATTTAGCCTCGGGCGGGGGGGGGGGGGGGTTAAAGGTGGCATGTAAACGACTAAAGATTTCAGTCTAAGTACCGACTGACTGGTAGTGATTTTGCGGTATAGAGAATTGTGATGAATCGTGCATAGTCCTCACAGAAAGCCGATGGGTTAGAACAGTATTTGTTTTCCCCAGGGAAGGGAATATCATTGATGCCAGAATATGTAATGGCTTGCTGTCAGAGAGAGCTGTTATTTTTCCAAGCTGTCTATCAGAATGAGGGCAAATGCAATCATAACCAGTTATGTATTGGTGGTAAGAAAACTCCCTTTAAAGTCACTAACATTAATAGGGATTAAAGATACTATGGGCCTCATTACGAACCGTGCGGTAACCATGGTGCTAGTAGCGCCATGGTTGCTGCCAGTATTTTACTGATTCCGCCATGGTGAATGGCGGAATTACCCCCCCATTCCAAGGTTGGCAGGGCGGTAATTCCCCATTCACCATTGGCCCTTCCCCATTCCCATTTTTGCCCCATACCGCTCAATGGAAATGGGGAAGGCGGTAGTTACGGTACCGAAAATTGCGGTACCGTAATTACCTCCAAGGTCCCTTTTTAGGGTCCAATCCTTAACGGCTGGTAAAACCAGCCGTTAAGGTAGGGACCCGCAAAGGGACCTCGTAATTAGGCGGTAAGGGGTTAACGGCGCGGCCACCTTTTCCGGCGCCGTTAACCCCTTACCGCCTGGGTCGTAATGAGGCCCTATGACTCCCTGGGGAGTCATAGAAATTAGTCTCTAAATATTACCAACCAAATTTAGACCATGAAAACCCTCCTTCCTCTTTGAAGCCAAATCTTTTGTTTAGTCCTTTAAAGAATATAATTGAGGAGAGAAATGAACGCGTTATTGATATTTCCGTTAGAAAAGCTGATTTTTAAATCGTGGACTCCAGGGCCACAAAGCCCAAAGTACTGGGACGAAGAAGAGGGCTGCAGAGACACAAAACTGCAAGTTGAAATCTATTAGTGCTAATGATCCATACCTGAGGGAGACGAGACAGGGAGGCATAAAAGGGCCCCTTCATGTGCAGGCCATAAGGAAGAGAAGTAGCAGTAGGTAGAGTAGTTGTGGCACCTGTACGTGGCAGCAGAAGCAGAAGTTAAAGGAGAGCTGAGACGCTGGGACCACCATTGTGCACTGGATGGATGCCGTTCCTCGGAGGGTCTCTGCTGGTCTAGACCTTGATTGCAGAGGTTGCGCAGCGGGAAGCGTAAAGATTAACGGCTTTCTTTCTCAGGATTCCAGCTGCAGAGGTCACGAAGCGCAAAACCCACATTTTGAAGGATTTCCCAACTGTCAGTCGGGCTTCGTGGCATGTGAGCACCGGAGAGCCATGGGAGCGAGGAGAGCTCCTTTATCAACTGGCGCGGGATGCAGAATGCTGAGGAAGAGAAGTTGCTGGGCCATGCTGGAAAGCAGAACAAGAGGACCAGAGGGCAGTGAGGCGAATGAATGCGCACGCCTATCCCGGTGAGTTCACAAGTGGATTGTGACACTGGAGTGCTCCGGAACCGCCTACTGGCCAAGTCGAGGTGCCTTAAGCACAGAATTAAAACTGAGGGAAGTGGAAAACGAAACATTGGGGGTCATTCCGAGGTTGGAGGTAAGTAACTGTCCTTACTGGCATGGCACAAATAGCGTGTCTGTGTAGTCAAGAGCCCGCTAATAGAGGGCTATTAAGACTTCGCGGGCACAAGCTTTGCGCCATGCCGGTAAGGGCATTACCGCCATCCCATAAAAGGCCCCAAAAAGGACCTTAGCAGCATCATGTATAGCGCAGATTGCACTACCGGCATGAACTAATGCGCATTAGCGGTCACCGCTATTAGCGGTGACCGCTAATAACGGTCACCGAAAATAAGCGGAACCGGAAGTAGCTTCATCGCACAGGAACGGGAAGGAGCACGGCGGCCATATTTAAAAACACAATCCATTGATTGCCATCCTCAGCAGCCAAGACCTGTATGATACTGCTGTTGGTGAAATATCATACTCTACCATACAACAATGCCAAAGGATGTCAAGAAGGGGCGCCTCCCGCCAGCGCAAGGAGCGCTTCAATGAAGATGAGCTGGCCATGCTAGCTGAGACTCGGCAGGAACATGCTGACATTGTGTTTGCCCAGAGCATCGAGAGGGAGGCCATTATCCGCAAGAAAGAGATCTGGGCACTTGTGGCGCAGAAAGTAAGCGTAGTCGGGAACACCCCACGCACTGTAAAAGACTGCAGGAAGCGGTGGGACGACTTGCGGCTGTGAGTACGCAACATACTCTCTGCCAACAGGAGCCAGGCAATGGCAACTGGCGGAGGAACTAGCTCCCCCATAAAGCTGGCCCGATGGGAGGACATCTGTGCTAGCCTGAATGGCATGGAGGGCACAGAAGGTGTCAGAGACATGGAGTGTGGCGCCACAACATCGGCGGATGGAGGTGAGTGTCCTAATAAATAACTGTAATGCAGAGTCTGATGAAAGTCCACCAATATGTCTGTCCAAAGAGGCAAGCCATGGCCCAACATTCACACATTCTCAGCAAACTTGTCGGACACAGCACAGACACAAGCAATTGCCTGCAGCAAGGCAATGCCGTACATGACACATACCACACAACGATGCAAATGGCATAAGTCACACTGCAAGCAGGCCCCAACAAATATGCATGTCACATCCCATACGTCTGCCCCAACATGAGTGACCCCGACGTATGCTTGCATCACCCACCCATGTAGCAAGCAACGTGATCATCCAAACTCAAATGCCTATTACTCTCGATTGTGTAGATGATCCATTGTACAAATGTATGTATAATGCCTATCAAACCATCACTCATGCCGTCCCTCTCTTCGACCCCCACAGGCTCTAACCATGACAGCGATGCGCAGGATTCACCCCCACAGCAAACCACACCACGGAAGGGGGCCGGGGATGAGGCCAACAGGCCTTCCACCTCAAAGGGCCAACCCAAGGCCTGCCGTGCACCACCAATCAAACCATCTCAAGTTGCCAGGGCACCGGTGCTGCCAAGGGCCGTTGAGAGTGAAGCACCAACACCTGTCGCACTGCCACACGAGACAGCTGAGGCTCCACACTCGGCAGGGTCCAGTTCGGTTGGGGAGGTGGCAGCCACAGCACCCCTGGCTGGGGAGGAGGAACAGGAAGAGGTGTGTGTGCCTGTGGAGGACGAATCCTCGGAACATCCCTGCACACCAAGTCCTGCACCATCCCCCCAGATCACATCTCTGGTGTCAGACCACGCAACCACCCCGGAGCAGTGTGGAGGGAATTTTCCCCAAGGGCACATCTAGGTCCACCATGACACACAAGCACCCTCCACCTCAACAGCTGTACCGGCAGGGCCGCAGCGCCATGAGGAGCTGACTGCCCTTGTGCGTCAGTTCGTAGCAGACAATGCCCAGGCAAGGCAGGAGTGGCGGGAAAACATTGCCCCTCTGGGCGAGACAATTACTGACAACACCGCCTCCCTGGGCAAGATTATTGCAGACAATACTATCCGACTGTGCAAGGAGGTATCCGCCCTGCGGCAGGTCCTCTGCCGCATTGCTGATGCCATGGACGCAGAACGTCCGGCACCCCAGTTTGAGCAGGCGGCCACACCATCCTCATCAAGCTCAACCCAGACCAGACCACTCCGAAGGGCATCGCACACTCTGCGCCGGCCGGACATGCCGCCACCAGGTCCAGGGAGTGCAAAAAAATAGACTGGCTAGCCTGATGAAGGCATTGGACACTTGTTGGGACATGTGTGGGGGAGTTTGTGGGGGAGGGGGAGGGGGTGAAGGTGTGTGGGGGAGTTGTGGGGGGAGGGGGAGGGGAGTGAGGGTGTGTGGGGGAGTTGGGGGAGGGTGAGGGTGTGTGGGGGAGTTATGGGGGGAGGGGTAGGGAGAGGGGGGGTGAGGGAGATGGTGGGTTAGTGGGTTAGTGCACTTTAGTTATCTTTGCAAAATTCAATACACCCGTTGTGTTAAAAGAAATACTTGAGTGGACATTCATCATTGCGCATGTGTCATTTATTCATATACAGTGCATAGTGTACATGTACCCCCAAACCCAGTGTCCTCTGTCCAACTATCATGTCACCCTCTGCAGCCAAGTGTGTCAGAAATATTGTGCAATCACTGACTGACGCACAGCACGTCCCTCCTGTGCATCGGCACCGCAATGATGTCCAGCCACATCATCTTCATCCCCTTCATCATCACCAGGTGGTAGCAGTTCAATGTCAGCGGGCATGGGCACGTTCCGGCGGATACACATATGCAGCATGACACATGCCATGATGATCTTGGCCACCTTCTCATGCCTGTAGAGGAGTGCCCCACCCGACCGGCTAAGGCAGCGAAATCGTGCCTTCAACAGGCCAAAGGTCTGCTCAATGACCACATGGGTAGGGGTGTGGGAACGATTGTAGTCCTCCTCATGCCTGTTCTGTGGGTTTCGGACAGGGGTGAGGAGCCACGGCTTCAAGGGATAGCCACTGTCACCTGCATGGGAGGCAACAAAAAGTACATGTCAGTCGAATCATGATGGACAGCTGTACGAGTCACACATACCTGCAGATTATCGTTGGTCACATGCACATGTCCCTGGATATATGTACGCCATTTTCAGGCCCTCAATGTGTCCTGTGCCACTGACTAATGGTGTGGGTTGCATCTTCAAGAGGATACACGGTGTGCACTGCCGTCTTGTTGCACATGCATTGTGTACGCATACAGCTGTGTTTGTGTCAAATTTTTGATGTGTTGTGTTCTGTGAGATTTACTTACAGGGAGCGTTGGCAGAAGTCTGTGCAATATTAGGCATTCAGCGCTGATTTTTCATATGGTGACATGCAGCATTCCTGTGGTTGTGGCGGCCCTGTGACAGACAGTGTATTCCCTTGTTGGTTCAGTTCAATGCATTCCCTGGGATGCTTGTCCTGTATGGTGATTTGCTGGAGACAGCAACATAGTGCATATGCACTGCATGTTGCTGGATGGCGTTACGGAGGGTGAGGTTTGCTGATGAGTGCACGTGTTGTGGGATTTGGGGTGGTTTACTGATAGTCATGTAGTCATAGGTGTCGACCTTACTTCATTCCTATGGGATTTAGGTGTCATGTACCGTTTGTGGTTCTTTGGGGCACAGTGTTCGGTGATGTGCACATCATGCAGTCACATCAACATTGACAGCATGGTGGTGTGTGCATCTCTCCCCCATTTCAATGCCATGTACCAGTCATGCAACTTACCAAGCAGCCAGGCACGTCGTCCAGCATGTCGCTCCATGAAGCGTGGTAGCGTGGAGTTTGGCACGAACATAGAGTCATGAGTTGATCCAGGATATCGGGCACAACAATGTGTGATGATCTTGCTGGTGTCAGATACCATCTGCACATTGATGGAGTGGTATTGCTTGCGGTTGCGGTACACCACCTCCATGGCATGCGGGACCACAAACTCCACGTGGGTGCAGTCGAGAGCACCTACACAATTTGGCATGCCTGCCAGTGCATGGAAGCCAACTTTTGTATCAAAAATCTCCTGGGGAGCCCGTGGTAGGGATATGTAGTCCCTTGTGTGCTTGAGGAGGGCATCCAGCACTTGGTTCAGAATACGAGAAAATAAGGGTTGTGATATGCCATGCATGTGCCCCACTGTATGCTGGTAGGTGCCCGTGGCAAGGAAGGGGAGCACAGACACTACCATCAGTAGAGGGGGGATGGCGGTGCGTATTTCAATGAGGCTATCAATGTCGTTGTGTATCATGTCCACGATGGTGGTGATGGTGTCCCGGTCCAGACGGTATAGGGTGTGGATCTGCTCAAAGGTTAGGTTCAAAGGACTGGCTCTGATGTGGGGGATTGGAGGCTGCCTGCGTAGTAACGCTGGCTGCACTGGTGGGGCATGCTGGGCCTGTCTCACCCTCCTTCTCCTCCTGCGTCTCCTCTGTGGTGCCGGCTGTTGTTGTTGTTGTTGCTGGTGTGGCAATGCAAGCATGTCCTCCAGCTCCAGTATTGCTACAACTATTGGAATCATCTTGGTGTGGGAGGGGGTGTGGTGTGTGGGTGTGTTCCTTTTGTACTGGGCCAGACTCCATTGCCTTCCCCTGTGCTGATTGTGTGCAGCTGTGGCAGTTGGGAACACTGCACATGGCATTTTACGGTTGGTTCGCGATGCCGGTATTACCGGCATGCCGTATCACCTATTAGCGCCTTCATGATGCCGGTATTTGCTTGTCCGTCTACCTTGTGATTTCCTCGGATTTACGACATGCCGGTATGATGGGCAGCGTGCCCTCGCCCATGCCGCTATTAGAGGTACCATTATTTACAGTACCACTAATAGCGGTGTACCAGGTCCGAATAGGCCGGAAGCGTATGGGATGCCGGTAATCCTATACCGGCATCGTTTTTCCTTTTTCCATTACCTCCAACCTCAGAATGACCCTCCTTGTTTTGAATACCGAACGGACATAACACAGATTAATTATCCTTTTGTTAAGCAAGCTGACTTAAAACGAAGCAAATGGCAGAAGCCTAACTTAACAATCAGACCAGTCGGGTATGACTGTATCTATAAGGGGCAGATTAAAGACCAGTACCAAGAGAGGGTAATAGCCAGAGAAACCAATACAAACAACTATTACCAAGCCAAAAGAGAATCATACCAAGGCAAGATATAAAGAAACAACATTGCCAAAGCCAAGAGAGGGCAATAAAGAAAAGTGTTTGTAAAATATATTGCCCATATGTAAATGAGGCCATAAGAGGAACTGACTTAAACCTGCATTGCCAAAGCCAAAGAAGTATAAGAGTGAGAGAGAAATATTGTCATCATTTGGTGAATGTTACGGTGGTGAAACAAGAGTGCCAGTAAGGATGCCCTCATGATAGAAGGCAGTCAGGAGGAGTGGAGCCTAATCTGCATTGCCTGTAGCAATCACAAGTGTGTAAGAAACAGCACCAGTGTGGTTCTCGTTTCCCCAGAAGAAATAGTTAAGGTTGATGTGGTGGAGCAAAGGTCATTGGTTACCTTCTTGTAGCTAAAACTCACCTCAGAAGTACTTATAGTTAGTGGTTTTATTCTGTCCAGGCAGGAGAGTACACCAGGGCAGAGAACTTTGTAGTAGTAGTAGTAGGCCTGGCAGGTGAGTGTACCAGATGGTAGTTGTTGAAGCACTGTGGTGTGGTTTAAAGTCTTGAAGAAGAAGTGGCATAACAAAGGTTTCTTTGTGAACCGTTGCATAATCATTCTGACAAATTGATATAGCTGAAGCAGGTGTGTGAACGGTTGCATAATCATTTAGTTTTGTTAAAACAAGTGTATTTGAACTGTTGCAGAACTAACCTGACAAAAACATTTTTTGTTGATCCTAATGAACTATGGAGATATCCTTGGTTTATGAGAAGACGTTGTTTTGAGCCCTTTGTCACAAGTGGAATATTTTTGAACTGTTAGTGAAATTCAAGTTGTAACTTTGTTACAAGGCACAATTTCCTTATCCTTTTGGAACTGTTGAATATAATCCTGCTGGAATCTGGGGAAGGGGAACTCACCCAGATTATAAGGAGAGACAGTTATCAGATTGTGAACATAACTGTTATATTTATTATCCTGAAACTGCCCTATATTACCTTGTTGAGTTATTGTATGGATATGTGTGAGGGCGAGAAACCTTTAGAGTGTTTCCTTTAGTTTATTTTAGGGAGGGAAATCTTCATCAGGGTAGGGATAGCGAGGCGTTTAGCCAACCTTTTGAGTTGATAAAAGGGCAACTTTTGAAAGTTGTCCACCTCACATTTATGGCCCCCTCACAGAATCCATCTTGAGTCTATGCGGCCTCCCGGGACAGTGAGGACTTGGCAAAAGGGGTTCAAGTAAAACTGCTCATTATTAGGCCCCTGAACTCATCCAATTAGAGGCTTCACAAGGGTTACAATTTGCACATGTTTAAGCTCTGCAAAGTCCTTAGTCATTTGCTGTGACGAATCAAGCACTCTCCATGTGCACCCCAAGAATCTGTAATCTCACTCCCATCAATGTCAGACTTGCCCTCTCCCTCGTGCAATTTATAACATAAATCAAGAGCCTCCACCTAAAGGAGGACCTTCTTCACAACCCGTAACATGCCCCCACCCCCTGACTCCACCCAACCCAGTATCCCTCTCCTGGTGGCCGCCCTCTACAGCCCATCCCCCAGTTCCACCCTCCTGTACCCTAAATTGTGTGGCGGTATTAAATGCTGTCACCCCCTGTCATAACTATCTAATGCATTCCTTTGACCCCTACCGAGATCTAGCGCACTGAATCTTGGTTCACACTCAGTAAATACTCATATACAGTAAATAAATAAATAAATCAAATACTGGGAGGGCTCATCATGCAGGTGCGGGGGGTGGGCGTGATTCAGTCTTAAACCCAGGAACTCCTCATGGGTCGAACAGGCTAAGAAGGTGGTTCTTGGCCTGAAACCTCTGCCCCCGCATTACCCAGGCCCTCCTTACCCTGCACTGGCCTCCCAGTTGAATTCAGCTTGCCCTTTGGAGACTGGGACAGCTTGAACACTGATGAAGCCAAAAGCCTAGAGGCCTGTGAAGCAGTAGCTGCCGATGTGTAGTGTCCCTCACCTCTAAAAGGTAGCCTCAGCAGGCGGGGGTGGCTTGTCCATAATGGGTCATAGGGTGTCGATCCCCCCCATTCTGGGCGAGCCCCCAAGACAGCCCAGAGAATCCAGATGCAGTCTACCTCATTCAAAAGGTCAAGGGGGTCCTTTTCAGACTTGCTGAAATGCACTGGAGAGGACCGTGTCCGTGTGCACTTACTGGCAAAAATAGCCTCGTTTCCAGAAGGAAGTGGAAATGGAAAGGTCAAATCATCTTTGGAAAAAGTGTAAATGCCGCCTGCAAAATACGCGTTTGCAGTGGATTCCGAGGGAATCTGCCTGCTTGTACCAGGTGCATACAGGTTGGGCGGTCAACCAGGTCTGCCTTTCAGCCACTCAGCACTATAGCTGTCCGTCATTGAAGTCGTGTTAAAAACACGCATTGGCAAAGCCAACATTTTTGGCTTGTGTATAGCTATTAGGCATTTGCCAGGCATTGCTATTATCTGTCCATGTAATTGCATCATGTTGCAACTGCTACCACCGATTACCAGTTAATAGCACAACGGCAGTGCCTGGCAAATGCCTTTCCCATGCCTACACAAATGCCAAAACTATTGGCATTGCTTGTTTTGCTACTGGGCATCAAGACTAAAGTAAACATAAGTGTTATTATGTGGCTAGACTGGCATGTTTTGCTGCAACCAGTCTTTTTATATATTCCTACGGCTTTTTGGTTATGTTTTCTTCCTGTGGCATGGCATTTTTCAGTTGGCATCACGGGTAAATGATATATGATATGCTTTGATGTGGTTAGACTGGCTTATCCTGGTGCAACCAGTCTGGATATATTTTCTTATTGTTTCATGGCATTTTTACCTGCCATCAAGGGTAAAGCAAACACAATGTGAATTATTACAAGGCTCGACTTGCTTACATTGAAGCGGCAAGTCTGGATACACTGTCTTGCTATAGTATGGCATTTTTTACTGCCCACCAATAGTAAAGCAAACATGATGAGTGTTATTATGTGACTAGATTGGCCTACTTTGGTGCTGTTAGTCTGGTTATAATTTATCACTATGGCATGGCATTTTTTATTGGCAAAGCCAACAGGAGTATGCTCCTCTATGGTAATACTGGTATGCATTTGTCCTGCCTGCATGGACGTGTATGGGCACAGTCATCATGAAAATCTTTTTATGCTGGCATATATTGTGGGAAAAGGCATCATGGAGATTCATTGGGAAATGCTCCTGTGCCTTGTTGGTGACTTGCTCCATTAGATTTTTTCATATGCTAACCTACAAAATCGAATGCAGAGTGTGTGGCCTTTGACCAGATTTTCACGCAAAGTATGCTATAAAATGCACCATTGTAAACCATTATTTGTAATGGGGGTGGGGGTGGAGAATATCCACAAACTCCTTTGTTTGGTTTTAGCTCTCTCGCGCATTGTCGTGGGAACTATTCACGGCCACCTTATTACAAAATTCACCAGCCGCCACTGCTAATGAGTCAACATCCGGGGTTGCGAGATTCCAAAATTGGTCTTGAAGCAAAGTTCTTTGAAGCGCTAATTCACTATTCCATGGTGTTGTACCAAAGGCATGCCGGCAGAACCAAGCTAGGCCCAGACAATGTGAGCGGATTTTGTCATTTTCCATCAAACTGAACCAAGAACCCAAGACTCGAGCACCTTTATTTTTCAACACTGCAGAGTTCAGGGATTTCATATTCTGTAACTCTCTCCAGTCCCACTGAAATTGCCCACTGAGGCATGTAGGCGCCCTCCCAGTTTTTTCAGAACGTGGACTCCGGGTGTTGCTCAGGACACAAAAGTGGCCGTTTGTTGAAGCAGGAATTTGACCCCAGATAGTCCGGTTACCCAGACCAGACACTTCCCAGCGCAACCCCATGAAAGTGTGATCAGACCATGAAACACATGTCTCATATTAGGATTGTGCATAGTTTCAGGTTTAAAAGGTGTGCCCCTTTTAAACTTTAACAACATAGTTACAGGAAAAGCGGTGCTATTTTTGCTTTGTTGACGATTCATTTTCTGAAAGGAAAATGCTTATTTGACCTGTGCATGCGCTTCCATCCAATAAGGAATCCCCATTGAACTAAATATGTATATTTCACTTTAGATATGGTCACTTCCTGTGACATCACTTCCGGTTAAGTATGTCATTGAGTTCCCACCCAATTGTTGTTTTTTTTAGGACTTGTGCCCTGCGTTCATCCACGGTTGGCGTTCGTTCTTTTCCTAGTCTCCGGCTTTACTCAAGGAGTCTGCAATGAAACTCGCTATTTTCAGTTTAGAGTATTTTCTCTTCATCTTCCTATACCTGTTTTACACGTTTCTTGTTAGTCTTACAAATAACATTTTCTGGAACTGCAATGCTTCATCTGTGGGTTTTCGATTGCGAAATTTGTTTCTCCTATGCCTCATCACTTTTTGCAGAGTTGAGCCTTGAGCTCGGCCGCGCTACCCAAAGGCAAAGCAATGATGCTTCATGGAGTTCTTGCTCCACCTCTGGGTGCGAGCAGCTGAACTAAGAGGCCCTGGGGGTCCGGTAGGCCGTGTTTTTCGTCGGGGTTGTGTTCAGCTCCAGTCGAGTCAGTGACCTCCTCGCGGTAGGCTAGTAGTTGTGTGATGGAGGTTTTGCGCAGGGTTCACTCATCTCTAGCACGGCACAGCATGATGGAGGGGACACTACACACCACAGTGCTTGCCCTTTGCAGGCCCTGACTGATGTGCCCTGTTCCCCCTTAATTGCAAGGTGTGTGGCAAGGCAATTAATGTACAGGGCCCACAGACCTGGTTCCACTTCCGGTGGCCATATTAAGTGCCACTCAGGCTCAGGCACCGTCACTGAGCCTGCTATGCCTTTGAGTCTTCTTTTAACTGTGCAGTGTAAAGTTACCCCCCATGCCCAGCTCTGGAATGCCCGCCCGCTGCCGGCCTATTGTTAGGCGGTGCGTCAGGGGGGCTCGAGTGTCTCCTGCCTGTAGGTCATTGTTCCGAATTCAACTCGAGGCGCTCATGGTGGGCTGGCCTATGAGGAAGACGCCGCAGGACCACGCCTGCCCTTATGACCACTGTCCCACTTGCCACCTTAGTTGGTAGTCTGCTGTTGGCCACTCGGCCCGCTGGCATACGAAGGGTTACTATACTTTCTAGAGGTTTAATGCCTGCAGCTGAAGACCCAAGTACAGAGTCCACTTCCTCAGCCCTGGCCCTGCTGACCTGTTTGCACACCTCCAACGCGCCAACCCCACGCAACACATGTCTGGGGCGTGGCCGTGGCACGTGCGGTTGGCCCCCACTCAACCCCACTTCGGTGCCCTCTGACAAACAAGGATGGGCAACTGAAGAAACCCCAAGACAAGCAGCTAAACGTACCAGCAAAGATCCCAACCTACCAAGACATCACTCGAACCTCAAGACACAGCTAGATGTAGACTTCAAGGGTTCCATGTGTTAATATCCCAGCAAAAATATCGCCATACAAAAATATCGCCAAATTTTTGCGGCGATATTAGGGCATAGAACCTGCGGGGGACACTCCTGCAACCCCCATATTATTTTAAAGGGAGTGGAGGACACTTTAAGATAATGCGGGGGTTGCGTGGTGTCCCCCGCGGGTTCCATGCCCTGATATCGCTGCAAAAATATGGCGATATTTTTGTATGGCGATATTTTTGCGGGGATATTAACACATGGAACCTGGCAGGAGGACTTGAGCGGGCAGCATAAGTGCTTGTGGGGACTATTAGACACTTGCAGAGGCAATGCAGCAGAGATGTTGTCCATGTTAGTGATGACACGAGAACCTGAGCGGGCAGCATAAGCGCTCGTGGGGACTATTAGACCCTTTTGGAGGCCCTGCGGCAGAAATGATATCCATGTTAGTGATGGCAGGAGAACTTGAGTGGGAAGCATAAGCGCTTGTGGGGACTATTAGACACTTGCTGAGGCACTGCAGCAGAAATGATGCCCATGTTAGTGATGGCGGGAGGACTTGAGCGGGCAGCATAAGCGCTTGTGGGGGACTATTAGACACTTTTGGAGGCACAGCAGCAGAAATGATGTCCATGTTAGTGATGGCGGGAGGACTTGAGCGAGCAGCATAAGCGCTTGTGGGGACTATTAGACACTTGTGGAGGCACAGCAGCAGAAATGATGTCCATGTTAGTGATGGCAGGAGGACTTGAGCGAGCAGCATAAGCGCTTGTGGGGACTATTAGACACTTGTGGAGGCACAGCAGCAGAAATGATGTCCATGTTAGTGATGGCAGGAGGACTTGAGCGGGCAGCATAAGCGCTTGTGGGGACTAATAGTCCCTTTTGGAGGCACTGCAGCAGAAATGATATCCATGTTAGTGATGGCAGGAGGACTTGAGCGGGCAGCATAAGCGCTTGTGGGGACTATTAGACACTTTTGGAGGCACAGCAGCAGAAATGATGTCCATGTTAGTGATGGCAGGAGGACTTGAGCGGGCAGCATAAGCGCTTGTGGGGACTAATAGTCCCTTTTGGAGGCACTGCAGCAGAAATGATATCCATGTTAGTGATGGCAGGAGGACTTGAGCGGGCAGCATAAGCGCTTGTGGGGACTATTAGACACTTGTGGAGGCACAACGGCAGAAATTATATCCATGTTAGTGATGGCAGGAGGACTTGAGCGGGCAGCATAAGCGCTTCTGGGGACTATTAGACACTTTTGGAGGCACAGCGGCAGAAATAATGTCCATGTTAGTGATGGCAGGAGGACTTGAGTGGGCAGCAGAAGCGCTTCTGGGGACTATTAGACACTTTTGGAGGAACTGCGGTAGAAATTATATCCATGTTAGTGATGGCAGGAGGACTTGAGCGGGCAGCATAAGCGCTTGTGGGGGACTATTAGACCCTTGTAGAGGCACTGCGGCAGAAATGATGTTCATGTTAGTGATGGCAGGAGGACTTGAGCAAGCAGCATAAGCGCTTCTGGGGACTATTAGACACTTTTGGAGGCACTTCGGCAGAAATGATATCCATGTTAGTGATGGCAGGAGGACTTGAGCGGGCAGCATAACCGCTTGTGGGGGACTATTAGACCCTTGTGGAGGTACTGCGGCAGAAATGATGTCCATGTTAGTGATGGCAGGAGGACTTGAGCGAGCAGCATAAGCTCTTCTGGGGACTATTAGACACTTTTGGAGGCACTGCGGCAGAAATTATATCCATGTTAGTTATGGCACGAGGACTTGAGCGGGCAGCATAAGTGCTTGTGGGGGACTATTAGACCCTTTTGGAGGCACTGCGGCAGAAATTATATCCATGTTAGTGATGGCACGAGGACTTGAGCGGGCAGCATAAGCGCTTGTGGGGACTATTAGTCCCTTTTGGAGGCACTACGGCAGAAATTATGTCTGTGTTAGTGATGGCGGGAGAACTTGAGCGGGCAACATAAGCGCTTGTGGGGGACTATTAGACCCTTTTGGAGGCACTGCAGCAGAAATGATATCCATGTTAGTGATGGCAGGAGGACTTGAGCGGGCAGCATAAGCGCTTGTGGGGGACTATTAGACCCTTTTGGAGGCACTGCGGCAGAAATTATATCCATGTTAGTTATGGCACGAGGACTTGAGCGGGCAGCATAAGCGCTTGTGGGGACTATTAGACCCTTTTGGAGGCACTACGGCAGAAATTATGTCTGTGTTAGTGATGGCGGGAGAACTTGAGCGGGCAACATAACCGCTTGTGGGGGACTATTAGACCCTTTTGGAGGCACTGCAGCAGAAATGATATCCATGTTAGTGATGGCAGGAGGACTTGAGCGGGCAGCATAAGCATTTGTGGGGGACTATTAGACCCTTTTGGATGCACTGTGGCAGAAATGATATCCATGTTAGTGATGGCAGGAGGACTTGAGCGGGCAGCATAAGCGCTTGTGGGGACTATTAGACACTTGTGGAGGCACTGCGGCAGAAATTATATCCATGTTAGTGATGGCGGGAGAACTTGAGCGGGCAGCATAAGCGCTTGTGGGGACTATTAGACACTTGTGGAGGCACTGCGGCAGAAATGATATCCATGTTAGTGATGGCAGGAGGACTTGAGCGGGCAGCATAAGCGCTTGTGGGGACTATTAGACACTTGCTGAGGCATTGCAGCAGAAATGATATCCATGTTAGTGATGGCAGGAGGACTTGAGCGGGCAGCATAAGCGCTTGTGGGGACTATTAGACACTTGTGGAGGCACAGCAGCAGAAATGATGTCCATGTTAGTGATGGCAGGAGGACTTGAGCGGGCAGCATAAGCGCTTGTGGGGACTAATAGTCCCTTTTGGAGGCCCTGCAGCAGAAATGATATCCATGTTAGTGATGGCAGGAGGACTTGAGCGGGCAGCATAAGCGCTTGTGGGGACTATTAGACCCTTTTGAAGGCACTGCAGCAGAAATGATGTCCATGTTAGTGATGGCAGAAGGTCTTGAGCGGGCAGCATAAGCGCTTGTGGGGATTATTAGACCCTTTTGGAGGCACTGCAGCAGAAATTATATCCATGTTAGTGATGGCGGGAGAACTTGAGCGGGCAGCATAAGCGCTTGTGGGGACTATTAGACACTTGTGGAGGCACTGCGGCAGAAATGATATCCATGTTAGTGATGGCAGGAGGACTTGAGCGGACAGCATAAGCGCTTGTGGGAGACTATTAGACCCTTTTGGAGCCACTACGGCAGAAATGATATCCATGTTAGTGATGGCAGGAGGACTTGAGCGGGCAGCATAAGCGCTTGTGGGGACTATTAGACACTTGTGGAGGCACAGCAGCAGAAATGATGTCCATGTTAGTGATGGCAGGAGGACTTGAGCGGGCAGCATAAGCGCTTGTGGGGACTAATAGTCCCTTTTGGAGGCCCTGCAGCAGAAATGATATCCATGTTAGTGATGGCAGGAGGACTTGAGCGGGCAGCATAAGCGCTTGTGGGGACTATTCGACACTTGTGGAGGCACAACGGCAGAAATTATATCCATGTTAGTGATGGCAGGAGGACTTGAGCGGGCAGCATAAGCGCTTCTGGGGACTATTAGACACTTTTGGAGGCACAGCGGTAGAAATTATATCCATGTTAGTGATGGCAGGAGGACTTGAGCGGGCAGCATAAGCGCTTGTGGGGGACTATTAGACCCTTGTAGAGGCACTGCGGCAGAAATTATGTCCATGTTAGTGATGGCAGGAGGACTTGAGCAAGCAGCATAAGCGCTTCTGGGGACTATTGGACACTTTTGGAGGCACTTCGGCAGAAATGATATCCATGTTAGTGATGGCAGGAGGACTTGAGCGGGCAGCATAAGCGCTTGTGGGGGACTATTAGACCCTTGTGGAGGCACTGCGGCAGAAATGATGTCCATGTTAGTGATGGCAGGACACTTGAGCGAGCAGCATAAGCGCTTCTGGGGACTATTGGACACTTTTGGAGGCACTTCGGCAGAAATGATATCCATGTTAGTGATGGCAGGAGGACTTGAGCGGGCAGCATAAGCGCTTGTGGGGGACTATTAGACCCTTGTGGAGGCACTGCGGCAGAAATGATGTCCATGTTAGTGATGGCAGGACACTTGAGCGAGCAGCATAAGCGCTTCTGGGGACTATTAGACACTTTTGGAGGCACTGCGGCAGAAATGATATCCATGTTAGTTATGGCACGAGGACTTGAGCTGGCAGCATAAGTGCTTGGGGGGGACTATTAGACCCTTTTGGAGGCACTGCGGCAGAAATGATGTCCATGTTAGTGATCGCGGGAGGACTTGAGCGGGCAGCATAAGCGCTTGTGGGGACTATTAGACACTTTTGGAGGCACAGCAGCAGAAATGATGTCCATGTTAGTGATGGCGGGAGGACTTGAGCGGGCAGCATAAGCGCTTGTGGGGACTATTGGACACTTTTGGAGGCACTGCAGCAGAAATGATGTCCATGTTAGTGATGGCAGGAGGACTTGAGCGGGCAGCATAAGCGCTTGTGGGGACTAATAGTCCCTTTTGGAGGCACTGCAGCAGAAATGATATCCATGTTAGTGATGGCAGGAGGACTTGAGTGGGCAGCATAAGCGCTTCTGGGGACTATTAGACACTTTTGGAGGCACAGCGGCAGAAATGATGTCCATGTTAGTCATGGCAGGAGGACTTGAGCGAGCAGCATAAGCGCTTCTGGGGACTATTAGACACTTTTGGAGGCACTGCGGCAGAAATGATATCCATGTTAGTTATGGCACGAGGACTTGAGTGGGCAGCATAAGTGCTTGTGGGGGACTATTAGACCCTTTTGGAGGCACTGCGGCAGAAATTATATCCATGTTAGTGATGGCACGAGGACTTGAGCGGGCAGCATAAGCGCTTGTGGAGGCACAGCAGCAGAAATGATATCCATGTTAGTGATGGCGGGAGAACTTGAGCAGGCAGCATAAGCGCTTGTGGGGACTATTAGACACTTGTGGAGGCACTGCGGCAGAAATGATATCCATGTTAGTGATGGCAGGAGGACTTGAGCGGACAGCATAAGCGCTTGTGGGAGACTATTAGACCCTTTTGGAGCCACTACGGCAGAAATTATATCCATGTTAGTGATGGCAGGAGGACTTGAGCGGGCAGCATAAGCGCTTGTGGGGACTATTAGACCCCTTTGGAGGCACTGCAGCAGAAATGATGTCCATGTTAGTGATGGCGGGAGAACTTGAGCGGGCAGCATAAGCGCTTGTGGGGACTATTAGACACTTGTGGAGGCACTGCGGCAGAAATGATATCCATTTTAGTGATGGCAGGAGGACTTGAGCGGGCAGCATAAGCACTTGTGGGGTACTATTAGACCCTTTTGGAGGCATTGCGGTGCGGCAGAAATGATATCCATGTTAGTTATGGCAGGAGGACTTGAGCGGGCAGCATAAGCGCTTTTGGGGACTATTAGACCCCTTTGGAGGCCCTGCGGCAGAAATGATATCCATGTTAGTGATGGCAGGAGGACTTGAGCGGGCAGTATAAGTGCTTGTATTGTATTGTATTATATTGTATTTATTTTTGTTATGCACTGAAAGCCCACAGGCATCAGGGCGCGAATATAAAGACAGAGGACTACATGTAAAACAAGACGAGGAACGTCTGGCCTAGATCAAGATGCTGGGGAAATTATTTGAATAACAGTGTTTCCAATTTCTTTTTGAAGGTCTGAAGGTTGGTTTCTAGTCTGAGCGTGGTTGGCAGTTTGTTCCATTTTAGGGATGCTTTAACTGGAAAAGCGCGTTCCATTCCATCCGCTTTCTTTGTGGGGGTGATCTTAACTAGGCCTTGATTTTTAGATCTCAGTGATCGTCCTGGCTCGTAAAAGGATATTTGCTCCTTTAGATAGGTAGGGGCAGAGCCATAGAGGCAGTGATGGACGATTGAGTCTGCTTTGAATGTAATGCGATAGTCTACCGCCAGCCAGTGTAAGGCTTTGCAGTCTTCTGTGATATGATTATTTCGGGCCTTCTTTTTTATAGCTCTCACCGCGTCATTCTGAATGACTTGGCACTGGTCGATGTAGCCCTTGCTTGTTCCCAATAGCAGAGCATTTCCATAGTCCAGTCTTGAGAGGATGACGGCTCTAGCAATGGTAGTGCTATTTTCTTCATTTAACTTCATTTATGATATGATGTGATATGGCATTTATAACGCGCCTATACACAAGTGTTTCAAGGCGCGACGAGGCAGGGAGGGAGAACAGAGGGAAGACAGAAAACGATCCTACTAGGCCAGGTGTCATTCAGATCGCGCAAGTGCATGGGAAGAAGAAGAAGGAGGAAAGTGCAGGGGAAGCGGGGAGGGGACAGTGCAGTACGTGGGATAATAAGATAAATAACAAGGTAAAAGTATGGCCAGCAGGTGGCAAGTGCAAGGGTAAGTGCAGACAACAGGTGTCAAGTGCTGGTAACTGGACTGTAGGGATACAGAAAAACAGTCCCAAAGTGCAGGGGTTGCCAGGAAGGCAGTGCAGGAGTGGCTAATGTAGTCTTTGGTAGTATCTGCAATTCTTTTTTAGATATGCTATGTGAGCATTTCGTTCCAAGGGAGGGTTCCAAATAAATTTCTAGGGTTTTCACTTCATCCGAAGTAGAGATATTGGAATTTTTTATGTTATATTGGACATGGTCCGAGTTGAGTTTTGCTCTGGCCTGGGTGGATCCAAAAATCATGAGCTCTGTTTTACTGCTGTTTAGGCAGAGCCAGTTATATTTCATCCATGCCTCAATTATGCTATAGATGGTAGCTATTTTGGAACTATCTGTGCTGTGGTATCCACTCAGCTCTATTATAAGCGAGGTATCATCAGCGAAGTTGGTGTATAGCACACCTAAGTTATTAAGGAGGGTGCAGAGGCAGCAAAGGTAAAGGATAAAGAGGAGGGGGGAGAAACTGGCTCCCTGGTGCACACCACAGTTTATACTTATGGGATTGGAAAATTTCCCACCCCAATATATTGGAGCTACGGTCCGTGAGAAAAGAGGAGATACAATCCATGGCCTCCTGCAAGCAGTTTCCTGATGTAACCAATGCTTCCTGGAGTTTATGATGATCTGGCAGATCAGGTGTCCAGTCAACTGGTCGACTGCAATTTGGTCGACTGCAATTTGGTCGACACCATTTGGTCGAATGCCAAATGGTCGAATTTTTTTTTTTTATATATATATGTGTTTTGTGGGTTTTCGTGTGGGGAAAAAAAATAAAAAAGAAAAAGAGGGGGTTGGGGGGGGACCCCCCCCAAAAAAACCCAAAAAATGGGTAAAAAAAAATAAAAAAAAAAATTCGACCATTTGGCATTCGACCAAATGGTGTCGACCATTTGACTGGTAACCGGCAGATCAAACGCTGCTGATAGATCTAAAAGCATCAGTATGCCTGTCTTTCCCTTTTCCATGATGTCCAGCATTCTAGTCTGTAGGTCGAATAGCGCAGTCTCTGTGCTATGTGAGCCTCTGAAACCGACATTGTTGTACGTTGAGTAGGTTGCGTTCGTTCACATAGGTTTGCAATTGTTTAGTTGGTACTTTATCTAGGATTTTCAGGAGTACATTGCAGTTAGTTATTGGCCAGAGGTTTTTTGGGTCTTGTTGGTCGAGTCCTGGTTTTTTAACTAATGGTGTGACTGCTTTGAGAGAGGTAGGGACTTGCTTGTCTTTAAAAGAGGCGTTTACAATTCTGCGAATAAGGGGTGAAAATATGTTACTGCTTTCGAGGACAATTTTCAGAGGTAGAATGTTTTCTGCTTGAGAGAAGTGAGACTCTTTTTTGTGTCATCTAAGGTGAAGGGATTAAACTTGAATTTTTCCTCATGAGTAGTGGGGGGGTCTTCGATGTTCATTGAAGATTGTGCTTGAGTAGACACTTGGCAGAGACTGATGGTTTTACAAGCCTTTAGGATTTTTTGTGAAAGGTGAGTTCAATCTTCTCGCAGTCATCTTGTGTGGATTGAAAGGGGGGGGTGATAGGGAAGGGTGTTTTTCTACTAACTTTAGAATTTGAAAGAGTTTGCCTGAGCAGTTGGAAGCTGTGGCGATTTGCTGATGGTAAGTCTTTTTTAGTCTCAGTCAGTTTCTCTTTATATTTTTTGTCTAGTTCTTTCCAAGTCTTTTTATTTTCGTCTGTCTGATTTTTTTGCCACTGTCTTTCCAGTTTCCTTTTTTCTTTTTTTAGTGCTTTTGTCTCATTGGTAAACCATTTCTGGTAGTTGACATTTGGTCTGACCTGTTTTTGTTTCACTGGAGCATGGGTATCAACAATTATTCAAAAGTGTGTATTGGACATGTTAACAATATCGTCCCAGGAATCCTCATCAGATGTTAAAGACAAGATAGTAGCAACGGTATTGGCTATGATGTCTGGCATGAGGTTTTTGAAGTTTCTATTGGTGATGGTGTTCGGCGCATTGTCCCGCTTTTTTATGCTGGTTTTGGGTGTCAGTATAAGTTCAACTTTATAATGGTCAGACCAGATCCAGGGAACTATCTGCTGTGTGGTGGTATTCACGTTTCTAGATATAATACAGTCCAGTTGATTTCCATTGTTTTTAGTGGGTTGATTATTGATCACATTATAGTTTGTTGATTATAGGTCTTTTTCGAGGGCGATGGCCTCTTTATCTTTAATGTTGCCTCTCCATCTATTGAGGTCTACTAGGACCACAGTTCGTGTGTTAGGTCCTTCGCGGGTATTCAGTATCTGAATTAAATTGGGGACTGAATTGTGGGCACTGCTAGACACTTGTTCTAGTAATCGCCTCTGTTATTTAGTATCTATGTTCGGCACTCCTAATCATCTTTCCCAAATGTGATTTACATTATCAATCTAAATGCCTGTGAACAAGTCCTCTGATTCTGTCAAACAGATCTCTTACTGCGCTCTGGAAATAAAAGGCCGAAAGTCGTCAAAGCGCTGCACATGAACCCTTCCCAAACATCTCTTGGGTGACTCATCTCCCCTACCTTCCTCTCCTTCTCCGATATCCCTACCTCTTACGGTCAAAATCCTTGGCTGTGTTTGGCAGTCCAACTCGGACTGCAATCAGCAGGTCAGTGAAGGAGTGACGTCTGTCTACTTCCGCCTTATTTATGCATTTGTGTAGCGCCCACACCGGGAGTTACCACAGCGCTTGTAAATAACAGGTAGGATAGCAAAGACAGTGTACCAACCGGCACTCATTGGTTCATTGATCAATTCTAAACTGGACTATTGTAATGCTATCCTTTCAGGGATTTCATCAAAACAAATTTGATGCTTACAGGCAGCTGTAAGGCTTCTTTTTCATCTGCCAAAATGTATTCCCATCTCTTCTTATAGCAGAACACTCCTTTAGGTGCCGGTGCAGCAGAGTGTCCTCTGCCTTGTGTTTAAGGGTCTCCTTGGACTGGACCCCACCTACCTCGCACTAATCTCAACACCTTTTGGTTGCACCTGCATCTCATTTCATGCACAGAGGTGACTGGGGCTTCTCAGCGTTGGGTCCCTGTGTCTGGAACTGGTGTCCTTCTGATCTTCCTAAAAATTATATCTATTTTTCATTTCGAAAGAAGCTCAAAACCTACCCTTTTCAATAATTTTCATAACGCTGTTAGCCTTTTTAAACATCACCTGCACTCCGATCCAGTTTATTTCCAGCTTTCCTCATGAATGAGGAAATATGGGTGATAAAAATCAACAAAATGAGAATCAGAGACCACAGGCAGCCACGGACATGGTCCACAGGCCCCTTACAACATCACCTGGAAAAAACAAAGGACATAAAACTGCACACATGCGGCCATCCAGACGACGACAACGCAACCAAAAAGACCCAGCGATCCCTTCATCACAGGGAGAAGAGGAGAAGCACGGAGACTGCAGTGCCAGTCACAGGAAGCCCCAGCGCTCCCAGCCACCAGGACGCTTTGGTGCGGCACCTCAGGGCGTCTCACAAATATGCCTCAGTACACCATGTACCCACTCAACACCATGAACCAAGCATAAACCTGACCATCACTCCCACTCACAAAGTTGCCTTGGGACTCCATGTGCCCACTCAACAACATGAACCAAAAATACAACTGACCATCACTCCCACTCACAAAGTTGCCTTGGGACTCCATGTGCCCACTCAACAACATGAACCAAAAATACAACTGACCATCAGGCCCACTCACAAAGCTGCCTCTGGACACCATGTACCCACTCAACACTGTGAACCAAGCATAAACCTGACCATCACACCCACTCACAAAGTTGCCTTGGGACACTATGAACCACTCAACACCATGAACCAAACATAACACTGACCATCAGACCCATTCAAAAAGCTGCCTCAGGACACTATGAACCACTCACCACCATGAACCAAACATAACACTGACCATCAGACCCACTCACATAGCTGCCTCAGGACACTATGAACCACTGAACACCATGAACCAAACATACAACTGACCATCAAGCCACTCACAAGGCTGTCTTTGGACTCCATGTACCCACACAACACCATGGACCAAACATAACACTGACCATCACACCCACTCACAAAGCTGCCTCAGGATACCATGCACCCACTGAACACCATGAGCCAAACATAACACTGACCATCAGACCCACTCACAAAGCCGCCTCAGGACACTGTGAACCACTGAACACCATGAACCAAACATACAACTGACCATCAGACCCACTCACAAAGCTGCATCAGGACACTATGAACCACTGAACACTATGAACCAAACATAACACGGACCATCAGGCCCACTCACAAGGTTGCATCAGGACTCCATGTACTCACTGAACACCATGAACCAAATATAACACTGACCATCAGACCCACTCACAAAGCTGACTCAGGACACTGTGAACCACTCAGCACCATGAACCAAACATAGAACTGACCATCAGACCCACTCACAAATCTGCCTCAGGACTCCATGCACCCACTCAACACCATGAACCAAACATAGAACTGACCATCAGGCCCACTCACAAAGCTGCCTCAGGACCCCATGTACTCACTCAACACCATGAACCAAACATAACACTGACCATCAGACCCACTCACAAAGCTGCCTCAGCATACTATGAACCACTCAACACCATGACCCAAGCATAAAACTGACCATCAGACCCACTCACAAAGATACGTCGGGAGACCATGTACATTGCCACAACATCTCCCCCTGCTAATCTTTGAGCTGCCTCCTCTTCGTTCAGCTGAGACCTGGTCGGCAGATTACCCTTGATTGTCGTGGCGGAGTGCCCTCTCGCCACCATGAGTGGGGTGTCCTTTTCGGTTCCTGGCAGACTGCCTTCCTCTCAGTGCGGTCGATTACAGCTTACTGCTTCTTGATCCCTGGCTGCTCTCCTGCTTCTGTGGTGGATTGCCAATCTGGTCGCACTGCCTCATTGAATGAGGGACCCCTTACTCTGACTGGCAGGGTGATGACTTCTACTGTATGGCAAGCGGAGTGCCTCCCTCCTTCAGCCGCGGTGTGCTGCCGTCTCCACAGCCAGGACTACTTCTTCCATCAGACACGGCAGACTGCTGCGCTGCTCTATTATGGCGGATTGCCCCACGTCAACCACCAGGCAGATTGCCCCTGCCTTCACCGGGCAGACTGCCCTTCTCATCACGGGCGACGTGCCCTTATCATTTTTACTGTGGCTGGGATTGGCATCCTGGACTGGGCGGATTGCCCTTCTTTGTTTCCTTTGGCCGTGGTCAGCGTCCCGGACTGGGCAGACACCCTTCTCGCTACGGGCACATAGCCCTCACTGTTACTCCATTCACACGAGGCCATTGCCCCTCATTGTCAGTTGTTGCAGCTTGTGGGGCAGCAGGGCCTCTGGCCAGGTTGTCCCGCTCCCTCCTTGCATGGACCAAATCAAACACCAGAGTCAGGCTGATCATAACCTTCTCTTTATTTTCGCTCTACAGCTCTGACTTTTCCCAGACTCAATTAGCCCGTCCGCTTCCTCCTCTACCATCGGGTCCTCAGCACTTCCTCTCCCTTTTAAGGTCGTGCCTGGTAAAGGTAGCCCCTTGTCATTTTGACACAACAGTTGGTTGGGTCTTTCATGATGTAGTAGATTTCAAAGCTGGAACACTATTACTGGTTGAATGGGTGTTTCCTACTGCTGTAGAGTTCCAAGCTGTAAGGCTGTTACTGGTTGGTTGGGTGTTTCCTGCTGTAGTAGAGTTCCACGCTGTAAGGCTGTTACTGGTCTTGTTGGTGTTTCATGCTGTAATATAGTTCCAAGCTGCAAAACTGTTACTGGCTAGTTGGGTATTTCATGCTGCAGTAGAGTTCCAAGCTGTAAGGCTGTTACTGGTTGGTTGGGTGTTTCCTGCTGTAGTAGAATTCCATGTTGTAAGGCTGTTACTGGTCTTGTTGGTGTTTCATGCTGTAATAGAGTTCCAAGCTGTAAGGCTGTTACAGGTTGGATAGTTGTTTCCTACTGCAGTAGAGATCCAAGCTGTAAGGCTGTTACTGGTCGGGTGGGTATTTCATGCTGTAATATAGTTCCAAGCTGCAAAACTGTTACTGGCTAGTTGGGTATTTCATGCTGTAGTAGAGTTCCAAGCTGTAAGGCTGTTACTGGTTGAGTGGGTATTTCATGCTGTAGTAGAGTTCCAAGCTGTAAGGCTGTTACTGGTTGAGTGGGTATGTCATGCTGTAATAGATTTCCAAGCTGCAAAACTGTTACTGGCTAGTTGGGTATTTCATGCTGTAGTAGAGTTCCAAGCTATAAGGCAGTAAATTGTAGAGTGGGTGTTTCTTACTGCAGTAGAGTTCCAAGCTGTAAGGCTGTTACTGGTTGGTTTGGTGTTACGTGCTGAAGTAGTGTTCCAAGCTGTAAAGCTGTTACTGGTTGTTTGGGTGTTCCATGCTGTAGCAGAGTTCCAAGCTTTACGGCTGTTACTGGTTGGATGGGTGTTTCCGACTGCAGTAGAGTTCCAAGCTGTAAAGCTGTTACTGGTTGAGTGGGTGTTTCATGCTGTAGTAGAGTTCCAAGCTGTAAGGCTGTTACTGGTTGGATGGGTGTTCCATGCTGTTGTAGAGTTCCAAACTGTAGGGCTGTTACTGGTTGGATGGGTGTTTCCTACTGCAGTAGGGCTCCAAGCTGTAAAGCTGTTACTGGTTGAGTGGGTGTTTCATGCTGTAGTAGAGCTCCTAAAGCTGTGGATTCGCCTAATGTTGCAGCCACTGGAATGTTTTTGCCTGCACCTCTCATCACCACTGTTGCCACAGCAGTTATGGATTTGCCCAAACCTGTACCCACTGAAATGCCTTTGTCCAGGCCAGACCCCACAGCCCGCTGTTGATCACATAGTTGCTGATCTGCCCAATGCTGTACCCTCTGAACGTCAGCTCATCACACCCCCCAGCACCTCCGCCTCACCCAAAGGTGTAAACATACCTAATGTTACGCTTACCAAGCCCAGGACAAATCACACCAGTCCGGCACAGCACCTGCCAATCAGCTGCGCCCTCCCCAATGCCTGTTCCCTCCAAGCTCACGCCTTGGACATAAACTACCTTATCACCACTCACAACCTGGACCTTCTCATGATCACGGAAACGTGGCTCCATGAAGCTTCTGGCCCAGCCATCTCCCTGGTGCTGCCCCCAGGGTACACCATATTCAGACAGGACTGCCCCTTCCCGAAAGGAGGGGTTCCGGCCCTCATAGCAAAGGACACCATACCTATCAGGAAGACTGATAAGACTATCGAGAACAGTGATTACCTTCACCTTAAACTCAACCTCTCCCTCAACTGCACCATGGCCTTCACCTGGTCTTCGTCCCCCAGGCCCTATGGCTGACTTCCATGCAGCACTGACTCGCTACCTGTCGGACAACCTAAAATAATCTACAAAAGCCATCCTCTTAGGAGACCTCAACCTCGCCCTCAATGACCTCAAAGATTCTGCAGCCAAATCTCTGAACAATGCGCTTGAGACGCTAGGGTTCAGGAACACCATCACTGACCCAATTCACACAGAAGGTCGTACCTTAGACTGGCTAGCTCACCACAATTGCCCACTCTCTATTACAGCTAACTCTCCTAGCCCCTGGTCGGACCACCACGTCATCCATTTTGACATCACTACCCCCAAGAAAGTGCACCAGCTGACACTACCTCTGCCACCAGCCATCTCCAGAAGCCAGCTCCAGTTTACTACTGACAGGCTACTACCCCACCTTCTAGGGCCTGCCTTCAGGCCCCCCCTCCGCCAACGACCCTAAAGTACTCACTCAATCATACACCACCGCTATTAAATTAACTGTGGATACTATTCCCCTCTCACATCCCGCAAAGCCAAACCTAACAGACAGCCCCAACGCCTGGTTTACCTCTGACCTACTAGGACTCGGCTCAAAAAAGCACACTGCTCTATCCCTCTGGCAATCTAACCACTCAGACACAGCCAAATTTGAATTCCACAAGCGTTCTAAAGATTACAAGAAAGCTGTCATCCTGTCGTACTCCGTATGTTCCACCATAAGTCTGGAAGACCACTTGGACTAGATGCCACTGAAGTAATTCAGACTTGCTTCCTGAGAGCACAGCATGCAGGGTAAAAACCTGTCAGGCCAAAGGCTCAGGCAAAAAGGCAGAACGCACAGCGGAGCTAGAGGGAAGAAACAAACGAGGCAAATATTACATACCGTTTGTTGATGGCAAAAAACCAACCCCTCTACACCCTCCGAGACCCACAAGCTTACCTGTGTATTCCTTTTTCCTGCAGAATACCTACTTGTGATAGAACACAAGACGGGATGTGGGCGAAGGTCAGATGGCGACTTTAAGAGAGTGCCAAGAATGGTGTCACTGATGTCCCAAAATCCAATAAGTGATGCAAACAGCAGAGCGTCCCAAAAATCCAATAAGTGATGCAAACAGCAGAGCGTCCCAAAAAACCCAATGAGTGATGCAAACAGCAGAGCGTCCCAAAAATCCAATAAGTGATGCAAACAGCAGAGCGTCCCAAAAATCCAATAAGTGATGCAAACAGCAGAGCGTCCCAAAAATCCAATGAGTGATGCAAAGAGCAGAGTGTTCCAAAATCCAAGGAGTGATGCAAACAGCAGAGCATCCCAAAAGCCAAAAACAAACCAAGCCAAAATGTCACCAGGTGTAAGCAGTCAGCACCGTTCTTCCAAGTGCAGAAAAACAGGTTTCAGGAAGAAAAGACGTGGTGTTTACTTTCTCAAACACCTGAATGCAGGGTATTTCCTTCTTCTTTCGAAGAGCGGGTAGCCAGGAGCGGGTAAGGGATACGGGGTTAGGAATCAGAAAGGGAGCCGGGAGCCAGACATGAGAAGTGGAATCCCAAAGACAGTCTGGTACGTGTTCCGTGGTTGAGCAGGGGAAGGCAGATCAGACGAGCGCCGAAACAGAATCAGAATCCAGGCAACGGGGTCCAAAGGGTAGGCAGAAGTCAGCAACCAGGTACACAACAAATAGGAGAACTTTTTCCAAGAAACGCTGCTCGCGTAACACAATGGTTTAGGAGCACCGTCTTTCTGGGGGCGTGACTAGATATAGGAAGTGGATTCGAAGGAGGCGTGGAACGCAAGCAAAGGAAAAAGTGTTCCAAGGGTTCCTGCCAAGCGCAAGTCCCATTCGGAGATGTAGTTTTTACCGGCGATAACGCCGGCGTTGATGCAATCGCCAGGACAAGCGCCACAGGCTTCCCCCATGGGTATGAGAATGCTGTAGGAATCCGGGGGGCATGACAGTACCTCACCTCAAAGATGGGCTTCCCCCGGGTCGCAATCCACGAGACCGGAGAAACGCCCGCAAAAGACGCAGAGCATGAATGTTGGAAGCGGGCTCCCAGGTACGGTCTTCCGGGCCGTAACCTTTCCAGTCTACTAGATAACGGCGGATACCCCGGACCACTTGTGTATCTAATATGGCCTGTACCTCGTATTCCTCTTCACCCTGAATCGTAATGGGAGCTGGATGATCTAATAGTCGCGTACCAACAATGTAAGGACGCATTAGGGAGACATTGAACACGGGGTGGATTTTCCAATTTGAAGGTATGCCCAAGCAATAGGCGGCTGCGTTAATGCATTGCGTGATGGGATTGGGACCCACATAACAAGGGTTTAGTTTACGTTTGCCCGGTATATGAAGATGCACAGTGGATAGCCAGACCTTATCCCCTAGGCGATACTCCGGGGCTGACCGGCGGTGCCTATCAGCATGTTTTTCATGCGATCCTGTGCTTGATCCAGATGTTGAAGCACAGCGGTGCGGATAGACAGCAAAGATTGGGCCGTTGCTTGAGCTGCGAGCACCTGTGCCCCCGAAGGAAGGGCAGACGGTAAAACCCGCGGATGTTGGCCATACATGGCATAGAAGGGAGAACAGCCAACCGACGCGTGACAAGCATTGTTGTACGTGAATTCCGCAGCCCCCAATACGGGCAGCCAGTCCGACTGGTATTGTAGACACAAACATCGAAGGTACTGCTCCATGGTGGCATTAAGTCATTCTGTCTGTCCGTCTGTCTGAGGATGGTATGATGATGACAGGCGAACGTCGATGCCAAGAAATCGGGTGAGAGCCAACCAAAAGCGTGAGGTGAATTGGGATCCACGGTCTGAGATAAGAACCAAAGGAAGACCGAACAGACAAACCACCTGTTCGAAGAATAACTTGGCCAATGCGGGAGCAGAGGGGACGCCTTTACAAGGGACAAACCCAGCCATTCTGGTGAAAGTGTCTACGACCACCAAAATAGTGGTTAGCCCCTGGACAGGTGGAAGCTCTACCACGAAATCAAGTGACATAGTGTGCCATGGGCGTGGCGGGATGGGCATTCTCTGGAGAAGCCCTACAGGTTTCCCAGGTACTGATTTACATTGTGCGCATACGGCACATTTTGATACAAAATCTGCCACATCCCGTTTCATATTGGGCCACCAACACCATCGGAGGAGTAGGTCGAGTGTCTTGGTTTAGCCTGGGTGGGCGGCTAAACGAGTATCATGAGACCAGCTCAGGGCCTGCAACCGAGTCCGGACATCAGGGATATACAGGCGTTCCTGTACATATGGCAGTCCTGATATCAAACGTGCTTGCAACCCTTGAAGAATCGTTCCATGGTCCGCTGTCCAATGACGGATCCGTTCTAGTAAGGAACTGGTCGCAGCACAAACACACATAACAGTGTTTTTTGGCAAAACAGGAAGGACTGCCTCCTCGGGGGATGCATCGACTCCGATGCGAGAAAGCGCATCGGCTTTGCCATGCAAGGGGCCTGGCCGATAGGAGACGGTGAAATTGAACTGTGCAAAAAACAGATGCCACCTGATTTGTCTAGAGTTGGTACATTTCACCGTAGACAGGGCTTGAAGGTTACGGTCGTCCGTATAAACAGTAACAGCATGCCGTCCCCCCAGTAGGTGGTGTCGCCACTTCTTAAAAGCAGCTTGTATAGCCAGTAGCTCTCGTTCCATTATGGTATAATGCTTTTCCGGGGAAGTCAATTTTCTGGAAAAGAAGGCTACGGGGTGTAGTTGTCGAGTTGTGGGACATTTCTGAGACAAGATAGCCCCAAGGGCAATGGCAGAGGCATCAGCCTCAATGATGAAAGGCAATAGGGGATCTGGGTGTAGCAGGACTGGGGCTGTAGTAAAAGCCTCTTACAGGGTCTGGAAGGCGACCTGGGCCTGAGTGTCCCAACAAAAGGGAACTGAGGGGCTGGTAAGGCGTGTCAACGGGGCTACAATAGACGAAAATGATGCAATAAAACGTCTATAAAAGTTAGCAAATCCTAAGAAGGATTGCAAACTCTTAAGCGAGGTAGGAGTAGGCCAGTCAAGGACTGCTCGTATCTTTGCATCATGCATGTGAACGCCCTGAAATGATATCACGAAACCTAGAAATTCCACAGAGGAAACGTGAAAGACACATTTTTCGGCCTTCGCATACAAACCGTGTTCACGAAGACGGAGTAATACCGCCCGTACGTGCTCCTCATGTTACGATAATGTTTCGGAGAATATTAATATGTCATCCAGATATATCACAACAAAAACATCCAACAGGTCTCGGAAGATGTCGTTGACGAAGTGTTGGAATGTTGGCGGGGGCATTACATAGGCCGAACGACATCACTAGGTATTCGAAGAGGCCGTATTTGCACTTAAAGGCCGTCTTCCACTCGTCGCCTGCGCGCACCCTCACCAGATTGTAGGCCCCCCTCAAATCCAATTTCGTAAAGATTTTGGCGGTAGTAAGGCGATCCAATAATTCTGAAATGAGGGGTAATGGATATTGATTTTTTATGGTCACCGCGTTGAGTGCACAGTAATCCACATAAGGGCGGAGATCCCCCTCCTTCTTTGGACCAAAAAAAATTGGAGATGCAGCTGGAGAACGGGAAGGTCTTATATGACCAAGTCTTAAAGACTTCTCAATGTAACCCTTTAAGTGCTCCTCCTCAGGTCATGCCAAGGAATATATCCGACCGTGAGGGAGAATGGCATTGGGTACCAAATCAATCGGACAATCATATTCCCGGTGAGGCGGGAGTTGTTCAGACAAACCCTTGTCAAACACCTCAACCAAATCCCGATATACGGAAGGTATTTCAGGTGCCGCCTTATTGGTTGCATTAACAGTGTGTGCTTGATATTAGAGCCATGCATGGACAGGGGAGACGCATCCCCTTAACAGGAAAGCAATCCCCTTACATAAGGGAGAGGAAAAAAGTACTGTTTGTTTCACCCAATCAATGATGGGGTTATGTTTTTGCAACCAACGGAGGCCCAAAATAATCCCAAATTGAGGTGCAGAGATAAGATTGAACGACAGGTATTCAGTATGCCCTTCTGCCGTACTCATTTGCAAAGGTTGTGTTTGTTTTGTGACACGACCCAAAACCAGACAGGAGCCATTTACTGCATAAATGGCTTCTGGTTTATCTTTAGGGTCTACCGGGATACCATAGGTTACCGCCACTTGTTCGTCCATATAATTACCTGTTGCCCCGGAATCTATCATGACTGGACTAGAAAAGGTTTGAGAGTTGGGCAATAGAAAGGACATATCCAAGTATATGTGTGTGGCAGCTGGACAGAGGAGTGAGCCATTGGAAGGCTGACCCGTCACATCGGCTCGATTTAGGGACGGGTCGTGGCGTTTCCCGCTCATTTAGCATGGCGTTTAGGACATACACAAATGAAATGTCCCGTCTGTCCACAATACAGACATAGATTGTTTTGTAGTCTTCTCTCTCTCTCTGCCTTTGAAAGGGGACCTTTCACTGCCCCAATCTGCATGGGTTCTACATCCCCAGGATGTCGGCGTTCTCCACGCCTCTGTTGCAGACGGGCATCTACCTGCAACACCAAGTCAAGCAAATCAGGGAATACTGAAGGAACAGAGGGGACAACAGATAATGCATCCTTCAGTTCGTCTGACAAACCCCTATAGAAGACTGCCTTTGGCCGGACAGGTTTTTTTTTTACCCTGCAAGCTGTGCTCTCAGGAAGGAAGTCTGAATTACTTCAGTGGCATCTAGTCCAAGTGGTCTTCCAGACTTACGGTGGAACATACGGAGTACGACAGATTTAGGAGCCTAACATTGGTGCCTGTCTGTCTGTGATGGATCCTAATGCAGATCCTATGGCTGCTATGATGCAGGCCTTTACCACGCTCCGCACAGACATGGCAGCGGCACACGCTTTCCTGCATCAACAAATGTTTTCTCTATGCCTGCCTGCACTATATGTATGATGTATGTAATGATTCCATAATGTCGGACACATGCCTCATGTAACTTAGTTCTTCACTTGTAACAGTGCCTCGATGCCTAAGGGCTGTTTGCATACTTTATACATTTAAATAAAAAATACAATAAATAGAGTTGCAAGCTGTAAGGCTTTTACTGGTTGAGTGGGTGTTTCATGCTGTAGTGGAGTTCCAAGCTGTACGGCTGTTACTGGTTGAATGGGTGTTTCATGCTGTAGTAGAGTTCCAAGCTGTACGTCTGTTACTGGTTGAGTGGGTGTTTCCTACTGCAGTAGAGTTCCAGTAAAGCTGTTACTGGTTGAATGGGTGTTTCATGCTGTAGTAGAGTTCCAAGGTTGTAAAGCTGTTACTGGTTGAGTGGGTGTTTCATGCTGTAGTAGAGTTCCAAGCTGTACGGCTGTTACTGGTTGCTTGGGTGTTTACTACTGCAGTACAGTTTCAAGGTGTAAAGCTGTTACTGGTTGAATGGGTGTTTCATGCTGTAGTAGAGTTCCAAGCTGTACGGCTGTTACTGGTTGCTTGGGTGTATAGTACTGCAGTACAGTTTCAAGGTGTAAAGCTGTTACTGATTGAGTGGGTGTTTCATGCTGTAGTAGAGTTCCAAGCTGTCTGGCTGTTACTGGTTGAGTGAGTGTTTCCTACTGCAGTAGCGTTCCAAGGTGCAAAGCTGTTACTGGTTGAATGGGTGTTTCATGCTGTAGTAGAGTTCCAAGCTGTAAAGCTGTTACTGGCTGGTTGGATGTTTCCTGCTGTAGTAGAGTTCCAAGCGTTAAGGCTGTTACTGGCTGGTTGGGTGTTTCCTGCTGTAGCAGAGTTCCAACCTTTAAGGCTGTTACTGGTTGAGCGGGTGTTTCCAACTGCAGTAGAGTTCCAAGCTGTAAAGCTGTTACTGGTTGAGTGGATGTTTCATGCTGTAGTAGAGTTCCAAGGTGTAAAGCTGTTACTGGCTGGTTGGATGTTTCCTGCAGTAATAGAGTTCGAAGCGTTAAGTCTGTTACTGGTTGGTCAGGTGTTTCATGCTGTAGTAGAGTTCCAAGCTGTAAGACTTTTACTGGTTGAGTGGGTGTTTCATGCTGTAGTGGAGTTCCAAGATGTACGGCTGTTACTGGTTGAGTGGGTGTTTCATGCTGTAGTAGAGTTCCAAGCTGTACGGCTGTTACTGGTTGAGTCGGTGTTTACTACTGCAGTAGAGATCCAAGGTGTAAAGCTGTTACTGGTTGAGTGGGTGTTTCATACTGTAGTAGAGTTCCAAGTTGTCTGGCTGTTACTGGTTGAGTGGGTGTTTTCTACTGCAGTAGAGTTCCAAGGTGTAAAGCTGTTACTGGTTGAATAGGTGTTTCATGCTGTAGTAGAGTTCCAAGCTGTAAGGCTGTTACTGGTTGGATGTGTGTTTCCTACTGCAGTACAGTTCCATGTTTGTAAAGTTGTTACTGGTTGGATGGGTGTTGCGTGCTATAGTAGAGTTCCAAGCTGTAAAGCTATTACTGGTTGAGTGGGTGTTTCATGCTGTAGTAGAGTTCCAAGCTGTAAAGCTGTTACTGGCTGGTTGGGTGTTTCCTGCTGTAGCAGAGTTCCAAGCTGTACGGCTGTTACTGGTTGAGTAGGTGTTTCATGCTGTAGTAAAGTTCCAAGCTGTAAAGCTGTTACTGGCTGGCTGGTTGGATGTTTCCTGCAGTAGTAGAGTTCCAAGTATTAAGTCTGTTACTGGTTGGTCGGGTGTTTCATGCTGTAGTAGAGTTCCAAGCTGTAAGACTTTTACTGGTTGAGTGGGTGTTTCATGCTGTAGTAGAGTTCCAAGCTGTACGGCTGTTACTGGTTGAGTGGGTGTTTCCTACTGCAGTAGAGTGCCAAGGTGTAAAGCTGTTACTGGTTGAATGGGTCTTTCATGCTGTAGTAGAGTTCCAAGCTGTACGGCTGTTACTGGTTGCTTGGGTGTTTCCTACTGCAGTAGATTTCCAAGGTGTAAAGCTGTTACCAGTTGAATGGGTGTTTCATGCTGTAGTAGAGCTCCAAGGTTGTAAAGCTGTTACTGGTTGAGTGGGTGTTTCATGCTATAGTAGAGTTCCAAGATGTAAAGCTGTTACTGGTTGAGTGGGTGTTTCATGCTGTAGTAGAGTTCCAAGCTGTACGGCTGTTACTGGTTGCTTGGGTGTTTACTACTGCAGTAGAGATCCAAGGTGTAAAGCTGTTACTGGTTGAGTGGGTGTTTCATGCTGTAGTAGGGTTCCAAGCTGTAAAGCTGTTACTGGCTGGTTGGATGTTTCCTGCTGTAGTAGAGTTCCAAGCATTAAGGCTGTTACTGGCTGGTTGGGTGTTTCCTGCTGTAGCAGAATTCCAGGCTTTAAGGTTGTTACTGGTTGAGCAGGTGTTTCCTACTGCAGTAGAGTTCCAAGCTGTAAAGCTGTTACTGGTTGGTTGTGTGTTTCATGCTGTAGAAGAGTTCCAAACTGTACGGCTGTTACTGGTTGAGTGGGTGTTTCATGCAGTAGTAGGGTTCCAAGCTGTAAAGCTGTTACTGGCTGGTTGGATGTTTCCTGCAGTATTAGAGTTCCAAGCGTTAAGTCTGTTACTGGTTGGTCGGGTGCTTCATGCTGTAGTAGAGTTCCAAGCTGTAAGACTGTTACTGGTTAAGTGGGTGTTTCATGCTGTAGTAGTGTTCCAAGCTGTAAGGCTGTCACTGGTTGGTTGGGTGTTTTATGCTGTAGTAGGTTCCGAGCAGTAATGCTGTTACTGGGTGGATGGGTGTTTCACACTGTAACAAAGTTCCAAGCCGTTTCCGGCATATGGCTGCATTAAGCTGTTTCAGTATTCCAAGCTGTAAGGCTTTTACTGGTTGGATGGGTGTTTCCTACTGCAGTAGAGTTCTAAGCTGCAAGGCTGTTACTGTTTGAGTGGGTGTTTCATGCTGTAGTAGAGTTCCAAGCTGTAAAGCTGTTACTGGTTGGATGGGTATTTCACACTGTAGCAAAGTTCCAAGCTGTAAGGTTGGTCCCGTCTGATGGCTGCATTAACTGTTTCAGTATTCCAAGGTGTAAGGCTGTTACTGGTTGAGTGGGTGATTCATGCTGTAGTAGAGTTTCAAGCTTTAAAGCTGTTACTGGTTGGCTGGGTGTTTCTTGCTGTAGTAGAGTTCCAAGCTGTAAAGTTGTCGCTCGTTGGTTGAGTGTTTAATGCTGTAGCAAAGTTCAAAACTGTAAGGCTGTTGGGGTTTATGGCTGCATTAAGCTGTTTCAGTATTCCAAGGTGTAAGGCTGTTACTGGTTGGATGGGTGTTTACTACTGCTGTGGAGTTCAAACTGTAAAGCTGTTAATGGTTAGTGGGTGTTTCCTGCTGCAGTACAGTTCCAAGCTGTAAGGCTGTTACTGGCTGGTTGGGTGTTTCATGCGGTATTAGAGTTCCACACTTTAAAGCTGTTACTTGTTGTTTGGGGTTGTTCATGCTGTAGTAGAGTTCCAAGTTGTAAGGCTGTTAATTGTTGGATGGATTTTGCAAGCTGTACTAGAGTTCAAAGTTGAAAGGCTTTCACTATTGGATGGGTGTTTCTTTCTGTAGTCGAGTTCTAAGCTGAAGGCTGTTATTGGTTGAGTGGGTGGTCCATGCTGTAGTAGTGTTCCAAGCTTTAAGGCTGTTACTGTTTGGATGGGTGTTTCTTATTCTAGTAGAGTTCTAAGCTGTAAGGCTGTTACTGTTTGGATGGGTGTTTCTTATTCTAGTAGAGTTCTAAGCTGTAAGGCTGTTACCGGTTGGATGGGTGTTTCTTATTCTAGCAGAGTTCTAAGCTGTAAGGCTGTTACTGGTTGGTTGGTTCATGCTGCAGTAGCGTTCCAAGCCATAAGGCTGTTACCGGTTGGAAGGGTGTTTGAAGCTGTACTAGAGTTCCAAGCTGTAAAGAAAAGTGGGACATAAACCAGGGACAAAACAAACAGTAAGAAAATATAATACATAGGTGACCTACAGGGGTAACATTAACCTGTAAAGGGGCGGGGAGGGTACAAACTAAAGAGGAGTACTTCACACATGCAGACAATTACATTATTGAGCGTCACTGGAGGTGGCAGTAGCGTCAGATAGGGAGGATTGGGCAGAGGGCAGGGGGAGCTCCTTCTTTATTAAGTAAGTGAAGTTTAAGCCAAGCTTTGAAGAGATCCCCAGTAGGCCTAGCTTTGATTGTCTTGGGCAGCATGTGCCAGTGAATCGGGGCGAGTAGGGCAAAAGGAGGCACAGAAAGGGTACACAATGGTGAGATTGAGTGCAGAGGAGAATCGGAGGAAACAAGATGGTGAGTAAACTGAGATACAATCAGACGTGCTGGGGAGCAAGACCCTTGATAGCTTTGTAGACTATGTGAAGGCATCATGGAGTAGACACAGACAACTGAATACGATTTTGGGTATAGACTTTTATTAACTAAAAGAAGGAGTTTGGAAAAAGGCCTAACTCCCCTATGCTAAGGTGGGATTTCCCTACCTGAAATAAACTAATGCTCGTCTGTATCAGGAAGTCTAAAGTAAATAGCTGTGTCCAAAACCTATACTTGCCCTCACAACTAATGGTGTACAATGTGTAGGTATGTCTGCATCAAATAAGAAGTGTTCAGATAAAAGTCCATTGCTCCGTCCAGCTCTTGGATCGAAAAACAATTTCCCTTCTCCAAGGTTCAAACAATTCACTTTACAACATAGGGGTTCCCTTCCCCAAGTTTTCAGCTCTGTCAATGTTCCAAAACAACACAATTCCTTAAGATATTCAATGTTCCAAAATAATACAGTTCCTTAGGACACATCCTAGCTCTTTGTGTCTGGTTGCTTTTCAACTGCTTAGAAAGTTCAGTTCTCAGTTCTCAGTTCTCAGTTTCAATTCACTCAGGGTTTGCTTTATTCAATTAACAATCGACTTTTTCCGCATGTGAGTCTACCCGGTCTAGGTGTAGTTGTTGGACCACATAGTCCACCCGTTACCGGTCATGCAAGCGACACACCTTATTTGTATCTGCTTCATAAGTATTGTTCCACCATCACAGCTTCACAATAATGCTTGAATTGTTCTCCTTCCAAGTGCCTTTGAAGCGTTATTGTTGCTTCTTTTATCACCATTCACTTGTTTAAAAGCTTCCACTTGCAACAACCAACAGAGGCTTCCCAGTACACTATCCTGCTAGGAACCTGAGTTTAAAGTTATTTTGCACCAGTTATCATAATCTTCCCAGTACACTCTCCTGCTAGGCACCTGAGTTTAAAGTTCTTTTGCCCAAGTTATCATAATCCTCCCGGTACACTCTCCTGCTGGGATCCTGAGTTGAAATTTCTTTTGCACCAGTTATCATAATCTTCCTGGTACACTCTCCTGCTAGGATCCTGAGTTTAAAGTTCTTTTGCACCAGTTATCATAATCCTCCCGGTACACTCTCCTGCTAGGATCCTGAGTTTAAAGTTCTTTTGCACCAGTTATCATAATCTTCCTGGTACACTCTCCTGCTAGGAACCTGAGTTTAAAGTTCTTTTGCACCAGTTATCATAATCTTCCTAGTACACTCTCCTGCTAGGAAACGTATCCACTGTTTCATGTCTTCTGCTCAAAAACCTTTGACGCCCTTTTGCCAGATTTCTCTTGCATACAGGTTTTGTGCTTTCAACCATTCAGGTCTTTTAGTAATTCATAATAAGGTCTGTTTGACTCTTGACAATGTTCACTCATTCTTGGCAATGCTAGTTTGACTCTTAGTTTTTGTTTGACTCTTGGCAATTCTTGTCAAAATAATTCACTTATGTTTACCTTTGTTTATTAGCATTACTTTAATTTCTTTCAGTAGTACACAATAATATCCGCTTGAATCTTGGTAATGCTTACTTATGAACAATAATATCTGCTTGACTCTTGGTAATTCACGTATGCTTGCTCATTCAGCTCTATTTATTAGCATTGCTTTTCATATCAGTTCATTACCAACTTACTGGTTTTATCACAGTTCATTACTCCGTTGTTGTACTTATTCTGTATTTTCACCAATTTTACTTATTTCAGGAAATTCAGTTAATAATGTTTTTTCTTTTATCCGCTTAATTAGCCCAATGAAACCTGTGTCGGTACGCACCAGGACTCGCGTTGCTCCTGGGCAGACTCACCGGTGTTGCTTGGCGTGTCCGACATCAGTTGTGAAGCTGCAGCACTTCTTGTGATGCGGGACGCGTTGTCTGTCCTGCCGGTCCTCCCGCGGGTTTGTTGACAGCTTCTCTCTTGCCCGCTAGTCTGTCCGATGCACCTCTCTGCCTCTGTGACCACGCCAGCTCATTCTCTGCTGCGGTTCATTCGGTAGTGGTTTGCCGGCTCTCATTCGGCCTTTCCAGCTGCTTCGCGGTACTGAGGGAAGCTCCAGCTTTCCTCTGCAGAGCTTTCGCATGCTGGCCTGCTTTCCAACTGGCTTCCTGCTGCGCTTGCTCTGAATCCCTCTTCGGTTTCTCTGGACTTCTCTGGATTTAGCTCCCACACAACAGTTCTCTCCTTCAGGTTCCTCTTCTGCTTCCAGCACCGGCCTTTAAATATCCCACCAGTTTTATTTGACATTCGGCAACTAGACTGCACAGAGTGAGTTCTGCGGTCTGTTGTCAGTCTTTGATGCATCTTCCTCGTCCCGATACCAAAGTTGTGTTCGTGTCTGTGTGAGAATTAATAAAGAGCGGATGTATAGCTCTGGTGTGTCTCTTCCACATCCCAGTACCTGGCTGTTATTTACTGGGAGATACTTTAGTTAAGAAATAGCGAAGGGATTGCTAATAACTTATAAAGGCCTGGGGGATATTAGGTTCATTAGAAAAGGGAAATGGGGGATACCGTGTCCCACCCAAGGGTGCCTCATCCCCAGTCCCCAAGTCTCCTCCACCCAGGTGATCCTGCCCCACATATCCACCCGCAGGGTCAGGATCTGATAGCAATGGCCTTTCCCTGCCCCCCTGGGAGGAGGATATATTGGGAAGAGAAGTGAGGATGCCCTCAGGTTCCTCACACGTAGGAGAAGGAACTTCAAAATGGAGTGGTTGTGTGTGGAGAGCCAACTAGCACGTTGTTGGTAGGTAGATGAGGGGGAGGTTCAGTGTAGGTTGTAAAGATTGCAGGTAGCAAGGTTGAGGACTTGTCTAGAGGGAGGACCGAGGGGACAGGGAGGCCCATGTGTAGGCTTGAGCCGTAGTCAAGTTGGCTGAGCATGAGGGTGGAGATTAGGACTGTAGAGATTGATGTATTTTCAGAATGTTGAGAAGGTTAATACGAGCCTCAGAGGAGGTGGTAGTCATGAATTGTCGCAGTTGGAGGTCGCTATCCATGAGGACCCAAAGATTGCAAGATGGGGGCCTGTGAGCAAGAAGTTTGGACGGGAAGGAGATAGGAAAGAGGAAGGCAGTAATAGCATTGGAATCTGGGAGTAATAGGGCTGCCCTTTTTGAAGAGTTCAGCATGAGGCAGCGGCGAGTCATCCAGTGACAGATTGCAGCGAGACTGTTGGTAATCTGATCCAAGATGGAGGGGTCAAAGAGGGAAAGGAGAAAACGTGTTGAATGTCATCAGCAAAGCCGTGATAGAGAAAGCCAAAGGACGAGATAAGTCTTCCAAGGGAAGAAGTATAGAGGGTGAAGATCAGAGGTCATATGGCTGATCCTTAGGGAATGCTGACATGGAGAGGGGCGAGGTCAGCGGTTTGTGAGTTGCAGAAGATTTTAAAGTAACATCCTTTCAGGTTGGAGAAAATCCTGGGGAGAGCATATTTGAGAAACCTAAGGTTCTGAAGAGTGAGGCGATGAGAGGAGCAGTCGACAGTGTTGAAAACAGAACAAAGGTCAAAAAGGGATAAGTATAGAAGAGGGTTTGGAGTGTTGAGAATTCGAGAGAAATGTTGGAGTCTCAGTGGAGTGTGAACCATGTGGGCAGCTGTACTTTCTCTGGGTCACTCACATGTCTTCCAGGTGGAAGAGGCCATCGCTTGTGCACGCCTCGTGTTCATCTTTGCAGATCCCTACAACAACTAAGGCAATGTTCATGGTTGCCACTCATGTTATTGCCATATAAACTCTGATAAACTCTACATGTTGTGTTCCAGGTTGCCATTAAGTGGAGGGTGAAGTGTCCTCTCTCTCTGGTCTGCCCAAACTGTGCCCATCAGATCTTCATAAAATGAGCCACCCTTCTATAACTCTAGAGGTAAGGCACATTCAGCACAAGCAGAGATGGCACATGCAGGGACAGTGCACAAGCAGGGATAGTGCACAAGCAGGGACAGTGCACAAGCCCCATATCAGTGAATAAGTCAGAAGAATAATGTGCCTCCCTGGACAGACTTGGCCCTTGAATCCCACCACGGGGTCCCATAGGTCAGATCCATGAGTTGCCCGGGATCCAGCCTGGATGACCCGGGTAGCCCTTGGATATTTTTATCTCATGTTTTATGTTTTCTTTTGATCAACCTTCCTCCCCACCTGTGTCAATTGTGATCTTAGCGACTTCATTGCAACAATAAGTTTGTTTTTCACAGGTTGGCTTTTACTGTTGATTTTTCTAGAATCCTTTGTGGTAGCTAGATATTAAAAACAGCCTCCATGTGTCCTGATCTGGACATTATCATTTAGAATTCTCCTTAGTATAAGTTTTTGATCCTATTGAAATACTTTTCATGAGTTCATTGTGCTTTTGGCCCACGCTAATACAGGGTCGCTAATAGATACCACTGGTTAATAATGTGTCTGTTTGCCCATATAGAGCCCTCACCCCCATAGGAGGGGGTCTCACAGGAGGTCCACAAGCAGGACTGCAGGCAAAGCCGCAAAACCCAAGAGGACAAACTAGCAATGGATCCCAAGTCAGAAGACCCGGGGAAGGTGGTCCAGGCCGCTGGAAGCCTGGGGGTAGAGCGGTCAGTCAGAAGACCCGGGGAAGGTGGTCCAAGCTGCTGGGAGCGTGGGGGTAGAGCGGTCAGTCAGAAGACCCGGGGAAGGTGGTCCAGGCAACTGGAAGCGTGGGGGTAGAGCGGTCAGTCGGAAGCCCCGTGGAAGGTGGTCCAGGCTACTGGAAGCGTGGGGGTAGAGCGGTCCGTCAGAAGACCCGGGGAAGGTGGCCCAGGCAACTGGAAGCCTGGGGGTAGAGCGGTCAGTCAGAAGACCTGGGGAAGGTGGTCCAGGCCACTGGGAGCATGGGGGTAGAGCGGTCAGTCAGAAGACCCGGGGAAGGTGGTCCAGGTCGCTGGAAGCGTGGGGGTAGAGCGGTCAGTCAGAAGACCCGGGAAGGTGGTCCAGGCCGCTGGGAGCGTGGGGGTAGAGCGGTCAGTCAGAAGACCCGGGGAAGGTGGTCCAGGCCGCTGGAAGTGTGGGGGTAGAGCAGTCAGCCAGAAGACCCGGGGAAGGTGGTGCAGGCCGCTGGAAGTGTGGGGTAGAGCGGTCAGTCGGAAAAGACCCGGGGAAGGTGGTCCAGGCCGCTGGAAGCGTGAGGGTAGAGCGGTCAGTCAGAAGACCCGGGGAAGGTAGTCCAGGCCACTGGAAGCGTGGGGGTAGAGCGGTCAGTTCCGTGTCAGGTTTTAGTTCTGGTGCAGGGTATGCTTACAGAGCCCCTGGAGATGGCCGGGTGGAGAATGCACCACTGATGACGTTGGAGGACCCTATCAAGGGGACCCATGAAACGCTGGACAATGGTCACCTTTCCATGCGGGTCTCAAGTATACTTCAGGGAGGGCAAAGGGCTGCAGGACAGGGGTAGGGTGGTCCCGTGAGGAGGAGCATTTGCAGAGGTGTCAGGCAGGAGGTCACACAAGGTGTGGTCTCGGGTGGATAGCTCAGGGACAACGGGCTCGTCTTGGAAGCAAGACGACACGGAGCAAGAGCAACACAGGTTCGATCCCCGGGTCCGCGCTTAGAAAACTCTGGGTATTAAGCGCGTTATAAATAACCTATCATATCATATCAAAGGAACAGGTGAGTTTGGAGCAGCAGTAACATCCACTCTGCTTGGAGCCCGGTGAGCACCACGGATCCAGGAAGCTTCAGAGTAGCACCAGAAGGCTGCAGTGGGGTACCCTCTGAACAGTGAGAGAGACAGGGGGATCCGGAGTAGGATTGGATGGAACAGCTGCATTCATCCATCCTCTCTTCTGGCCGCATTCCCTTCATCCTGTTCTCACCCTTTCTTTCTCTATTTCTGCTAAAGGTTCTTTGTTATAAAGATACTGCTCTGTTCTTGGGGAATTCTGAGTAAAATATGCGTGCCTCTCTGCATGCTTCTCTGCGTGCCTCTCTGCGTGCCTCTCTGCGTGCCTCTCTGCGTGCCTCTCTGCGTGCATGCTTCTCTGCATGCTTCTCTGCGTGCATGCTTCTCTGCAGGCCTCTCTGCATGCTTCTCTGCAGGCCTCTCTGCATGCTTCTCTGCATGCCTCTCTGAATGCCTCTCTGCATGCTTCTCTGTGTGCCTCTCTGCATGCTTCTCTGCAGGCATCTCTTCATGCTTCTCTGCTGGCCTCTCTGCATGCTTCTCTACGTGCCTCTCTGAATGCCTCTCTGCATGCTTCTCTGCGTGCTTCTCTGCAGGCCTCTCTGCATGCTTCTCTGTGTGCATGCTTCTCTGCATGCTTCTCTGCGTGCCTCTCTGCATGCTTCTCTGCGTGCTTCTCTGCGTGCATGCTTCTCTGCGTGCCTCTCTGCATGCTTCTCTGCGTGCCTCTCTGCATGCTTCTCTGCGTGCCTCTCTGCATGCTTCTCTGCATGCCGCTCTGCATGCTTCTCTACGTGCCTCTCTGCATGCTTCCCTACGTGCCTCTCTGCATGCTTCTCTGCATGCCTCTCTGCGTGCCTCTCTGCATGATTCTCTGCGTGCATGCCTCTCTGCGTGCCTCTCTGCGTGCCTCTCTGCAGGCCTCTCTTCATGCTTCTCTGCAGGCCTCTCTGCATGCCTCTCTGCGTGCTTCTCTGCAGGCCTCTGCATGCTTCTCTGCGTGCCTCTCTGAATGCTTCTCTGCGTGCCTCTCTGCGTGCCTCTCTGCATGCTTCTCTGCATGCCTCTCTGCACGCTTCTCTGCATGCTTCTCTGCCGGCCTCTCTGCATGCTTCTCTGTGTGCCTCTCTGCATGCTTCTCTGCAGGCCTCTCTGCATGCTTCTCTGCAGGCCTCTCTTCATGCTTCTCTGCAGGCCTCTCTGCATGCCTCTCTGCGTGCCTCTCTGCATGCTTCTCTGCAGGATTCTCTGCATGCTTCTCTGTGTGCCTCTCTGCATGCTTCTCTGCATGCCTCTCTGCCGGCCTCTCTGCATGCTTCTCTGCCGGCCTCTCTGCATGCTTCTCTGTGTGCCTCTCTGCATGCTTCTCTGCGTGCCTCTCTGCATGCTTCTGTGCAGGCTTCTCTGCAGGCCTCTCTGCAGGCCTCTCTGCATGCCTCTCTGCGTGCCTCTCTGCATGCTTCTCTGCAGGATTCGCTGCATGCTTCTCTGTGTGCCTCTCTGAATGCTTCTATGCGTGCCTCTCTGCATGCTTCTCTGCACGCCTCTCTGCACGCTTCACTGCATGCTTCTCTGCCGGCCTCTCTGCATGCTTCTCTGCGTGCCTCTCTGCATGCTTCTCTGCGTGCCTCTCTGCATGCTTCTCTGCAGGCCTCTCTTCATGCTTCTCTGCAGGCCTCTCTGCATGCCTCTCTGCGTGCCTCTCTGCGTGCCTCTCTGCGTACCTCTCTGCATGCTTCTCTGCAGGATTCTCTGCATGCTTCTCTGTGTGCCTCTCTGAATGCTTCTATGCGTGCCTCTCTGCATGCTTCTCTGCAGGCCTCTCTGCGTGCTTCTCTGCGTGCTTCTCTGCATGCTTCTCTGCAGGCATCTCTGCATGATTCTCTGCATGCCTCTCTGCATGCTTCTCTGCGTGCCTCTCTGCATGCTTCTCTGCGTGCCTCTCTGCGTGCTTCTCTGCAGGCCTCTCTGCGTGCCTCTCTGCATGCTTCTCTGCGTGCCTCTCTGAAGGCTTCTCTGCGTGCCTCTCTGCATGCTTCTCTGCAGGCCTCTCTGCATGCTTCTCTGCATGCTTCTGTGCATGCCTCTCCCATTTTGCTGTGGAGCAAAAGTACCTATTTCGGGGTTGCATGTCATAATATTGGTGGAGAAACATTGTTGGGAGTCAACTATGTTGTTTCTACATATTCTCTGCGTTCCCAGGATATGCTAGGACTGATATGATTACAAAAACAAGCTCCAGTCCTAGAATTTGCCAGGAAAGGGCTGAATAATGGGAGAAAATACATTGTTTCTGAAAACAGGTTTTTTTTTCTGGCAACCTAATGACTGGATACCATACTTACTGGATACCATACTTTGGGCATTTTCACACCAAGGATTTTAATATTTGGGAGTCTTGCCTGAAATTTCAGCCAGTTAAGGCACCACAAACTCGGCACCCCCCTAATAAAGCAATAGAACCCTTGGAGGGGGGCCTTACCGATCGGGTAATGCCCCTGGGGTGATAGTTACAAGCCCGAGCAAAGCAAGGGCTTTAACGTAACACCCAGGCAATTACCAGACCGGTAATGCCCTCCTCCGAGGGTTCTATTGCTATTCGTACCCCGGTTTGATGCTGGAAATTCATTGGAGGTACAGGGCCTCTGTATCCTTGTCCTTTACTGCCTTTTTATCGTTTGTTCTGTCATGTTTTCTGCGCAGGAGTTCATGTGGGAGTCCTGGCGGTGCAGCTCTCTCTCTTTTGGTTTGGTGAACAGACCCATGGAATACCCTTAAGGCACCCAGGGGTGGGGGTACAACCCTGTGCCCCTAGTGTATGTTTCTGGGCCCCTGTGGGTGGCCCGCAGAGCAGGGTATGGGCTGGTGGCAGCTCCATGCTGAATTTGACAGGTGCTCTGAGTATCCTCCATTTTGGGATACCCAGGCCCTGCCACTGGAATCAGTTGATTCCTGATAGAAAACAAGTTGGCCCCTGTGGCCTCTTGCTTTCTATTGCCGGTTACCTTGTTTTCCCAAAGTCCTGGGAAGCCCTGACTCTGTCCCTTCCCCATGACTGGCTGTTGGGTGGAAGTTCCATATATGGTGTTGTTGGGAAGTCCAGTCCAGACTGGCTGGGGCCTTCCCAGTGACTGTATGTTGTGGGTACACCCTGTGGGTGGGACCTGGGTGAATGGAGTGTGTGACCAATATGCACTTCTTGTTGTGGCTGTCTGGTTTCTGGTATGAGAGACAAAGACTGAGACAGCCCTGCCTGAAACTGGCCTGGATGCAGTGTGTAGTGTTGAATGGCTGAGTACTTGTCCCAATCCACATTCCTTGTTGTGAGTGTCTGACAGGGAGGAGGATGGCCTGAATGCACTGTGTGCCTGATTGGCTGACTGACTGCATGAATGCCATTCTGTATGATTGGCTGCTGCGTGTGACCCAGCAGTGTGGATGAGAGACAGGATAGTATATCTGGGGACCTCTCACCACTGGAAATTGTTCAGAAGCTGTGTCTACACTTGAAGAGTAACTGAAACTGCTGATCCTCGACACCCAGCTGGAAGAAGAAGACTTGCTGTTGCATTTGCTTCGACCTGATCTGAAAGCTGCCGAATTCGTCGAAGACTGATCCGAGAGAGGACCTGGTTAAGGCGCCCTCTTCCCGTGCTCTGAGGGACCATCGAGCACCGCTAACCTTCACCGAAGCTCCCTGGAAGTCAGACCCTCGAAAGGCTGCCGACCCGAGGCAGGACTGCCGAGGAGAAAAAAGCAAAGCACCCGGACTTCGCCGCTGTCGAAGTCTATTGCCGTCGACCAGGATTCGTTTGTGTAACCGCTGGAGGCCCGTCAAAGTTGTGTTGCCCAGCCGTGGGACCACTTGACGCTGTGCCGCCGACGACCGGAGCCGCCCACTCCTTTGCCTAAGAACATTTGAATTGAAGGACTCCCTTGTCCGCAACGTCGACCACTTTGTCCTGCCGGAGAAAGCCGAGGACAACCAACGCGCCGAGGAGAATCCGCCGGTGGGTTTCCCGCCACCTGAAGGCCACAAAGACTTCGACGACTCAATGCCCTTGTTGGGCCACAGTTCTTCTGAAACTCTTTGCGGTCCTGAACAATCCATCGCCGAGGTGCCCCGCACACCTCATCGTCACAGGACGTCACTAACGAGCACCGCCTGGATCGACGTCGTGGTCTCGGCACCCTTGAACTGCTCATCGACGCTGTCGACGCCAAGTTCACCATCTTCAACGCCTCTCGACGATCCGTGGCTCCTGCTTTAAAGGGAGTCACTCAAGAAGGATCATCCGACGTGTCTTCGAAGAACTCTACCCCACAAGGTACATTGGGGGGTGGGGGTAAAAACATTATAGGAGGAAATAAGACTATTGAACAATATATGGACTGGGCTTGTGCTATACATCTTTATTTTACAGGTTACACAGAACTGTGTCTATTGGTAGGGGCCAGTATTCTGCCCGTTGTTTCAACCCTCTTGCGTTCCTTCCTATCTCTATTGCTGGTTTCCTTGTTATTGATCTGTGTGACATTTTAACCGTACAGTTGATGCACTTTAATGAGATTTGATAACATTGGTGGTACCACTTTAGAATTGTATATATTTATCATTGTTGATTTCCGAGTACAAAGTGCGTTATTGAGATCGTGTACATACCTTTGAATATTAATTATATAAAGCCTGTGTTTTCAGTAATACAGTGTGTGGACATTCCTTTGTGGGGGTTCGGGGACTACACTGTACTTCAGAACCAGCCTGCATCACCTCCTGAGAAGCTAGGCCTTGATTGCTCGACTACGTTACCAATAATAGAGAATCTTGGCTGGGGTCCTCTGTGCCTCTCCTCTACCATATAGAGAGCAGAAGTACAGACACCCCCCTCCGGTCCTTTACACCCGGTACGTCCTACCGGGGTATTAGTAGCATTTTGTCTCGAGTAGAGAAACAGCGTTGAAAATGTTTCTCAACTCGAGAAAAAAATAAAAATAAATGGTCACCAGGGATTGGGGGGAGAGACTATACATCCTTCCCCCATCCTATGGCGGCCGGGGAAGAAAGGAAAAGAACTCGGGACTCGGCACTCCGAGCAGAGTGCCTATGGGGAGTCTTTCCCAGCCACGTAACGACCCGGCAAGGGCCAATCCGATTGCTCGTAACAATCTGATGGTCGCTCGCTGGGTACTAATCAGCTATCTTTTTTGAAGAGCCAAAAACAGAATTTCAGATCGGAATACAAAATGGACCCAAAAGAGGCGGCTCAGGAAAAAGCAAAATGAGATTGTATAAGTCATCGATTTTGTAATTTGCCCCCCCCGACCCCTCTATTCAGAAGTAAGGGGGAGAGCTAGGATTCCCCGGCACTGCTGTGGTCTCCAACCTCCAATCACCATGCACAGTGCACCTTTCAAAGTTTTGGCGGCTATCCAATCAGGCCTGGTCAGCCAAATTGCACTTTCACAGGCAGACGGATCAAGATGTGGCAAGCCATGAGAAAAGTCTGGCTACTTTTCCGCCCAAATGCCGGGCGCGCAATTCCAAAAAGACTCATTCGTGCCCCCAAACTGCCCACCGCTGCCCCAATGACTTTTTGGGTAACATTAGTAGAAGATGGAATTTTAACACACAACAGAAAAGACTGCAAATCATTCCAGATGCAGGACACCCATCTATAGAGGGCTATGTCCAGGCGCTCTGGGGCACAGTACATGCAAACCTCCTAATTTGCATATGGACTGCACCAACAGAAGTGACTTCACAGAAAAGGACATTGCAAGGCGCATCGTCAGTCTTTGATACTTGGAGGCAGCATGGACGTGACTTTAGAATAAGTTGCCATAAGTAAAGCCAAGTGGCAAATAACTTCATGGTGCAACATATCTAAATTGCACTCTTGCTATATATGGATGTGGGGCACCCTCATTGAGGTGCCAAGAGCCCGTGGGGGGCAGCTTGCCTCTCTGCCCCCACACCCTGGGTACGCCACTGTGAGTGGAGTATCTCACAGTACATCGCACAGCTGCCACCAGCCTACCCTCAGCACTCCAGCTCTCCAACTTCCAAAGTAAATGGGAGGGCCTGGGAGCCCCCTATCCAGGTAGCCATGTGGGCTACCAGGGCATCCCACCACAACGTGGGTCACAGCCCCCCATATGTCACGGGGGCTTCAATGGCGCCTGCCACTTGGTTGAAGGCAGGCGACGCCCAGAGCCGAGATTTCTTTCAACACACACTTTGTTCATCCGGCAGGGCAGCTGCCCGACTACATTCCATGCCTTCCCTTTGAGACTGGCATACTGAAGTCATCGCATTAAGGGGTACAGGGAGGCCTTCTCGCCGGTGGACCCCTTTAGTAAGTCACAACTTGTATTAGAAACAGCTGGGGCTGCAGGATGTATGTTTTGATGTGTGTGTCCCACCCCGACGTAAGTTTATATGAATTGTATTTCATTTGAAAAGAAGGCAGGGTTGGATAACTGGCAAAGAAAAACACATAAGAAAGAGGAAGGATGGATGGGTGGGAGGAAAAGAGGGAAGGGGGAAGCAAGACGGGAGGGAGGGGCAGGTGGAGGTAGAAAGGAAGGATGAGAGGGGGAGGGTGAGAGGGCGGGAAGGCGGAAGGCAGGGAAGAAAGGAAGGGTGGGGCAGGGGGTAACAGAGGAAGGATGAAAGGGATGGGGAGAAAGGAAGAGAGGGAGGAGGGGAGGAGAAAGGGAGGCAGAGAGGGTAGGAAGAAGGGAGGGAGGGGTAGGTGGGGTTAGAAAGGATGAGAGAGGGCGGGTGGGAGGGGAAAGGGAGGAAGAGAAGGAAGGAGGGAAGGAAGAAGGGAGGGAAGGAAAGAAGAGAGGGAGGAGAGGAGGAAGGGAGGGAGGGAGAACATGAAGAAGGGAGGGAGGGGTAGGTGGGGGTAGGAAGGAAGAGAGAGAGGGCAGGAGGAGTAAGGGAGGAAGAAAGGGAAGGAGGGAAGGACGAAGGGTGGGAGGGGCAGGTGGGGGTAAAAAGGAAGGATGAAACGGAGATAGAGAGGGAGGGAAGGGAAAGGGGGAGAAGAAACGAAGGGGGAGGAATAAGGAAGAGAGGAAGGACGGGAGTAGAAAGGGAGGAAGACGGAGGTAAGGAAGGGAGGGGCAGGGGGGAAGGAAGAGACGGAGGACAGAAGGAGAAAGGGAGGAAGAGAGGGAGGAAAGGAACAAGGGAGAGAAGGAACAAGGGAGAGAAGGAAGGAAGAGAGGGGCACGGGGAAGAAGGAAGAGAGGGAACGTTTGAGGAGAAAGGGAGGAAGAGAGGGGGAAGAAAGGGAAGAAAGGAGGGAAGGAAGGGAGAGAAGGAGAGGCAGGGGACAGCCAAAGGAAGGATGAGAGGGAGGGCAGGAGGAAGAGGGAAGGAGGGAAGGAAGAATTGAGGGAAGGAAGGAGCGGGGGAGGAAGAGAGGGATAAAGGGAGGAAAAGAAGGAGGGAGGGAAGGAAGAAGGGATGGAATGAAGGAAGGTGCAGGGGTGGAAGGAAGAAAGTAAGTTGGAGAGGAGAAAGGGAGGAAGGGAGGGAGGGGAGGAAGGGAGGTGGGAGGGAGGAAGAGAGGGTGGGAGGGAAGGAAGAAGGGAGGGGTAGGGGGGGGGTAGAAAGGAAGGAATAGAGGGAGGGCCGGAGGGAAGAGAAAGGGAGGAAGAGAGGGGAGGGGGATAGAAGCAGGGTGGGAGGGGCAGGTGGAGGTAGAAAGGAAGGAAGGATGAATGGGAGGGAGGGAAGAGAGAAGGGAGGGGAAAAGGAAGGGGAACAGGGGGAGGAAGGAAGAGAAGGAGGACGAAAGGGAGAAAGAGAGGGAGGGGAGGAAGAAGGGAGGGAAGGAGGAGAGGGGCAGTGGGCGGTCGGAAGGGAGGGAGGCGGGAGAGAGGAGGAAGAGAGGAAGAGAGGAAAGGAGGGAAGAAGGGGAAGGAAGGAAGGGAGGGAGTGGAAGGGAGGAGGAGAGGGCGGGAGGTAGTGGGGGAGGTAGGAAGGAAGGAAGGAAGGAAGGGAGGAAAGAGGGTGGGAGTAAACGAAGGAAGGGAGAGAGAGATGAAGAGAGGGAATGAAAGGAGGAAGGAGGGGAAGAAACTGGGAAAGTACCAAGAAAAGAAAGCAAACAACGGTGGCGGGAAGGGAGGGGGAGAAAGGAAGTAAAGAAGAGGGGAGAGGTGGGAGGGACGGACGGGGGCAACAGGGGGAACGGATAACAAGAAAAGAATCGGAAAAGGAAAGAAAAAACTTTGGGAAGGGAGGCAAGGAGGGAGGGGAGAAAGGATTGGAGACAAATGGGGGACCAAAGAAGGGGGTGAGGAAATAGGGGGGGCCAGCAAGGAAAGAAAGAGAGAAAGAAAGAAAAAATGCCAAACAAATCGGAGAAGGCAAATAATAAAGGTAAAAAGAAAACAATAGAAAAAAGCGAGATTTGAAAAGACGACATTCATAGGTTTGCCTTCAAATGAAGCCCCGCCTCTATTGGTGGGGTATGTTACCCCTCCCCCCCTCTCTCCACCCTCCCAAGGCCTAATGCAGGGCTCTAAAATAGACAGGCCGGCAGTGACTGATCCATCTCAGCTCCGCCGGCCGCACTAAGCCAAGGTGGCAGCAGCGTGTGGGCAGCAGCGCAGCGAGCCAAGGCCAGGGGCTTAGCACAAGCATCCTGGCAATGGCATGTGCGGCGGAGACGCGGCACGCGCGCGCGCACGCACGCGCGCACGCAGGCACGCAGGCAGCGTCCTACTCACAAGTGGATGCATACGTTACATGCACACGTCAATCTACTTACGGAATGCACATGCTCAAAGGGAACAGTCACACATGAGCACACACAAAGCTGCCTACTCAGTGGACACACACTAGTGACTTAACCACCGATGGTGGGGATCGGGCGGTAGCCTCCACTTGCCTCCTACCACATTTTGGGCTATGTAGACTTGACCTGACTGACCTACTGAGCAGTGGCAGGACAAAGACAACACAAAGGGCCTCATCCCGAGTTGGGCGGTACCGCCGGTGCTATTACCGCCGGTGCTATTAGCCCTACTGCCAACCCCCCACAGCGCTATTCGCGCCGGATCACGGGTTTGGCGGAACGGTTAGTGCTCATTTCCCATTGGGCCCATTCGGCAATTCCACAGTCCCCATTGGGCCCAATGGGGAAAATTTGCGCTATTACCGCTGGTGGATTTCCCGCCGGCGGTAATAGCGCTGAAAATCAGCAAATGTGCTGCAGATTTCCCCCCAGCTCAGAGCTGGGGGGAAATCCGCCAAGGCCATGATCTGGCGGACCCTTAAATGTGGCGGTAATAGCACTACCGCCGCATTTAAGCCAGACTCGTGAGGAGGCCCGTAGTGTCTGCGGCTGCACAGTTAATGAAGGCCCGGCAATGACTATTATGCAATCCTGAAGCATACATATTCAGGCAATTGAAATCGTGATGGAGGTTAGCAGTTGCTTTCCAGGGCAGTGATTGGAAATGCGGGGGAGGGGGTAGTAGGAGACAGCTCATTCTCACTGCAGCCCTTAAGTGTGTGGTTTCACACGTGAAAGAGAGGGATAACTGCTTGTAACATTGAAGCTGCACCAGTATAGCCTCATTAGAATGCGTAAAGAAGTTGTATGCCCCCTTACAAGTTCTCTCTCTCCCCCTCTCCCCCTCCCTCTCTCTTTCTCTCTCTCTCTTTCTCTCTCCATACATACACATACCCACATCTGCCTGCTCAGAGGGCACACGCATACACCCCCCTACTTAAAGTGGTTACATACATAGACACACCTACTCAAAGCAGACGCATGCGCGCGCACGCACGCACGCACGCACACACACACACACATGCACATACATCTGGCTCCTGAAAGGGCACACACACACACACACACCTACTCAAAGGACACGCCCAACTGGATACATAAGCCTGACTACTCACAGGGTCAACATCCCAAGAAGAAATCAAACCCACGACTACACACTCAACCCGAGAAGATGGAGTAATGAGGCTCAAGCCTCGGTATCCAAAAATCACCGCTGATGGATGAAAATCTATCAGCAAGAATCAGAACAAGCTCTCGGGTAAACATGCACCAACTGCCTACTGACAGGGGACACGCATGCACACGTGCACACACCGCCTACTCAAAGTGGATAGGTCCGTACACATAAAAACGTGCACACACCTATGTGGATTTCTACATAAGTTCATACAGACTTAAATACACACACCAATCTTCAACATACTGGGAGTGGATACACACACACGAACTTATCCACTCAATGTGGCTTCCATCATGTTGCCTCTACAAATCCTATTTAGATTTTTTATAAAAGTACCAATGTTTTGATGGCAGTAAAGGACCACCAGGCCTGTGCCAGCAGATACAAAATTGCCACACCCCATGGGGTTCAAGGGCACCAGGTCCACCAGGGCAGATATGGGCTTGGCTGCCCATCACAGGGTTTAAGGGCACCAGGCCCACCAGGGCAGATAAGGGCTTGGCTGCGCATCACAGGGTTGGGCACCAGGTCCACCAGGGCAGATATGGGCTTGGCTGCCCATCACAGGGTTTAAGGGCACCAGGTCCATCAGGGCAGATATGGGCTTCGTTGACCATCACAGGGTTTAAGGGCACCAGGCCCACCAGGGTAGATAAGGGCTTGGCTGCGCATCACAGGGTTGGGCACCAGGTCCACCAGGGCAGATATGGGCTTGGCTGCGCATCATAGGATTGGGCACCAGGTCCACCAGGGCAGATATGGGCTTGGCTACCCATCACGGGGTTTAAGGGCACCCGGCTCACCAGGGCAGATATGGGCTTGGCTTTGTATCACAGGGTTTAAGGGCACCAGGTCCACCAGGGCAGATATGGGCTTGGCTGCCCATCACGGGGTTCAAGGGCACCAGGTCCACCAGGGCAGATATGGGCTTGGCTGCCCATCACAGGGTTTAAGGGCACCAGGTCCACCAGGGCAGATATGAGCTTGGCTGTGCATCACAGGGTTGGGCACCAGGTCCACCAGGGCAGATATGAGCTTGGCTGCGCATCATAGGATTGGGCACCAGGTCCACCAGGGCAGATATGGGCTTGGCTGCCCATCACGGGTTTAAGGGCACCAGGCTCACCAGGGCAGATTTGGGCTTGGCTTTGTATCACAGGGTTTAAGGGCACCAGGGCAGATATGGGCTTGGCTGCCCATCACGGGGTTCAAGGGCACCAGGTCCACCAGGGCAGATATGGGCTTGGCTGCCCATCACAGGGTTTAAGGGCACCAGATCCACCAGGGCAGATATGGGCTTGGCTGCCCATCACAGGGTTTAAGGGCACCAGATCCACCAGGGCAGATATGGGCTTGGCTGCCCATCACGGGGTTGGGCACCAGGTCCATCAGGGCAGATATGGGCTTGGCCGCCCATCACAGGGTTTAAGGGCACCAGGTCCACCAGGGCAGATATCGGCTTGGCTGCCCATCACGGGGTTCAAGGGCACCAGGTCCACCAGGGCAGATATGGGCTTGGCTGCCCATCACGGGGTTGGGCACCAGGTCCATCTGGGCAGATATGGGCTTGGCTGCCCATCACAGGGTTTAAAGGCACCAGGTCCATCAGGGCAGATATGGGCTTGGCTGCCCATCACGGGGTTTAAGGGCACCAGGTTCATCAGCGCAGATATGGGCTTGGCTGCCCATCACGGGGTTTAAGGGCACCAGGTCCATCAGGGCAGATATGGGCTTCGTTGCCCATCATGGGGTTTGGCACCAGGTCCATCAGGGCAGATATGGGCTTGGCTGCCCATCATGGGATTTAAGGGCACCAGGTCCATCAGGGCAGATATGGTCTTCGTTGCCCATCATGGGGTTGGGCACCAGGTCCATCAGGGCAGATATGGGCTTGGCTGCCCATCATGGGATTTAAGGGCAGCAGGTCCACCAGGGCAGATATGGGCTGGGCTGCTCATCACGGGGTTCAATGGCACCAGGTCCACCAGGGCAGATATGGGCTTGGCTGCCCATCACAGGGTTTAAGGGCACCAGGTCCATCAGGGCAGATATGGGCTTGGCTGCCCATCACGCGGTTCAAGGGCACCAGGTCTACCAGGGCAGATATGAGCTTGGCTGCCCATCAGAGGGTTTAAGGGCACCAGGTCCATCAGGGCAGATATGGGCTTGGCTGCCCATCATGGGATTTAGGGGCACCAGGTCCATCAGGGCAGATATGGGCTTCGTTGCCCATCATGGAATTTAAGGGCACCAGGTCCATCAGGGCAGATATGAGCTTCGTTGCCCATCATGGGGTTGGGCACCAGGTCCATCAGGGCAGATATGGGCTTGGCTGCCCATCATGGGATTTAAGGGCAGCAGGTCCACCAGGGCAGATATGGGCTTGGCTTTGTATCACAGGGTTTAAGGGCACCAGGTCCACCAGGGCATATATGGGCTTGGCTGACCATCACAGGGTTTAAAGGCACCAGATCCGGCAGGGCAGATATGGGCTTGGCTTTGTATCACAGGGTTGAAGGGCACCAGGTCCACCAGGGCAGATATGGGCTTGGCTGCGCATTACAGGGTTGGCACCAGGTCCATCATGGCAGATATGGGCCTGGCTGCCCATCATGGCCTCAGAGGCCCGCCAGGTCTATATTGGCAGATAAAGACTACCAGGCCTATTGCTCCATATAAGCCTTGTCTGCTTACCAGGAAAGATAATGAAAATCAGGCATCTCTCATCTGCCTATGTTCTTGCTTGAGTTGACAATATGGACTTAACTTGGTCTCCATCTCTGCCTTTGCTCTGATGAGTGAATGAGTAGATGTGAGTAGCACGCACGCAATGGCCCTGGACCCTTTCTGGTTAAAGGCAATCGTCCGGTCGTCTAGATTGTTACACATTCAGCTGCCCCTAGCTATAGCAGCTAAGGACAGTTAAGCAAAGGCAGAAAGGGGGATCTGCCCAGGATCACACCATGTTTGAGCAAGGGGGGGAAGAGGGAATGTAGCCTAGATCTCCTGGTCCCAAAGTTCACAATGTAGGCCACGGGTCTCAAACTCAGGTGATTCGGAGCCTCTTCCGCCAATCGTATGAGGTTTGTATGATAATCACTGAGTATGTAAACAACTCCAATTAGAATAAGTGTATTCAAATGCATATTGAGTGGATAGCCCGAAAATAAGGAGTGGATTTGAGTCTTGAGGATTTGACCTTGAAGACATTGGAGGTGAGCAGTCCTTTGTTCTTATGGTCTAGTCACTCCACTTCCTCTCCCAAGATTTGTGCGTCCTCTTTTTGATTTTTCCCAATATGCCTGAAGGCGGGGCTGCTGTTCCCTCGTGCTACTCCTGTGTGCAACCCAAGCCCCCGTGCCGCATGTCCTATCTCCTAGACCCGTGCCTCCACTGGAATGTGTGCTGTGCATGCCTGGCACTGAACATGTGTCAGATGGGCATGTCTCTTTGCTTTCTTTTCTCCTGAAGTTACATTTATTTATTTGGATTTCTACATGTTTTGTTATGCTATGTTGAGTTATACCACGCACCACAACCACCCCAGGGCAGTCTCCAGGGGCTCACATGGTTTGGTAAGAGAAGAGGGCGGGGTTAGTGGAGATGTCGGGGTGGTCAAGGAGGGTCCCCATTATTACGAGGGATTCATGTTACGCACACCATATTGATGACGGGGGGGATGGCAGCGAACTGGGGCATTGTTGCAAATCCATATGAATCGAATGGAGTTAATTATGAATGTGATATGTATACTTTTAGTGTTACAATCATTTTGGAATGTATACATATTAGGTCTTCACGCACATAGAAAGATCCAATATTAGAACTGCAAATGCAACACAAACACAATCCACACAATGGGGTGCTTTGCTCTACGATTAGCTGTTACACATGCATTCTCAGTAGCAGGCTCATTCTTGACGCAAAGAAGAATGAGTTACCTAGTAAGAAGGTCAGCGTACGACCAGGAAAAGGGTTACAGTCTCCAAGGGAACAGATGTTATCTCGGCCTTTGTATTCAAATCTTTAGAGGGGGTTAGTCATTTCTTTGGTTGTAATAAACATGAGGCCCGAGGCCAGGGTATCCGGCGGTTAAGTGTTTTTTCTGGTCCTCAGAGGCTGTATGTGGTCACATACATTAGAAGGTCTTTTAGAGGTCCCAGGACACGGGGGAATAGAGATTGCAATCTGTAGTTTAAGGAAGATCCTGTTCATGCAGACCTTCCTCTATTTGCTAAAATATGTAAGTGGACCATGTGCAATCACACAGCAATTAATTATGTTTTCAATACCAATGTTTAACCATGTACTGACATCATGATCTACTACGCACAAATCCCAAGAAGAGGTGTGTTTTGAATATGATCTTAAGATGATAATCAAGATAAGACTGGCCAATGAAAATGGAAGAATTGAGGAAATATGGGATTTTTTAAAGAGATTTTGTCCAATCATGGGGTGTGGTTTGTAATAAAGTATTTGGGAGTGTTTTAGATTGTTGCAAAAAGTATATAAAATGCCAACTGATGTTATATTGTTGAGACTTGGGTTAGGTTTGTCCTGCAACACCATCTAACCACTCCTCAGAGCTTTGTGTGTACAATAAACTTGCTTTATGTACTACCATGTACTTGCTTCTTAAGTGGTGGGCCTGTTTTTGGATAAGGAAATTAAAGGCCCATCCCCACATTTGGCCAGCTGGGGTAGGAGCCCAGGCGGTCCGAGACATTAGGCCTCATTATAAGTTTGCTGGTCTGGTAGTAATGGTGCCGGTAAGCTACTGGCACCGTTGCTCCTGGGGCAGCAAACTACGAGTTGTGCTCGCGGTTGCCTTTCTGCCTGCCAGGTCTGACCTGGTGGGCAGAGCGGCACCCGTGAGCACAACTCCTCGGATGCACCGGCACCATTCATGAATGGTGCCGGTGCATCTGACCTCCCCATTCCCATTGAGACCTATTGGGCCCTATTGGGCTCAATGGGAATGGGGAGTAATGAATACCGTCACCTGGCAAAGGGGACGGACCGGGTGCTGGTAATTTCACAAGTTTGGCGGCAGTCGTGCCGGTTTTACTGGCACGGCTACCGCCAAATTCTCATAATGAAGCCCATTGTGGAGCCACTGTCCACACCTTTCAACTACAGCACCTAACGACGAGGACTAGTCTTCCATGGACGGCGAAAAAGAGGTCTGTGCACGCCATACTGGGTAAAGGTCTGTCTGCTCTCCGGAGGCATGGTGCCGCGGCTTAGCTGTGTGGAATGATTTGACGAAGCACCAAATCAGAACACCTCAGGATCACGTGAGTACATGTTTGAGGAGTGTAAAGCAAGCGTGAAATAGGGGTAAAAAAGGGTTGTTTCTTTGATTTAATGTTTTCTTTGTTTTTTCTTTTTCTGGGTGTGGGTGTGAAATTAGTTGAGGTTGCAAGTTTTGGAAAAGTGGGTTTTCTGATAGAGTGGTTGAACTGTTCTGTGTTGTAAGTCCTTTGTATATTTTTTCCATAGTTTGTTATTTTAGAGGTGTGAGGATGTACCTCACCCTGCACGCCCAGTGTGAAGCTTGTCCTGATCCTCTTTTGTTTGCTTGTCTGGAGCCCTCTATCTTAGAGTGAGTCCAACCATAGATTTCATTGTTCAACCCCAGCTCCAGGAGTAGCAGCAACATCATGCGATTTTCACGGGATCCTAACATCACTGTGGCTACCGGAGTAGCACCTGAATGAAGGTATGCCTTGACGTGCTCCATGATCGAAATCAGCTGTTTCTTCTGTTTCATCCGTAATGTTTAATACATTATCCAAAGAGGTTGTGCAGAGCCATTCCGCACTTGGTTTCCCCAAGAAGCTGCCCGCTGTTTGCGTGGCTTTATTTTTACAAAGATGCATGTTGTTGTGTGTGCTGGCCGAGACGGGCCGAGTGGTGTGCTTGAGCCTTTTGTGTTCTTGCAATATGGCCACCACTTTACCACAGCCGAATTGGAGCCCCCAAGCCAAGCTGCCTGCTGATTGGTCTGCCCATCCTTAAAGAACCAATCACAGATGCTGGCAGGTGGTTGCTGGCCCACTTCCAAAGGCCCTCCCTAAGGCCCCTGTCTGCTCCCTGTCCGCTATATGAATGCCTGGGGGATCCCCCTCTACACTGTGTCCCAGGAAGTACTGCTATCACTCAAAGCTCTCCCCCTCCTTGGCATTCTACTGTCGCAAGCCCCCTCTGCCTCAGTAAATCTGCCATGCTCTGAAGTCTGCAACTGTTGGCTACGTTATGGAGGTACCATATTCGCTATGACGCTTAATGCTTGAACTGACCTTTTGACTCACAATGGTTTATTGAACTAGAATCTGGTGTATTCTTAGTGGCTTTTGAATCATTACGTACTCATAGTGGTCTGATTCTTTTTGTGCTTATTTAATGTCTTTGTATCATGGCATGCACATGCTGAATTCTTGCTTCACAATGTGCTCAGTAGTGACTTTTGAATCATGGCATGTTCACTCCATTTGTTTGTTTGCTCCTGGTCATTGAGTCTCAATCTTCTCTCCCTTCTCTGCCCCACTTTCTCTTCTCTCCCCTCTCCCCACAATATTATCAATGCACTATCAGAAATGTCGTCAGGCCTAGTATGATAGTTTTTGTCTGTTCCTTTCCCTCCTCCTGCCCCCTTCCTTCCTTTACCTCATTTACTGTCAATGCTCTTGCCCTATCAGAAATGTCGTCAGGCTTAGTACGATAGTTAATTATCCATTCTTAATGTCTCACGATTTTGCAGTAGAGAACACCGTACCAGTAATGAAGACAGCGAGAGCAGCGGTGCTGTAGTGGAAAGCATTGCACCTCTGATATGCTCGAGTGGTGGGGATATCTTTGAAATATTGGTTGGGAAGTCTTTTAGATAAGATGCTGTCTTCTGTATATGAGTGAGAAGTAGAATTGTAGTAAATAGTGAAGTGAGGCCATTGTGGTATAGGCGAGCACAGTGAATGAGTGTGAAGTGAGACTAAGGAATTGGGTAAGGGTAAAAAGGGAGCTCCTGGGTGAACATTTGTTTGTGCTGCAGGTTCGGCTCTGTATCTGATTTTTGTGAAACTATTTTTTGATAACTTGGGTTAGAGTATGGAGACTCCATTGAATCATTTGTGCCATGTGTTGCCCGGCTATAAGGTGAACATTTTAAATATCATAAGGAATGGTTGCGGTAGAGTAAGGGGAAAATTATACATTCTTGGCCTATTAAGGGATACTATGATACAGGGATATTAGAGAACCTGTATACCTTTTTAACTACAAAGCACAAGGGCTCGAAGTTAGAAAAGCGGTTAAACAATTTGGAATTATGGAGGATGTATGAAAAAAGCGGGAAGGGCCACAATGTTGAAATTGTGGGGAGAGGGCCGAAAAAGAGAGTGCTGGAATTTCTTCTGCACTCCCCCCACAGTTTGGGTGCTAGCCTTTATTGCCCGCAGAGGGGTACACAGAATCTAAGTTCGTATAAACATTTCCGCCAGCAGCTACTTCAGTGGTTGCAAGACGGACACAGGTAACGCCTTCATCAGTTACGAGTTCTAAGAACTTTGATTGTGAGGAAAATTTGAAGGGTAACTCCTTCAACAGTTAGGACTGCAGAGAGGTTGAAAATAGAGAACAGGAAGGGGATAACTCCCCCCAACTGCCAGGCTAGCAGATAGATTAAGAGTGGAGGAGCTAGAAAGACTGAGGCTGATAGATCGAAACACGAATGAAGGATTGAAAATGAGAGAGAGAGAAGAGGTTAGGCCTCTTCCTGCGAGGATAGAGGTAGGCTGCGAAGAGTGGAAGATGTGCAAGAATGGGAAAATATTATGAAAGTGTTTTGACTAGCCAAGGAAGATGTAATGCTGTTACTGCGGCAGAGAGATGAAGAGCAGGAGGAGGTGAGAAGATAGGTAAGGGACGTAGAAAGAGGAAGGTGCAGACATGGGCAGGTTCTTTTTCGATTGGACAACTTGGTTATCAGAATGATTGAGGTGAACATGGAGAACAGGGTTGCTGCCATGAGTACAGAGGGTAAGCAGGGAGGACGGGAGATGGCACCCTATGGTAGTGCTGATTATGCTCCCATGTCTGTAGAAGGGTTAGGGGATATAGTAACCGGAGTAGACGATGAAGAAGGAGAGTAATGGGATGTCGAGGAAGGAGATAATGATGTGGGCACCCTACATCCCGCTCCAGTAGCAGTGATAGAAAGCACCTCATGGAGCCATAGGACACACCAGGGGATTTGCACGGCTGTAGTAAGTGCTAGGGGAGAGATGGGGGTAGCCCCAATAAAAGGGTCTGGAAAGGGTGTATTATGTCCCATGGTCACACATGGACCAGAATAACTTGATGAAGACACTCCCTTCACTCACTGCAGGGGCAGGGAAGTGGATTTATGCATTAGAGAAACACACTGCCAGTATCATGTTGGCCATAGGGGACATGAAGAGCTTATTCACAGGCCTAAAGGGGTGGGTCAGGTGAGCTTTGGAAGAGATCCGGGTATTTGGGATTTCCGTTGGATAAAAATACTCATGGTGGAGCAGTTTTTAATAATCCCAGGGCACAGGTATGGGGGCCTTGCAGAATATGTATCCTGATACGCCTGATATCAATTCAGTTTTAGCTAAGACGATGAAATTGGATGATGATACTGCCACACACATCCTGTTAATTCTGAAGATATGGAGGGCAGAAACAGGAGAAGCATGGGACAAGAATGTGGCTTTTTACCACATGCTGAAGAAGAGACTTCCGAAAGACGTCCAGCACGATTTTGATAAAGTAGTAGGGATGGAGGCCAAGAGTTAGCCAAAAAATACACGAACACGTTGTGCATTTTTGCAAGAGAAGACAGGAAAAAGAGGGAGAATGTAGAGCAGGCACAAAAAAGCAAAGGCTATGCTCATTTCAAAAGAAATTGGCAAAGATTTGTTAAGAAGCAGCATTAATTACAAATTCTGTGGAGGGACAGCAGGGGTAACCGTGACAACAGGGACACAGTGAACCATGTATGACGCAGGGTTGGGTGGACGGTTATGTACCCAGTCCTAGGCCAATGAGAGGGTATCAGATGGGCAGAGAAGGTTTTTCATGGGGAAGTGTGTTCATTTGGCGGGGTCAAAGGGATGGTTCCCTGGTTTAATGGGCCAACAGGAAATAATTATGGAGGATTTTATGGATTTCAGTGTTGGTCGTGTGGAAGGTTGGTGCACGTGCCATGGGATTGTTGTGAACAGCCATGGTACTTTAACATGGGAGCTGAACAGATGTAGACCCGACCCTGCCATATGCTCCAGTCTCTTTGCAATTGCAGCAAGCACGGGTTGAGCAGAACCCTGCGACTGGGGTGCACATCAGGGGGGAGGACTGGAAACCTTTGGCCTGGGGGTCAAGTATAGTTTTCTGGCCCATTTTGCAGTGGCCCAAGCCCACAATGCAGCGTCACAGACTTACTGAACAACTAAATGTAATACCAACCTCTCTGTCAGGAATAAGGGCCTGTGGTGCACGAGGAAGCAGGTACGGCATATCTAAAAACTACAATTCCCAGCAGGCATGGGGAAATGTGTAGTTCCTTGGGCCTGTCGGTACTCAGCTGCCGGCACTTTGCAATTAGGGATTGGGCTCTTAACGGCCGCCCGCCCGTGCTCATGTGCTGTTGATTAATGTTGGAGAGCATGGGCGGTGGCGGCGACGGTGGCAGGAGCGAAGCAGGAACGCTGAAGGTGTAAGCAAGTGGCTGGAAGGAGTCACGCTGGCTATGTCGCAAGGCATCTTTATATCCCGGGGTGCGGCGGCACACACTCCTTAATCTGCTCCAGAGCTACAGGTCCGGGTCAGCTGCAGTAGGCTCCCGGACCATCAGTTAAGTGTTTCTATGTTTGTTTCAAGTATTTATGTCCGGACCAAAAGTTAAGTGAAGGCACATAAATCCTTGGTTTCGGGCAAGATAAACGCCAGTCTGGTTGCAGGCACATTTTTTACCGCACGTTCTAAGCACCAGGGAAAATACAACTCTTCTAATCCGCATTTCCAGTTATTAAGTTTTTCTATGTGCAGTGTATTATGTTAATCCATGTTTTGTGAGGCATGTGAACGTCTCAATGTTCTCTGTTCATGATCAGTGTATTATGGTTTTAAGTCATTTCCAGTTATTCGCTTTTCCACATGGAGAAAAGCACCTTTCTATGTGCATTATGTTGTGCTAATCCATGTTTGCTCATGATTTGTGTTATGTGTTAACTAATTACTGAAGATAGAGTCAGGTCAGGCTGCAGGAGTATTAAGCTATCTAGTCAGGAATTGTAGGGGTCTTTTGTCGTTTTATGTCTTGTTGTCTTCCCTTCCTTCCCTTTATTTGTCCATCCCCTTTCCTTAACTCCTTCTTCCCCCCATTGGCTGCCACGTGGCTACCTGTAATTCGAACATCCAGGCGCCCGTGCCAACCACGGTGGGAGGGGTCGATCCATTCGGCTTCTGTGGTTTGGGAGAGGGGATTGAAATCCTCCTCCCTTAAGTTCAGTTGTGACAGAATCAACAGCCCCCGATTTCGGGATTACTGAACCACCCAGGCCAAATGGATAACCCTCCCTCATTAGCGGAAGTGCTAAAGGTACTTCAGGAGATTCAGGTGGAATTGATACATGTCAGACAGGAATCTAGTACTCTGAAGAATAAAGTACAAGGATTGGTAGCACAAGGGACTCCTTTGGAGGAAGCAGGGTCTTCTACCAGTAGAGCAGGAACCAGAACGCCCACTGTGGTGGTTCAAGCTCCCAGTAGTGTGCCATTAGCTGCGCCTGAAAGATTTTCTGGGGATCCAAAAAAATACATGACGTTCTTGACCCAGTGTAGGTTACATTTCCTGTGTAAACCATCGGCCTTTGAGACTATTCAAGCAAGAACTGCCTTTGTAATTTCATATCTAACAGGAGATGCGGCCGCTTGGGCAATGCCATTGGTACAGAAAGATGATCCATTATTGTATAATTGGGATAATTTTCTGGCAGAATTTGGTCGATTATTTGACCAAAGGGAAGTGTCATTGGCACAAGACAAGGAGTTATTGGCACTAAAACAGGGTACCAGAGATTTGGTTTCTTATGTGACACACTTCAATAGACTGGTAATTGAAACAGATTGGCCAGAAAATAAACAGACAGTTTTATTCTATCAGGGATTGAGAGAAGAATTAAAAGACGCTATGGCACAGGTGGAGCCTCAGCCCAACACATGTACAGCTATGATTGATTTGGCATTAAGGTTGGACCATAGGTTGAATGAACGAAAAGGAGATAGGAAAAACCAGAGGTGGTACCTTTTGTACGATTGGATAGAGGAAGGGTGAACAGAAATGGTGAAGTAGAACCTATGCAGATTGGAGGGGTGACGGGACCTTTATCGGCTACAGAAAAGGAGCAGAGGAAAGCTAATAATGTGTGTTTGTATTGTGGTCAACCTGGACATTATATTCGTACTTGTCCAAATACCCCCAAGAAGATGGGGGGGGGAGACAAGAGCAAAGGCGAGTCGGGAAAAGGATTGGGCCGGCCTTAAGGGGAACACAGGTGTCAGGCTCAGTGGTTGAAAAGTTCCCCACTTGGGTAGCAAATACTTCACGAAAAGGTGATTCTCATTTGTATATTTTGGTAACTTTATTTTTTGCTTGTACAAAACAGATGGTGTCAGCCATGATAGATTCAGGGGCAACTGGAAACTTTATTGACATTGATTTGGCCAAAAGACTGGGGTTGCCATTGCGAGAAAAGACTCTGGTGGAAGGGGTGCAGTTGGTGGATGGGTCGCCTTTAATTTCAGGACCCATTTGTCAGCAAACTCAACCCATAGAAATGAGGTGTCAGTCTGGGCATGTGGAGGACATTGTACTGGATCTAATTGCAGCTCCCCAATTTGGTCTTATTTTAGGAATTCCTTGGTTGACTCAGCATAATCCAAGAACTGATTGGGTAGCTAGAGAGATTTTTTTTGAGAATCCAGAATGCATTGGTCACATTGAGGAGGAGGTGAGTCCTGCATTGTTTTTGGCAGATCAGCCACGGGCAATGCAAGTGGTGGGGGCTGTGAGGTTACAGGTTCCGGCTCAATATCAAGAGTTTGTAAATGTGTTTGACAAAGGAGGAGCGGAACAATTGCCTCCCCATAGACCATATGACTGTGTTATAGAGTTAGAACCCGGGGCTAAACTGCCATGTAGCAGAATCTATGCATTAACAGAAACCGAAAACCAACATCTGAGAGAGTATTTGGATGATATGTTAAAGAAAGGATTCATTCGACTTTCCACGTAGCCAGTCTCATCTCCATTGTTTTTTGTGCCTAAAAAAGAAGGTACGTTGAGGACATGTATTGATTATCGTGCCTTGAACAAAGTGACAGTAAAAAACAGATATCCACTCCCTTTAATTTCTGGACTGCTGGATCAAGTGAAAACAGCAGTGGTATACACAAAACTTGATTTACGTGGAGCTTATCATTTGATTTGTGTCAAAGAAGGTGATGAGTGGAAAACTGCATTTAGAACTAAGTTTGGACTATTTGAATATTTGGTTATGCCTTTTGGTTTATGTAATGCTCCTGCGGCATTTACATTTTTTATGCAGGAGGTTTTGAGTGAGTTTTTGGACATTTTTGTTATTGTATATATTGATGACATTCTAATTTATTCTAATTCACAAGAACAGCATGTGAACCAGGTAAGGGCAGTGTTAAAGAAATTGCAAGAACATCAGTTATATGTGAAATTGGAAAAAAATGCCTTTCATGTGAAAAGAGTGGAGTTTTTGGGCTTCATTTTGACCCCGGAAGGGATAATTATGGATAAAAGCAAGGTGCAAGCAGTCCTGGACTGGCCCAAGCCCCAGTGTGTTAAAGATATTCAATCTTTTTTGGGGTTCGCCAATTTCTATAGACGATTCATTACTACTTTTTCTCAGATTGTGGCACCGATAACAAGATTATTAAGAAAAGCAACAAGTTTTTGTTGGGATGTGGGGGCGGAAAAGGCTTTTCAAGAATTAAAAATGGCATTTACCACAGCTGCAGTATTACGACATCGAGATTTGGATAGGATGTTTCAAGTAGAAACTGATGCGTCTAATGTGGCCATAGGAGCAGTATTATCTCAGAAGGATCCAGAAGGGAGTTGGCATCCAGTAGCCTACTATTCACAAAAGCTCACTCAATGTGAACAAAATTATTCCATCACTGATGAAGAATTGTTAGCTATCAGGGCAGCTTTCTTGGAATGGAGACATTATTTACTGGGGGCTAAACATCAGGTGTTGGTAGTGACAGACCATAAAAACCTACAGCACTTTAAGACGGCTCTTACATTGAGTCCTAGACAACTACGGTGGTCTCAATTTTTCAACAAATTTGATTTTGTGGTGACCTTCCGCCCGGGAAAAGGAAATGGAAAAGCAGATGCCTTATCACGCCAACAAAACATGGACAACATGGTATCTGAAACTAAATCTATAATCCCGGCAGAGAAGGTGGTAGGGGCCGTAGTCTCTAAGTTGATGAAGCAGGTGAAACAGGCAATGAGGAATCAAAAGAATCAGAGTTGGGGAGTGAATAACCCTTTGGAAACATTTAAAGAGAATCTCCCTTATTATGATGGCAGATTATATTTGCCTACTTTGGAACTCCAAACGAAGGCTATGCATTGGTGCCATTATTCCCCTCTGGCTGGACATTCAGGGAGTAAAAAGACACAGACTTTAGTGGAAAGATACTTTTGGTGGCCCAATTTGAAACAAGATGTAATCAAGTACGTGTAGGAATGTAAAACATGCGTACGAAGTAAAGCGGATCACACCAAGAAGTCAGGGGTACTTAAACCCTTGCCCACTCCCACCAAAATATGGACACGCATATCAATGGACTTTATCACAGACTTACCACCAGATGATCAGTATGATACGTTTTGGGTGGTAGTAGATTACTTATCTGAACAGGCTCACTTTGTGCCTTGTAGAGGCATTCCAGGAGCTGGGGAATTGGCAGAATTGTTTTTGCAGCATGTGGTTCGCCTGCACGGACTACCATGTACTATTGTGTCTGATAGGGGACCGCAGTTTACATCAAGGTTTTGGCGCGCTTTCTGTCAGATGTTAGGAATCAATTGTGCCCTGTCTACTAGTTATCATCCCCAGACGGATGGACAAACTGAAAGAGTTAACCAGACGCTGGAGCAATATTTGCGCTGTTATTTACATGAAGGAATGGAGTCGTGGGTTCAAGCCTTAAGGTTAGCTGAATTCACTTATAATAACGCGGAACATGTTTCCCTGGGAATGGCTCCCAATGAGTGCTTGAATGGGCAGGTACAGGAAATGTTACCAGAACAGCTACCAAATGTTGAACATTTTCCAACACTCCAAAACAGAAAACAATTGCTTCTAACCATCAGACCGAAGGCGTGAGATAATTTGGAATATGCAAAAACTCAATATAAGTTGTACGCAGACAGAAAGAGAAGGGAGGCTCCGCAGTACAAGGTGGGGGATAAGGTATGGCTATCCACACGCAATTTGCCTCTAATTGGATCTCGAAAATTTGCTCCCAAATTTATTGGACCCTATGAAATAGTACAAATTGTGTCAGAAGTTGCTGTGAAACTGTGTTTGCCTAAATCTCTGAGAATCCACCCGGTATTCCATGTGTGTCTGCTTAAACCCGCAACGCCTGGAACACGCGTGCAGAGACCTCCAGCTATCCACAAAGAGGGTCATGTGGAATATGAAGTAAAGCAGATCTTGGACTCAAAAAGGAGGAGACAAGTGTTATGGTATTTGATCCGGTGGGCTGGATATGGACTGGAAGATTGCTCCTGGTAACCTGCTAGTGCAGTGCATGCACCTCGTCTGGTAAGAATGTTTCATGCAAAGTATCCGGAAAAGGCAGGTCCTGGGAAGAGCCCTGGAAGGGGAGGTAATGTCAGGAATAAGGGCCTGTGGTGCAGGAGGAAGGAGGTACGGCATATCTAAAAACTACAATTCCCAGCAGGCATGGGGAAATGTGTAGTTCCTTGGGCCTGTCGGTACTCAGCTGCCGGCACTTTGCAATTAGGGATTGGGCTCTTAACGGCCGCCCACCCGTGCTCATGTGCTGTTGATTAATGTTGGAGAGCATGGGCGGCGGCGGCGACGGCGGCAGGAGCGAAGCAGGAACGCTGAAGGTGTAAGCGAGTGGCTGGAAGGAGTCACGCCGGCTATGTCGCAAGGCATCTTTATATCCCGGGGTGCGGCGGCACACGCTCCTTAATCTGCTCCAGAGCTACAGGTCCGGGTCAGCCGCAGTAGGCTCCCGGACCATCAGTTAAGTGTTTCTATGTTTGTTTGCTTGGCCGGTTTACGGCATTAACATGGAGTAAATCAGAAGCTTCAAGTATTTATGTCCGGACGTCTGAGGAAAACGTCCGGACCAAAAGTTAAGTGAAGGCACATAAATCCTTGGTTTCGGGCAAGATAAACGCCAGTCTGGTTGCAGGCACATTTTTTACCGCACGTTCTAAGCACGAGGGAAAATACAACTCTTCTAATCCGCATTTCCAGTTATTAAGTTTTTCTATGTGCAGTGTATTATGTTAATCCATGTTTTGTGAGGCATGTGAACGTCTCAATGTTCTCTGTTCATGATCAGTGTATTATGGTTTTAAGTCATTTCCAGTTATTCGCTTTTCCACATGGAGAAAAGCGCCTTTCTATGTGCATTATGTTGTGCTAATCCATGTTTGCTCACGATTTGTGTTATGTGTTAACTAATTACTGAAGATAGAGTCAGGTCAGGTTGCAGGAGTATTAAGCTATCTAGTCAGGAATTGTAGGGGTCTTTTGTCGTTTTATGTCTTGTTGTCTTCCCTTCCTTCCCTTTATTTGTCCATCCCCTTTCCCTAACTCCTTCTTCCCCCCATTGGCTGCCACATGGCTACCTGTAATTCGAACATCCAGGCGCCCGTGCCAACCACGGTGGGAGGGGTCGATCCATTCGGCTTCTGTGGTTCGAGAGAGGGGATTGAAATCCTCCTCCCTTAAGTTCAGTTGTGACACTCTCCCCATACCCACTCATTGACATTGCATTCCTTTTATGCAACATATCTTTCAGTTATGTTTGTGTTTTCTTAGGAACCAAATCCCCAGGGAATCTCCCCCACATAACACAACAAGTAAAATTATTTCAGCAGGATAATAACATTTGGTGAGATCAGAAACCTAAGGATTTGAGTCCATGTTTCTCGTGTCGCAGTTTGCAGCTGGACAGCAGGCTTCATCTCCATTGGTGGAGCCGAGTCAGGGAGTCTGCTTTGCATGAAAAAATATCCATACCTGGATTCCTGCTTCCCCACTGCAACACACCAAAGTCATACCTGGAACACAGTTTACCAGCCCCTTACAACGACAAGAATCTCAAATGGCATATAGCCTCCCAACCAGTACGCATTACATAAATGGATAATGTTCATGTATGGATTAACACTAGATTATAAACCCATAGGAGTGAGACTTTCCCTACAGACTGTTAAGGAAAATAAGGCACAGTGATGAAAATTGATTTGCTCAGAGTATCATAATGTGCAGTTGTGGTAGGTGGGGATTTAAGCCCAAGCTTCAGTAGAGGTGACTTCATCTTCCCTGGTTCCATCTTCAATAATAGAACCAACAAATTGCTTTCTGCAAAGTTGTTATTCAAGTGCTAAACTGGTACACTGTCCAATAAATCTGAGTTTGAAAGAGCCAAGTCACACGACAAAGCAACCTGACAAAATATAAGCAAAGAGTTAATTGAAACGGGTTCATGAAGCAAGTAGGCATCACTTTGTCAGAAAAAAGAGGTTGAGCCTGCCCCACAATCAAGTACAGTGGCATGCAGGGTAGGCACATATCTTTGGAACAGGGTTCAATATACTGACCTGCCTTTCGGGTTTTGTACCTCTGCCTCATTTACCCTATTTTCCTTGTCCATCCCCCTCCGTTATCGGTCCTTTGCACCACATCCTTGATGCCCCTTCAGCGTCATCCATGCAAATAACTTTCTTTTCTCCTTTTGCACCATCCCATAACCATTCCCTTGCACCCCCTTTACTTGCCCTTTTGCACCATCCCTTAACCATTCCCTCACACCCCCTTTACTTGTCCTTTTGCACCATCCCTTAACCACTCTCTCACACCCCCTTTACTTGCCCTTTTGCGCCATCCCTTAACCACTCTCTCTCACCCCCTTTACTTGCCCTTTTGCACCATCCCTTAACCATTCTCTCACACCCCTCTTTACTTGCCCTTTTGCACCATCCCTTAACCATTCTCTCGCACCCCCTTTACTTGCCCTTTTGCACCATCCCTTAACCATTCTCTCGCACCCCCTTTACTTGCCCTTTTGCACCATCCCTTAACCATTCTCTCGCACCCCCTTTACTTGCCCACATTGCTCAGTCACCAATTCCTTGCCACGCACCCCCTTTCATTGCCCTGGCTCACATGTAGACAATAGACCACCTTGATTTGCTAATAGGCTTCTGCCAGACATGACCCAAAGCTGTGGTCATGGTCTTAATGGTGAATGTGGCTTTGGGGCCTGCTCTTGGAAAAAGCAGAGGAAAAGACACAAAGGGGACTTGGCTTTTATTGTGCCCCCATGACGCACTTTCTTGCTTATTTCAGTTCATGGAACCAGAGGGGACAGCGAGGAGAGTCCATCTGGGATCTGGTGATGGAGAAGGAGTAAGAACAACCTATCATGTTAATTTGTGTTTTCAAGGAAGATGGAGGGTGTTTGTGTGTGTGTTTCTGTGTTTATGTTCGGTTTAGACGACTGTGTTGATGTGGTTGAGTGTTTGTGTAATTGGGTAAGGTATATGGGAAAGAATACATCTGTGTTAATGTGACTATATATATATATATATATATATATATATATATATATATATATATATATCCACTGAAAAAACCTTTTAAAAGGGATGTTATGGCGAAGCTGCACTAACAAAAACCCATGAAATTCAGTGAAAAAACATTGTTAAAGGGACGTTATGGTTACAAGTAAAACTAAAAATCCCTTAAAATACAAAAATAATAATTTCTGTTTTTTTTACAGTACAAAGTTTTCATGAAGACACCACGCCCGGGTTTAATTATACACAATCCCAAGAATCACAAAGAGAAGTCCTATCCACAAATGTGAATAGTCAAATCATGAACTTGTCTAAAAAATTGGATGAACTAAGTAATGATTTTAAGACACTTGTACAGTATGTCAAAAATAATGTCATTAGACTGTTCCTGATAACTGTCCTTGCACCTGTCCCCTTTGTCCCCAGCAATCATCCCCATCAAATAGTGAACATTTTAATCAGACAATTTGATGAAACCTCACTCCCTTCCTCCCCTCATGATTATAGTACAAAAATTCCTAATCCTGCCATTTATCTTTCCTACTGCGATACACCATCCCTTTGTAAAATATATATTTTATACTATAAATGCTTTGTATATTGTTGTGATATATATATTTAAACTCCCAGTATGAGTCATGCGGACACTACAACTGTCTGGGGTGTCTGTACTTAAAATGGAGTTGCCCCCGGACAGGTGAGATGTCCGGACATGTTCGGTTTCGCATGATGCACTTTTAATTAGTCTTCCGGACACCGCACCTGTTCTGTGGACACCCAGCGCATGTGCCTTGCGAATCCCACCTGATGGGTGTCCGCAGACGGCTGTCAGAGCTGCGGATGGGCATGGACGTCATCATGGGACCGCACCCGTGTGGCGTGATGGGGATGTCCGCAAATGGTGTCCGTGGCCACAGACAGTTTATACATGCTTTTTCAGTCAATCTAGGGTGTTTCAAGCAGGAACACCTTTGAAAACCTGCTGCAATGGCATCTACTATGGCCATCTTTGTTTCCCAACTACCCCCAACACCATCATCATCTGGAGGGCCTGGAGAGGGAAGCTGCTGCTTGAGTCCTGCTTGCGGCAGATTTCCACAATCATTGGAAATGTCCCAAAGGCTCGTGCAAGCAAGGTTGAATGCACTGAGTGCAAAGTTGTACTCAGTCACGGGGAAACCTGGCTTGTAATCCTACGGGACTACTTGCATGAGGTGCCACACCAAATCAACTCACCTGACAGCACTGAGGATAACAATACCTTTCTCAGGTAAGATTAGGTTGACTCCCTCCACCACATCATCTTCATCTGCTCCTTTTACCACAAAGGATACTCCTTTGGGGCAGAGGATCCCAAAGGTGGCATTAAAGGGCATACAGAACGCTGTTGACCCTTACCTTTTGAGGGTCACAGTGCTATGTTTGTACTCTGAAACACCGATCTGTAGGGGGGAGCAGTTTCAGAGTGCTTTCGATGCTGCGGTCAAGGAGCATGAGAAACACTGCCACCTACCTGATTAAGGCCCGCCCAACATCTTCCTCTCTCCACTTGCCCCATTCGTCCCTGTGGTTGGTGCCCCTTTCCTCCCTCCCCTACCTATCCTCTCCTGAAAAAAAAGCCCAAAATAAATACAAAATCGAAAAAACACAAAAAAGGTTTCTTTAGGAGCCACCTTTCACAGTTAAAAAATAGAAGTGAGAAAAAAAGTCACAGGCTCCTGTGCAGCCTGCATAGTTCGTGGACATCTGGAAAATTCCAGGCGTAGGGTGGAAGAATTAAAATCATTTTAAATGTTTCACATTAAAAAATAATGAAGAACCTTTTTTAGTGTTTTTGGCTTTTATATTTTTTTTAATTTTTGGCTTTACAAAATGAACATATAAAACATTTTACTGAATTTAATTATTTCGTACCATTTTCACAAAAACTGCTTCAAAGCATTTTGAATGTTTTCCACTAAAATCTGATTAACCACTGCAGTTCAGTTCGATGGACTCAATGGGCCTCATTACGAGGCTGGCGGTAAGGGATTAACGGCACCGGTAAGGATGCCAGTGCCGTTAACCCCCTACCGCTGCATTCCGAGGTCCCTTAGCAGGTACCACTAAGGCCGGTTGGCTTTAAAGAAACAGCCACCCTTAGCGGGAGCAGCTAAGGGTCCAGGGAGCTAATTAACGGGCCCGCTATTTGCGGGCCCCTTATTAGCTCCTTCCCCATTCCCATTGAGCCCTAGGTTGGAATGACCCAGTAAGTCCCCATTCCGACTTCCCGGACCCAGACACGACTTTGCGAGGCAGCCATGGTGACCTCCAAAGTCGTAATGACCCCAATCTCTCCAACAAATGTTGGCACTATCAAATTTAATGTTCTCATAATGAAAAGATGTCATGCCAACATCTCGCACAAAAGCACACACAACTTTATTGATGTTGCGCCTAACTTTTTAAATTTGCGGACCAAATGAACTCGAACACATCCACATCTTCTCTGGACAGTGCTTGACCTTTTTTTTATTAAATTAGGGAACATTTCCATCAACTTTCCCAATGTCGCCTGCAATGAAATTTCAGCCACTTTTCCTCCAAACTGTTCACTCCACAATCAACAATAATAATGTCTGGATATTATGTACATTAGTACTGTACACTGTACAGCTTCACTTACAATTTCCTTACAGGAACATTTTCAAAGCCTTCCTAACATTGCAAAGGAAAATTGCATTTCCGACATCTGTGAAATAAACTCAGCTTATAAAAAAGCAGATACAGCTTTATTGACAAGCTGCCTTAATCCTTCCATTTGTGGACTGAAAAAGTTTGCCTCTGATTTATTTCAGAAAACATAATCTTGGCAGCAGGAAACAGTTCCATTAGGCTTTAAAGAAATCCTTCAGGGCAATCTGCAAATAAACTGGAGTCACAAACCCCAGACTGTCCCCTCCACAATGGACAATCACAATGTCTGGATATTTAAAGTGAGCCATACTCTCACAGTATGAAAACAAGGTTGCCTAGTTTAAGCCACATACTGCATGCCGCAAAACATCCACTTCTGCTAATCCAATACTTCTAAAGATGCCATGATTTTCAGCATACATCTTCAATGACCGAATTGAAGAGTCCCCCAAAATCCACAGTCTGCCTTCTCAAACACATAGCCATTGTCAGTGCTTTCACAACTCATGTAAACAAAACTCAGGCTACCCTCTCTTCCTGTACACCACATCCAACTAACCTGATTGGCTAATCTCCACAGTCCCCTTTCCATGCCAGGCATCCATAAAAGACCAGGATTTGGCACCTGCCATCCGCGAACTACCCCGGTATCTGCGGACCACGTAACACAGGGGCAGCGCTTCTACCCTTTCTACTTTTATGTTCTCAACACTCCCTCATTTGCTGCTTTCAAAGAGTCACACATCCATCCATCAATCACATCCAAAACCTCTACACTTAACTCTGTCATCTCACTTAAACACTTCAGATGTACACTTGAACTCTCACAGTACATATCTCCTGTTAATGAAAGTCGCCTGCATCAAAAACTACTGTGCAACTGTCCAAGATTTCTATTTCCAGATTCAACAATATCTGCATCTAACAATACAAAGTACAGGTAGGCTTATATTTAAAAAAAACTTTTTCTTCAACTGTTTTCCAAATATATAGGGTTCCTGCTACTTACCCTGCAATAAGCTTCTCTTTAAGCATATTCTCTTTTTCAACCACTCTAGCAAATGCCATGCATTGCAGCATTTATCACTGCTCACATGAAGCAGCAAACAGTTAGAAATCTCTGTGTTTCAAAATATTTTTTTTACAAGCATTTTGCTTAAAGTTAAAAAATGCATATGTACATGTATAGCAACACTGAGTCACTTTTTCATAAAAGAAATGACAAGCAGATAAAATAGATCTGTAGACCATTTTTAAGTGGCACTTAGTATATGACACTTTAATATGTTGGCAGCACAAGCATACATGCCAACATCACCTATTCCAATCTATAGGTGCTTTTTAAGTCTTTATTTTTTCCTTTGCATTCTGTCACTTCTAATTCCACTTCGCTCATTTTAAAACTCAAACTACAAGTCCCAGAATGCAAAACAAAACATGACTGAACTACAAGATGTGAAACTGTATATCAAATGAACATATAAAATGCTGTGCTTTTCAAAATATTCTTTTTTTGCCAGCATTTTGAAGAAAGTAAAAGCATGCATATGTGCATTTATAGCAGCACCTGCTCACATGAAGCAGCAGCCAATTAGAATGATCTGCATTTCAAAATGTTTCTTTTTACAAGCATTGTAATGAAAGTTAAAAACAATGCGTATTTACATGTACAGCAGCACTGTGTCACTGTTTCATAAAAGAAAGTAAAAGCAGATAAAATAGATTTGTACACCATTTATAATTGCACTCAGTGTGTGCCAGTTTAATATATTGACAGTACATGTATACTTCCTAACAGTGGGAAAACCCTTGTGAGAATACTTATTACTTCCTAACATAACTGATTCCAATCCTCAGCTGCTTATGCAGTCCTACTTTTTTCTCTACAATCTGGGACTTGTACTCCAACGTTTATAATGGGAAAATTGGAACCACAAGTCCCAGAACGCAAAAAAATATCTTGAACTACATAAACACATATAGATTGGAATACATCATGCTGGCAAGTATGCAGATACTCCTAACATATTAAACTTCCACACGCCAACTGCCATTTAAAAATGTACTACACATCTTTCCCATTAACATTTCTTCTCTTTTACAAAATGTCTACCCCTCTCTCTTAGGTCTTTCGACAACACAGGTATAGGTGCTAAAGTACTAACACATCAATATATAGTGAATACTTTTTGCAAAAAAACGTTTATGCAAGGAAAAAATGTTTCTTCCACAGACTGTTACTTTATAAAGATATAAATCATTTTAATAATTGGTTAAAAACCACATGTTATTCTATATAAAAATTGTGTGGGCTTTTTCATACATCACTCATACCTTTCATGACTATTCATACATACTGTGACTTGAGGGTTTGACAATTTAAATTTTGTTTTGGCATATTAGTTGTTAATAATATACATGACATCAGAAAAAACATTTTGTTTTTCTATAAGTCGACATATGTTTCGGCCCTTTGTACTAGTACCGCCGTTGTCTACGGTGGTCTAAGAAATTGTTATTGGGCCATCTTCAGGACAATGATAATTTTTTTGAAGCTGCACATCTTCACCTCTTTTTCTTTTCCATATGAAAAGCCAAATCTAAAAACATAAACAATACTTGTGTTACATTGTTGAACGGTCTGTACTCTTTTAGTTGTTGTTAAGGTAATGGCCAAATTACTTTACCAAGAACGAGGCACCTACCTGTGGTCAAAATATTTTATTCTGGACCACGGAGCTAAAGTTGTAGGGTATCTTCTATTTTACCCCTTGTCAGGAGCCCTATTGAAAGGGAACATTTGTAGGGAGAATTACTACCCTGCATGTGTACTTGTGTCAACAAATGAGCAGGAGACAATTTCGTTTTAAATTTCGGAAAGAAACTTACAATAGACTTCTTGGTGTAGGTGAATCTTCAGTATTCTCTACTTCTGTGCCACTTGATGGATTGTGAACGCACGGTAGCTGTTTACATGGGTGGCATCGAAAGTGGTGCCTGAAGAACAAAGGCGCGATTAGGGACCAAACTGTTGTAATCCTCTTCCAATTTATTGTGAGATACACTATTGTTATGGCGATACCTTAATACACTTTGTTTTTGTGAAACCACTGATTCAGCACTGTTAATACTATTGAATCCATTGTTTCTCTAGTCTACAAATAGCTATTTCTGACGAGCAGCCGCGTGCTTGCGGTCGCGTGAACTCATATGTTTCACTGTTAAGTCGATTAATACTGGTGTTTAATTACCTAGTGGCATGTAGTAGCTTACTTAATACGAGCCACTAGTTGCTTTTACGTTGGTTTCTCTGTTTTAACTGTTCCATTGACCTTGTTGTGGTTGTGACCGTTATTTAAAGGACAATTGCCTTTAACGTGTCTGGTTTTAATTGTTGTGCAAGCTTTATTTGGGAGGAGCTCTAAAGTGTTAGTAAATGCTTACTAACGTGCCGTCGGCCAGTAGAATTAGGCCACCTGCAGAAGTCATAAGTACTGAGCAGGTGTTTCTACACGGTTAGCGATATTCGGGCTTACCTCTAGCGTTTATTCGTGGCGAACGGTGTTTCAATTCCAATCTCGTCCGTCCGTCTGTCGCTGAAAAGCTTAGCCGAGGCAGAAAGGGGGCGGGACAAGTGTATTTATATGGGTCACGTGAACGCAATACACGCGTTATTTACGTTAGTCTCTGCCGGAAACGAAATGCGCGGCCATTTGTAAACATATAGAGATTGTAAACAAACATTTTGATTATACAAATGGCATTTTAAGAGCATTGTGCTGCTGGTTATACATTTAATACCGCTATTTAACACTTTACAAGACGGATACAGTTTCTCAAGGATAGATGTTCACTTGAGTCGAACGAAATTGATTTCACTAGTATATCTTGTTGCGGAACCTGAATCAATATGATAAATATTGTCTATTGTTGCGTAGTACTTAGTTGTTAATGAAAAGCGTGCTTGTACGCTTGTAACTTATATAGATGTGTATAGAGGTGCCTAACAGCTTGGCAATCACTCGAAAGTAAGTCAAGAGCCACTCTCATATGTATGTTCTCTGAGAGCTGTTAATTGCATCAGGTCATACTTGAACTGATATTATTCTTTAATAGGAAGGGAGTAGATGATTAAGTGTCAAATAGTTGACTTGCTGATATATGGAGGTATATGCCTTGGCACAGTGTAATTCTTCAAAGAAAAACATTCCATTCAACGGCTATATTTAGCCCATTTTGGACAGTTTTCAAATTATAGATCCATTTTTGTTCGGCTTGAAGAAGTGTTTTGTCTTTGTTCCCATTCCGTGGTGAGGTGTGTATAACCTGTATAATGCACCATATAAAATCAATACATTTGTGTTGTTTCTGAACGAAGTGAGCCCCTAATGGTTTATTTTCTACTGAGTTGCGAATACATGATTTGTGTTCGTTGATACGTTGGCGAACAGGTCGTTTGGTTTTGCCTATATATACCAAATCACAAGGGCATTTGATGGCGTAAACTACCCACGGTGTCAGACAATTAGTGAAGTTTTTCAATTCTATAATTGTGTGACACAAAGTGATTTTTTTGAAAGTAGCTGTTTGGGCACATACTGAGCAGTGTCCGCATCGGTGATGGCCAGTTGCAGGCGGTAAGCCCCAAAGTGATGTTTGTGCGAACTTTTTGGATTTGGGAGGCTGGTAAGAATGTACCAGATTGTCTTTAATATTAGGTTGTCTTTTAAATGCAAACCTGGGGACCAGAGGATTAAAATCTTCCGTACAGATCATTTTCCAGTGTTTGCGTATGATCTTTCTATAAATGTTACTGATCGGGCTGTATGTGCTAACACAGGTAATTTTGTCTTCTTGTTGTCGTTGTACTGGTTCTAAAGTACTTGTACGGTTTGTATGTAGCGCTCTTTTGTATGCTCTATGTATAGTTTTCTGCGGGTAACCTCTTTCTTTGAGTCTTAACTTGAGGTGTTTAGCGTGTTCTTTATATTTTTCTACATCTGTACAGTTTCTGCGAATACGTAAAAACTGGCCGTAGGGTAAACCTTCTTTGAGGCTTGAAGGATGAAAACTTGCATAATTGAGCAGGGTATTTCTATCAGTAGGTTTTCTGTATAAGACCGTTTCTATGGAACCTTCTGTTGTTTTCTGTATTTCTAAGTCTAAGAACGGTATTTTATTCAAGTCAGTATGAATCGTAAATTGAATATGAGAATTCTGAAGATTCAGCCATTGATGAAAAGAAGCTAGAAGTTCTGTGGTGCCACTCCATATGAGACATATATCATCGATATATCTTAGCCACTTTTTAATGTACTGTCGAAAGGGGTTGTTCAAATTGTATATGGACTGTTGTTCTAAATTATCCATATACAAATTAGCCAGGTCGGGGGCAAAAGTTGCTCCCATACTTGTCCCTTTCAATTGGTTATAGAAGTGATCTTTATATAAGAAAAAATTCTCTTTGAGGGCAAGCCTGATGCATTCTACAATGAAAGCAGTCGGGACCAGATTTAGGGTCTCTGTGGGTCTTTCTAAGTAATCGACCATTACCTTGAGACAGTCATCTTGTGGGATACTGGTGTACAAACTCACCACATCTAAAGTCACTAGAATATCTGTTGAGTCTAGATACATGTTTTCTAGCATTTTGATCATGCTTGTGGTGTCTTTCACATACGATCTCATTTTTGGAACAAATGGTCTCAAAAACCAATCGGAGTACATTGACAGTGGTTCAAGGATAGAATTAATGGCTGCTACTATTGGTCTTCCGGGAGGTTGTTTATCATCTTTATGAATTTTAGGAATCAAATAGAAAGCTGGTATGGTGGGATGTTGATTTATCAAGAATTCTTTTTCTTCGAGGTCTATCCAATTTTCGTCTAGGGCATATTTCATGAGGCTGTTAATTTCTTCTTGCAATCGAGGAGTTGGGTCAGCTGGAAGTTTTCTCTACGAAGATGTGTCGTTAAGATGTTTCATTACTTCGATTTCATAGAGGTCTTTAGTCCACAGCACTATGCCTCCGCCCTTATCTGCTGGTTTGATTATTAAGTCATCGTTGTTTTGTAAGGTTTTTAATGCTTGTCTTTCTGCTTTAGATAGATTGTTCTTTGCAAAATTTCTATTTTTTATAGCTTTTTGAATTTCCCAAGAGACCTTTTGTTCAAAGGCTACTATTGCTGGACTAACCATAGCATTGGTGGGAACAAATTTCGAAGGTGTTTTCAAACCTGTGGTAGTAGTTTCTCTCGTGGACAAGTTTTTGTTTCTGAAAAAGTATTTTAAACGGATGAGTCTGTAAAATTTCTGCAATTCAACTTCTGTTTCAAAGGGTTTGGCTTGTGCTGTCGGAACAAACGACAGTCCTTTAGATAGGACACTTATTTCAGTACTTGAAAGAACATATGATGAAAGATTGTAAATGGGAATTACCACGTTTGTGCTGGTCCTTGCCAATTCCTGGTGTTCATCCGGGGGGGGCCTTGTTGTCTGTTTCGCCCGCGTTGGCCTCTTCCCCGAAAAAATTGTTGAGGGGGAGGTCCTGAGGAGCCTTGTTGACCAGAGTCTGATCCACTACTCGTTGATGCATTTGACGAGTGGGAGAAGTTAACGAATGGTCTTCTCCTGTTACCCTTATTGTAGGGTCTAACTTGACTAGCTTTCTGGATGTCTTCATAATAGGACTCCATGAGGTATGGGTAAGTCTTGGTCTCTTTATATTGTTCCACATCTTTTCTTAATTTACAGATCTTTTTTTCAAGGGTTATTTTCTTAAAATTCACCATTTCTTGTTCGATTTGGCTAGAGTTTCTTTCAGATCTTTCATGGTGTTGTCATGTTTGATTTTTGCCTCAAAGGTATCTATTTCTGTTCTTTGTATTGCTGCTTCTTCTTCTGAAGTTTCTATAATCAGGATTAATAAGTCTCTTGAGCACTTGTTACTGACCCCACTGAATCTGCTCTTAAATTTAGTGTTGTTGGTAAACACTCGCGGTACATTTTTAATTTGTAGACCTTCTGGAATTGTTCCTGCTTTTAAATATGCAAGCATAAGTTTGCCATGTGATTCTGTTCGAATCAATTTTTTCTTTTTTTGGGTTAAAAGTTCTGCGTCATTTGACTGCGGAGTATTTGCTACTTCATTAGGGGTATCTCCTAGCAATGTAGGTTGATTGATGAGTTTTTTATAATACTCATCGGAGAACGACACTAAGTTTTCAATGTCCATTCTCTCACTTCTTAGCACAAAACGTTTGTTTGTGATGGCAGAAATGATACCCAACAACTGCGGGTTGTCCAAGGAAAGATATACCAATGGGTACTCCCAAATTTTTTGTTATCGGGGGGTCTGATCTGTGAACAGGGAGATTCTTGAGAGACAAGGAAACGCGACAGATTGACTACCCCTCTCTCTTAGGTCTTTCGACAACACAGGTATAGGTGCTAAAGTACTAACACATCAATATATAGTGAATACTTTTTGCAAAAAAACGTTTATGCAAGGAAAAAATGTTTCTTCCACAGACTGTTACTTTATAAAGATATAAATCATTTTAATAATTGGTTAAAAACCACATGTTATTCTATATAAAAATTGTGTGGGCTTTTTCATACATCACTCATACCTTTCAGTAGAAAATAAACCATTAGTGGCTCACTTCGTTCAGAAACAACACAAATGTACTGATTTTATATGGTGCATTATACAGGTTATACACACCTCGCCACGGAATGGGAACAAAGACAAAACACTTCTTCAAGCCGAACAAAAATGGATCTATAATTTGAAAACTGTCCAAAATGGGCTAAATATAGCCGTTGAATGGAATGTTTTTCTTTGAAGAATTACACTGTGCCAAGGCATATACCTCCATATATCAGCAAGTCAACTATTTGACACTTAATCATCTACTCCCTTCCTATTAAAGAATAATATCAGTTCAAGTATGACCAGATGCAATTAACAGCTCTCAGAGAACATACATATGAGAGTGGCTCTTGACTTACTTTCGAGTGATTGCCAAGCTGTTAGGCACCTCTATACACATCTATATAAGTTACAAGCGTACAAGCACGCTTTTCATTAACAACTAAGTACTACGCAACAATAGACAATATTTATCATATTGATTCAGGTTCCGCAACAAGATATACTAGTGAAATCAATTTCGTTCGACTCAAGTGAACATCTATCCTTGAGAAACTGTATCCGTCTTGTAAAGTGTTAAATAGCGGTATTAAATGTATAACCAGCAGCACAATGCTCTTAAAATGCCATTTGTATAATCGAAATGTTTGTTTACAATCTCTATATGTTTACAAATGGCCGCGCATTTCGTTTCCGGCAGAGACTAACGTAAATAACGCATGTATTGCGTTCACGTGACCCATATAAATACACTTGTCCCGCCCCCTTTCTGCCTCGGCTAAGCTTTTCAGCGACAGACGGACGGACGAGATTGGAATTGAAACACCGTTCGCCACGAATAAACGCTAGAGGTAAGCCCGAATATCGCTAACCGTGTAGAAACACCTGCTCAGTACTTATGACTTCTGCAGGTGGCCTAATTCTACTGGCCGACGGCACGTTAGTAAGCATTTACTAACACTTTAGAGCTCCTCCCAAATAAAGCTTGCACAACAATTAAGACCAGACACGTTAAAGGCAATTGTCCTTTAAATAACGGTCACAACCACAACAAGGTCAATGGAACAGTTAAAACAGAGAAACCAACGTAAAAGCAACTAGTGCCTCGTATTAAGTAAGCTACTACATGCCACTAGGTAATTAAACACCAGTATTAATCGACTTAACAGTGAAACATATGAGTTCACGCGACCGCAAGCACGCGGCTGCTCGTCAGAAATAGCTATTTGTAGACTAGAGAAACAATGGATTCAATAGTATTAACAGTGCTGAATCAGTGGTTTCACAAAAACAAAGTGTATTAAGGTATCGCCATAACAATAGTGTATCTCACAATAAATTGGAAGAGGATTACAACAGTTTGGTCCCTAATCGCGCCTTTGTTCTTCAGGCACCACTTTCGATGCCACCCATGTAAACAGCTACCGTGCGTTCACAATCCATCAAGTGGCACAGAAGTAGAGAATACTGAAGATTCACCTACACCAAGAAGTCTATTGTAAGTTTCTTTCCGAAATTTAAAACGAAATTGTCTCCTGCTCATTTGTTGACACAAGTACACATGCAGGGTAGTAATTCTCCCTACAAATGTTCCCTTTCAATAGGGCTCCTGACAAGGGGTAAAATAGAAGATACCCTACAACTTTAGCTCCGTGGTCCAGAATAAAATATTTTGACCACAGGTAGGTGCCTCGTTCTTGGTAAAGTAATTTGGCCATTACCTTAACAACAACTAAAAGAGTACAGACCGTTCAACAATGTAACACAAGTATTGTTTATGTTTTTAGATTTGGCTTTTCATATGGAAAAGAAAAAGAGGTGAAGATGTGCAGCTTCAAAAAAATTATCATTGTCCTGAAGATGGCCCAATAACAATTTCTTAGACCACCGTAGACAACGGCGGTACTAGTACAAAGGGCCGAAACATATGTCGACTTATAGAAAAACAAAATGTTTTTTCTGATGTCATGTATATTATTAACAACTAATATGCCAAAACAAAATTTAAATTGTCAAACCCTCAAGTCACAGTATGTATGAATAGTCATGAAAGGTATGAGTGATGTATGAAAAAGCCCACACAATTTTTATATAGAATAACATGTGGTTTTTAACCAATTATTAAAATGATTTATATCTTTATAAAGTAACAGTCTGTGGAAGAAACATTTTTTCCTTGCATAAACGTTTTTTTGCAAAAAGTATTCACTATATATTGATGTGTTAGTACTTTAGCACCTATACCTGTGTTGTCGAAAGACTTAAGAGAGAGGGGTAGTCAATCTGTCGCGTTTCCTTGTCTCTCAAGAATCTCCCTGTTCACAGATCAGACCCCCCGATAACAAAAAATTTGGGAGTACCCATTGGTATATCTTTTACAAAATGTTACAGGCTTCTACAAATCCACATATGCATTTCTTAACTTTCATGAAAATACTCCTAAAAGCAACCATTTTAAACCATCCACAAATTTTATTAACTTTTTCCCCGCCACTCCTCCTTCCATTCTAAATATGAACCTTGCTTCCTAAAAGTACTTCGCCATTACCACATATCCCCACTAGCTTCCTTTTATAATTATAGGAAAGAAGACAAGAACTGAATAAAGAATACCCTTCACATACAACAAAGTAAGTACATTAATGTACCATGTATTTGAATATCGGGAAGAAGAGTTCAACTATATATTACCCACACTACTCCTTTCGAACCAACATTTCTCTCACTCTAAACCACTATATTCCACCATTCACACTCTTCCTATTCCCATCTAAAGACCACCATTGAAACACCCACTCTGTTTCTCAAAACAGTACACTGTCCCTACAGATTCCATCACACCACCACTCCCTTACTCACTAACCCACCACAATCACACCTCTGCAGACTCTTGCTCTCACAACCTTCCAACCACACCTAATATACCACCTCACAATCAAACAGCACGTTATTCATCTCCCCAATTACACCCACAACCCCATGCACCATACATCAATATACATTGCCCAACTTTCCAAACCAAACAGTTTTTCCCCGACAGACACAACAACATGCCTACTAAAAAGCAACTCTGTAGAAAAGAAAGACAAAATAGAGCAGATAAGAATAAAACTACACCATATAGTCATCCACCTCTAAAACAATTTATAGAGCATTTGAAAACAAAAGACTTCATAACTTCACTCAACAAAACAAAACCAGCCACTACTTAAAAAGGTAAGGCCCCTCCTGCAAAACGAAAAGTAAAACAATATGTACGAAGAAAAGCAGACCAACTAACAAATCTAACACTGTATTTACCAGTGTTAACGTAGTCATGGTAAAGCAATACAAAGAATGTATGTTACAGAAAATGTTCCACCTTAGAGTTCTTCACAATCTTAATAAAACATCTGAACAGTTACAAACTACCCTAAAAACTACTGCAGGAGACTAATCCTGCAAGCTGTAATTGACATCCCTTTTCTACTAACAGGAAACTTTTTATATTGATTTTAAACCATATGAAACCACTAACTAAATTAATCAATACATTACAAAAAGTACTTCTAAATGTGTGCAGTGTCTATATACATCTTCTGTGATGGTGAATGGATTCACATAAGTAGCACAGAACCATACCTCAATGAAGATGCTCAAAAACAAGAACAACAAAAAACAATTGCCATAGACAATAATGGTCGAGTATGTGAAATGGTGGAAGACACCATTATGCCAAAAGTAACCCTTATAGAAAAAATGTCCCCAACAAACTTTTAACCAAATGTTCCTTTCACCCAAACAAACCATCCAGTGTACAAATGGACATGCAGCTCAATGTGTAATGTACACCAACAGTCCTTTAAATCTTTACGAAAATTCCTCAATCACTATGTAACACTAAAAGACAAAAGTAAAATGAAAACTTTAGAAACCATAGACTCCTGTCCAGTGCACAGCCACACTGGTCTGGGAGGACATTCATTAGCCTGCTTTTTAGGAACTGCATGCAAAAGCACTTTCCACCACATCAAAATGTTAGCAACACACCATTCTACTATACGGAATCTTGTGCATCAACTATACTATGCAAAAAGACCTGCTCTAGAACTGCAAAATTTAAATGACATTCTCCTACATGGAACAGCCGAAGAGCTAATGGAACAAAGAAAACCTCATGAACTCCAACGTCCTAATAAAGACATACAAAAAAGAATAGCTAAGTTTCAAAACACAACTGCGAAAATACCAGTCTAAATATGTGTCTGTTGTCGCAGAACATTTTATAAAAAGATATGCCCTATAAAATAGAAGACAATGAAGAATCCCAAAAGTTCCAATCAGCTTAATATCTAACAGCAGACACTAAATACAAAATAACTGACCCCTCAACAGTTTGCATGTACTGCAACACACAGCTTGACAATAACCAAATGCCATCATGTGCCATTACTAATGACTTAGAAATATTCCCACTTCCGAAAGCTATCCAACAATTTAACTTGTATGAGAGCATGATAATCGAAACAGTGCATCGATTTCAAGCTATAATCCGCCTTCAACCGAAATCAGCCAAATTACCTCCATCCGAGTTACTAATGGGCATCTGTGGCAAAGTAGTATATTTCCATTAGAGCTAAAAGAAAATGATCAAACTCTAGGAGTACAATGATCAATAGATCAATCTTTGATTGTACTATTTATGGTATGCAAACAAAAGACAAAAACAATTGGCAACAGCTAGTCGACTTAAACAAAGTTAGTCAAGCCTACAATATCTAAAAGAAAAAAATGAATACTACAAATATATAAACATAGATGAAAACCTCAGAGAAACCACCCAAATAATTAAAGATTTACCAGCAACTGGCCAATTTGAACATGTAGATTATGTTAATGCAGCCAACATTTTACACCAGTATACAATTCACCGACTACACTCCTAAGACACCATTGACGATGCATAAGAAACATATCAAATGCATCAAGCCAAAGGATCCCCAATGAGCATATGGAAAACAAGTGTAGAAGCACATTCATTTCCTGTACTCTTTCGTAGAGGAAAAGGAGGCAGATATGATGAAAGGTCCATGCAAATTCATGCATGAGAATATCGCTCTTTAAGAAGGCTGAATACATTTAACACCTCCTCTTCAAAAGTGAACTAGCAACTCTATGTTATGGAGTTGCATACACATTAAAAACAGGCTCTTACTTTTTAAACATATCCGCTACAAAACTGCTTCAGAAAATAAAATACAATGATGAAGTTTTGCAGTCAAGTATCACAAATCTCTTGGCAAGCATGCATGGTACAAAAGAATACTGGTTCTGATGTCACGCTGGTGCACATTGTATGCTAACAAACCTAGGCCCAGCCACATGGTTTGTTACTTTAAGTTGTGCAGAGTACGCATGGGATGACTTGCATGACTTCCTACGCACTGCAAACCAATATAAAGACGGAATGGATATAAAACAGCAGGAGAACTCTGTTCTCCTGACCATGTCAGTGTATCAAGGTACTTTCACCATCTCTTCATTGCCATGCTGCACTTTATCTGCAATAAAACTACCCCTCCACTTGGAGAAGGGCAGCACTTCTTTTGGAGAAAAGAATATCAATCCAGAGGAGCACCACACATTCACATGCTTTTCTGGATAAAAGATGCTCCTAAATTTGGCCATGATAGTGATGCCACTGCTTTAAAATTTATTGAAAAATACATTACCTGCAACATCCCTTCAGAAATCACAGATAGTGACCTACATACGCAAATCTTAAGCTTCCAAAAACATAAGTGTGGCGGATACTGCTGACGTAGATGTAAAAACAAAGGCAAATACTATAACAAATGTTGCTTTGGCTTACCTAGACCAGTTTGCAAAAAAGGACAAGTAAATAGCTTCCTGTCTTCTGTTAGACACAGTGTAAAAGGCAAATCCCCTAAAAATGCATACATTAAAAGGAATGAAGCATCCAAGTACATAAATGATTATAATGCAATCATTGCCCTCTTGTGAAATGCAAACATAGACAAACAATACATTGCAGACAATTCCACTGCAGTTGCAAGATACGTCACAGCCTATCTCATCAAGCTGAGGAAACATAGCTTAATGACCTCTGGGATGACATATCATCTGACAAAACACTATCACAAAAATTGTACAGCTTCACTATAAAAATGCTCTCCCATAGAGAATTCGAGTGGTACGAAGCTGCATTGTCTGGCTGAACCTTGGATCAGCTTCATCCCAAAAAAAGAGTACTTAAATCCTACCAAGAGATGGAATACATAGCTACACATTATCCCAACAAGCCAGGACATTTAAGAAAATAATTTAATTGACACATACTACTGTTTTGGAAAACACGTGTCTGTGTGACATTGCCCAAAACTACACCTACACACGCAATGTCACACCAAATGAGACAACTGGCAAATATTCAGTCTCAACTTGTGAAGGAAGCCTAGTGAAACTCACCAAGCCCAGTCTAATTAATCATATAAAGTTATAATTCTAATCTCCACAACATAGAGAACAGTATTACATGGCCCTAATCCAACTTTTTAAACCTTGGAGAAAAGAAAAAGAATGATTAGGTCACTATGACTCATTTGAAGCTGCATTCAAAGCAAATGAAAGAGGTAAAACAAATGGCAATTTAAAACAATACAAACAAATGTTGGACAATGAATGCCAACAAGAGGAAGACATTGTAGCTCAACTAGACAAAGACTCTCCTGAGGGCAGTCAACCTTTCATTACAGGATGCCAAGAACCACTTAGAGAACCACTCATTCTAAATGAAGCAGACATAGCCATGACTGAGGTGGAAAATACCTGTATCAATATAAACTATCCGAATAAGACTTGTCAGTGCTCAAATCACAACTAAATGATTAACAACCTACCACTGATCTAGAAGTCACCCAAGAAATAGAAAATTGTTTGAAACATGAAACTAAAACCTGTAGCTGTAAAAATTATAAATCTCTGCTCCTGTATGTAAGTGCCGAAGCTAGTTCTGCTAAAACATTCTTAATTAAAATAATCAGCACATTCTACAAAACTTAACAAACAACCACCTTTCGGCTAGTTACAGCCCCCACAGGTTTAGCTGTCTACAACATAGGAGGCATAACTTTACACCGATTACTGCTCCTCCCTGTAGAACACAAAACAAATTAGAATACTACTAATTATCAGCAGAAGCTGATACTGAAGTATGCAGAATTCTAAAACAAATGAAAGTGTTCCTGATAAATGAAGTAAGCATGGTTTCCAACCTCATGTTAGCTTTAATTCATCTCAGAATCCAAGAAGTCCTAAAAAACAACTACAAAAGGACTGTTTGGAGGAAAACATGTTGTTTTCAGAGACCTCCTACAGTTAATACCAGTAAAAGGTCATCCTATATTCAAAACATTAGACCACAAACAATGCCGCAATACCATCGGCAGCATTGGAAATGTAAGTCTTTGGCAACATTTTCACTACAGAGAACTAACTCAAAGCATGTGTCCATCTGCAGATCTCACCTATTCTAACATTTTAAAAAGCATTAGAACTGGTCTGCTTACTAAAGATGCAAAATCCATCTTAAATGGTAAAGTAATCCATGAGCCATATGGTCAAAACGCATCTGCTCCAGATGTCATGGAAAAATTTACAAAACAAAATCTAAAAGGCATGTCCTTTATGCTAACCCTTGCAAGCTGTAGTCAATTCAACGAGACGATGCTCAAAATAAATACAACCCGTACTGCATATTAGCTCCACAGACAAACTAGAAGTGCACGGCATGACACTTCCTATGTGTCAACAAGCAACAACACGACTAAATAGCTTAGAAAAATGTATCTCCAACACTGCAGGATTGGAAAAAATATTGACTTTGTGTCTAAACTGCAGAGTCATTCTAAAAACATAACCTTAATGTAGAACAAAGTGTAGTCAATGGAGCAATTCGTACAGTTGTTGGCTTCCAAACATATCCATATGACAACAACGTTCAGTTTGTCAACATCTAATTTGACAAACTTGCAGAAGTTTAAGAAATTGGCCAGATAATAGAAAGTTTCCTTCTTTTCAAAGACATGTACGTACGCAGAGAGCAATTTTCTCTATCTTGTCGGGGGGAAATTCTGCCGGGGTCGGCCGGGCCGTCCGCAGACCTCCAGGCAGGGAGGCCCCAACTCCTCCCGTGTATATCCCAGATGAGATAGAGTATGAGACACACACAAGGAGCAAGGTGACTCTGCTGTTTATTAGACAAAACGGCAGGGATGGGTCAAGGAGCGTACGCGTTCATCCTGACACACACACAATCGTGGGGCTCGCAGGCCCTTTTTACTGTATTATGACGCGCTACTTGCGTCACTTCAGAAAGTTAACAAAAAACCTATCGCCACTCTTAATTGGGTGTTCGAGTGGTAGGGTTAGTATAGCACACATATAGAGAACGATGTTAGTGGACAAAGGGTAGTCAGGTGGTATATCTGGGTTGTCCCTACAATTAGATACATGAAAATTGTTACATGGAGACTCCTGGGGATTGGTTAACATTACTGGCGTCAGTGATAAGAGCCCCATGTTCTGATTGGTGCGCCCGTGAGCTTCCCAGCCTGGGACCACCGCTGTTCCCAGCTCTCGGTGTACCTGCAAGGTGCAACAATGTTTCACTATGGGTACGTGCAGACAATGTGAGGATTTATTCATAGCTGGAAGGATGACCGCTCCCACTGTCGCAGATGTCCATTGAGCCTTTCATGTGTATCTGCCTGTGTCCCGTAGCGAGAGATCCAGACGCCTCTTCTCTCCTGGGTTTGGCATCTCGTCAGGTTCGGCTTGGTCACGTGGGGAGGGACCGTGAAAGAGGCAGAATTCTGCACAATTAATATTGTTTTTCTACTGCGCGTCTGGTTTAATTTGCCGGTGTGACTTTAACGTGCGCGGAGTACGAGGTTGCAACATCGTGCCTTTGATGATTTGTTCTTGGAATGTGGGTTTGCAACATTGCGACCTTGGCTGGTTGCTCCACCGGGCTCTTTCTGCAGAATCAGCAACCTGACTCTTGCTTTGTTAATGTCCACGGGAGCTCTTGTTTGAGGCCTACTCGGGCCTGGTGCATAAGTAGTCCGTTTGGTGCATAGGTGCTTTTAGGTTATAGTAACATATAGTTCCATGACCAGTGTCGTGTCTTCATTTTACCTCTCTTGGTGGTAACGGGTTTCAAGAGAAGCGTGAGCAAGCTTTATAGATGAGTTCATGACGCGTCTTGCGTTTCTGCATTCTGAAAGCCTATGTAAAAATAATAAAGATGCATGTCCGTGAACATGCCTGTCGCCTACGTCATAGCACTGAGTATATTCTTCGTGTAGGTTGGTGTGGGAATGTCCAGTGTGTATATTTGTACAGATGTGCTTCCCGTTGTCTAGGTCGTCATGGCATCTCTAACGACGTGTAGATTTTAGTCTAGGTGATCCGTGCCGCAGGTGTCGGCATGGCCAGTGCGGGCTGCTGGGCAGGCAGATGGACACATCCGTATGTTCCTGTACCAGGGTATCTGGTCGTCTGGTAAATGGACAAACTCTTCTCGTGGCGGGTGTCTGGGTCGTGACCCTCTAGGCCAAGCGCGAGAGGTGAAGGACGGGAGCCTGGTCTTCCATTCTCCCACTTCAATCTCTTGCATATGCTGCCCTATTCACAAATCACAAGGTCTAACCCTAGATCAAGCATTGATTGACATTGGCAGCACAGTCTTTAAAGAAGGTATGAGTTACGTAGCACTTTCACATCTGCATACAGTCAATGGTCTATCTCTAGTTAACTTTGATGCAAAGTCAACGCTGTCATTCCTTGCATCCTCGAATACAACAGGCTACGGGCACTATACACCCTTATCTAGATATGTAGCCTGTACCTAAAAAAAAAGAAACCTTTTAAAACACAAGTAATACAATCAGAATCTATAACAGATCTCCCAGCAATACTGCTAAAGAAACAACAACCAGCTCCTTTTTCATCAAACAATACAACCACAAAACTGTTTAGTACCAAGTCAACTGCACGTCCATCAGAAAAGAAAGCCACAAATGTCACTTCTCCAGAAACATCTGCAGGCCCATCAAACAATCCACAAACAGAGCTCTCTGGTACATTTAAATTCAGTAACACACTGAAGTAAATTGTTGTGCTAATGTAACAATGAATCTTCTATTTCAATTGCCACCAATTGTTCACAACATTTACTTAAACGGCTTCTTCAGAATACAAATCATGGCATATTCTGCCCTTTTTGCAATTCAGACAATCATTCCACCATACAAATAACTCACATAGCCATATGTCATACTAATGCTTCCAAGGTACAATGCAGATGGTACCAGAAATAACGGTAAGCTTACAGGATTCCCACACGGCCAAGTATCTCTTCGAAAGAAGACCTTCATAACAGTAGGTTTAGTATACCACACTGGTGCCACAACCCCTTCAGCGGACTACCCTGCATAGGTCAAACAAAGAAGTGCTTGGTTTGAATGTAACAATACCTCAGTTACTCCAAAACATGTGTTACCAGCAAATTATTTAACAAATGCCTACTTAACATTCCTTCAACCCAAATTTAGTCACTAAACTATAGTACAATTAACAGTTAGAATACGCCAACAGGTATATAACTACTTAAAAATACCCTTGATTCTGAAACACTTAAAATACGCCATCTCAATTCTTATACAACAAAACATCTTCTAACCTCTTATGTAGTTAGAATACGCCAACAGTATCTAACTACTTCAAGCATTCCCTCATTCACAACATACTTCAAGCAAACATAATATCACCCTTACACATACATGTAGTTAAAATATGCCAACAGGTATCTTACTACTTCAAGCATTCCCTTAATCACAACATACCTCAAACAAACATACTATCACCCTTAGACTCACAAATTTGTAATATGTTTATATTTAATCTAGTATGGATTTTGTTTCCCAATGACCCAATGATTATTTAATGTCAAAACAACAGCAATGTGTCATACACTAATGATTTACCAAACATAGTGCTTTTAATGTACTGTTTGTGAGGATCTAAAAGAATGTACATGTACAATTATATACAACTAAAGTTTTTAAACTATTCTGCTTAACAAATTGTACTGTTTATTTCCACAGAAAATAAACCAGAGATTCCAGCTTCATAATGCTATGAAACTAAGTAACCATAGCAAGTATAATCAAATACATATTCCATGAGGACTATCCTCAATTGTACTACAATCGTAAGTACCATATACAGTTCAGTTACATCATTTCTCCATATTACAAACACTTTGTACTCCCACTACATTACCTATAACTACTATACACATATTACTACTGTGGTGATTCTGGCCATACTCCTACTACATTATCTATAATTACTATACAGAAATTACTACTGGGGTGACCCTGGCCAGTGGCCAGATTCTGGAGGCCATGGCCTGTGGTCATGCCGCCCAGAATTTGGCCAGTGGCCACAACCACCACAATACATTTAACTATATAAGAAGTACGTACTTTAGGCCACAACCACCACAATACAATTAACTATATAAGAAGTACGTACCGTACACTGTCAACTAATAAAACGCACCCTGACCCCCCTGCAATCAAAATGATTTCCGCAGACACTGAAATTGACCACAGACTCAGCAGCATTTCCAAACCCTTTTTTCACCTAGAAAAAAGCTCCACATTGCCTACATTCCACTCCCCCAACATTTGTATGCCCTCTTTCAGCCATCAAATAACCCCAAATGTCTTTTCCAAGCTGTCTGTTCACAGCGTTGTCCGTGAACTACCGCAGTGTCTACGGACTGCTACTACACCTGCCCAACCTTTTCCACCTACAAAAATTGCCCCATATCATCTTTTTTCCACTCTCCCACCCTTGCCAGCCCCTCTTTCGGCCATAAAATAACCCAAAATGTGTTTTCCAGACTTTTCCCCAATGCGCTGGTCCAACATGGCGGGCGTTTCCAAAAATATGATGCATCTCACGTTTTTCACCATCCAATCAGCGGGTGCGTCCAATGTCCACGGACCTCACCTCACCCTCTGGACGAATCGGAGGCTTGTCTGCAGACCGAACAGGGAAGGGAGTCCGCAGACCCAGATATCACTACGTTTTCTTTACCTACTCTTTGGCCGTTTTAAAAGAAACTATGCTATGGATATACACCAAATTTACAAAAGCGCCCTTTCAGGACCAAGCCGCCGTTCAGCGGTTTGGGCTGTAAGCGTGAGAAAGATCTTTGTCCCATTGCGTCTAGGGGAAAAACTGCATGTTTTGGGACCCCCCTATAACTTTAGCCCCCCTTAATGAAACCTCACCCAACTTTGCAGAATCAATCTGAAGGGACCATATACTTTTTATGCAAGGTTAGGTGAGGATTTGTTCAGTGGGGGCAAAGTTATAAGCCACCCAAAAAGTGCTCTTCCTATGGGTTGAGGAACTTAGGCATAACTACAGGGCTCCTACCGCAGGCCCCAGGATAGCAGCCCTGTAGTTATGGTTAAGTTGCTCAACTCATAGAAAGCGAACTTTTTGGGCAGCTTATAGCTTTGCCCACCCCTGGATGAATCCTCACCAAACTTTGCAAAAATAGTATATGGTCCCCTCGGAATGGTTTTGTTAAGTTTGGTGCCATTTTGTCCAGGGGGCAAAGTTATAGGGGGGGCCGCAAAATTTTGAAATCCTCATAGACACAATGGAAAAAAATGTTGCTCACGCCTACAGCCCAAACCGCTGGACAGATTTGCACCAAACTTGCGCACAGCACGGCAGCTTGGTCCCAACAACATGCCTTTGCAAATTTGGTGTAAATCTGTCCAGTATTTTTAAACAAAATTACTGAAAAGTAAGTACAACAAAATTAGTGATATCTGGGTGCAGTCTGCGGACTCATTTCCTGAGCTGGAGTCGGCAGACGCCTCTGGACCAATCAGAGAGCAGCATAACATTTGCAGGCATCATACGGACCCGCTGATGAGATGTTTCAAAACTTTTAGAACGGATGCCATGTTGTATTCGTAAACTATGCCCCTAGTCTGCAGACATCGCAGTAAAAACATATAAAAAAAACCACAACATTGCACTTGTCAAACTAATGCAACAATCTCTGGGGCAATGTTGGGTGATGAGGATGGGATGGAATATGGCCATAAAAAGCCCAGAATGTTGTGTTTTTTCTTCTACGAAGTCTGTGAACATCTAAGATGTTTGAGGACATCTATGCATATTTCGTATTACAGGGTTGGCGAAAAGCAGTTTTTGGATGCCTTGTAACTTTGGTGCCACTCAATGAAACAGCATAAAATGTTGCTTTATTATTTTAGAGCTACCCCTGAATGGTGTTATTTCGCAAAGAGAGGGCAAAATTAGAGGGGGTTCCCAAAATATTTGAAAGGTTTATAAATTTGGTGCTGTTTGACGAATCTGCGCAAAAGTTTGCAAAAAGATTTTAGATCCAGATTTGAATGTTTTAGCAAAGTTTGGTGGGATTTTGACAAGATGGGTCAAAACTAGAGACGGGGTATCAAGTCTCAACATTTTAGATGGCTTATAACTTTGTTGCTGTTTGACGAATCTGCAAAAATGTTTTCAGAAAGATTTTAGACCCAACCTTGAATGTTCGTTCAACGTCTGAATGGATTTTGTCATGTGGGGGCAAAGTTAGATGACTATTATTTGTATGTACATTTTGGCATTTTTTGAAAAATAAAACATGGATGAATTTGCAGCAAACTCATGCAAGGAGCATTGGCAAGGACCTGAAAGCATGGTTTTGCAAATGTGTCTGTTATATACATTTGGTGATTGAGGTAAAGCCTATGGCCATGGGCAGTGGCCATGACCCAGACAATCTGGCTTCTAGCAAAGACCACGTGGGACCGGCAATGTGGTTAAAGTGGGCATGGGCACCAGAGACCGGCTATGTGTTAAAGTTTTTTTTAATTGGGATAGGTTTGAATAAGAAGAACAATTCTACTTGAGGCTACATCCTGAAGCGCTGGACAGGATTGCAGCACACATTTGCAAGGACTTCAAAACATGGTTTTGCTAATCTGTCCTGTGTTTAATTTTCCAAAAGTGTCAAAATGTAAGTACAAAAAACTGTGATCTAACTTTGGTGCATGGACAGTGGGCCTGACCCTCGGCACGGACGAATGCATACTCTGATTTACTTATTGGGGCATGCGCCATGGTCAAAGCCCTAGGTTTAAAAGGGAAAAAAACGATCTGCTTGCGGCTTCAGTCCAAAGTGCTGGAGGGGATTGCAACGGTTCCATGTGTTAATTCCCCCACAATAATATCGCAATACAAAATTATCGTCATATTTTTGCAGCGATATTGACCCAAGGACCCTGCGGGGGACACCCCCGCAACCCCTGCATTATTTTAAAATGTACAGGGGACACCTCTGCAACCCCCGCTCCCACAAAATATCCCCCCAAAAAATATCGCCTATGGCAAGACAAGCGGCCATATGTACGGCAATATATATTTGGTGGGGATATTTTGTAGGGATACCATTGCAACAAAGTTGCATGAGGAGTATCAGCAAGGACCTGAAAGGATGCTTTTGCAAATCTGCCCTGTGTTTTACTTTTTGTCAAATAGTTACTACAAAAAATAGTGATATAACTTTGCTGCCTGGGCAGTGGGTCTGGCCCTTGGCAAGGACAAATGTCTACTCTGATTTGCCTATTGGGGGTTGCAGCATGGACGAAGCCCATGCCCCATGGATTGTGCAAAACAAGGAGGGTCCTGCTAGCCAATAAGTCCCGGTTTCAAGAGTCTTACCCAGATTCTTTAGCTCACTATCTATTTCACAGAGGAGAAATATCCAGAACATATCAGTCTTTGTCCTGCTCTGGGGCAGTCCAGCACCGAAATGCCAGGCAATTCTCCTCTGAACAAGAGTACTGACAGCAACCCCAGACACGTGTTTCAGCCTCGTTGGGCCTCATCAGTAGGGTGGAGCTGTCCCTCTCTAAGAGCAGTGAGAGACGGGCAAAACATGAGCACTGGCCGTTGGTCCCATTATGAATGTATAGTGGAAACTGAACTAGGATGCATGGTAGGTGCAGTGGATAACAGGGATGGTTTGGTGGGGCTGGGGTCTTGGTCGAGCCTCATGTCCTAGGCAATTCAACCATGACTTGCATCCCCAGCATGCGCTGCTGATAACGACACACATCAATATGCGTTGCAAAAATATGTTTGTTAAACAAGGTTTACAGTTCTTTCATATATGTTAAAAGAGGAATTATTAATAACTTATATACAGTGATGTAACATCATGAAACATTTTCACTCCTAAAAACCTATGAAAATCACAGAAATTATTTTGTTAAAGGGACCTTGTGGTTAAGTTTTACTAATAAAAACCTATGAAATTCAGTGAAAAATCTTTGTTAAAGGGACCTTATGGTTACAAGTAAAACCAAAAAATCCCCAAATTTGCCAGTTATGTTAAGCTAAGCAACCATAACTCGCGCTACCACCATGCACTGCTAAGACTAAAACCCAGGACATCAAATATGACATCACAAATGTAATTGATGACATTGTTGCAATTTTCTTAGGGGCTGTAGTGATTAAGACGAACAGGGTGGTTCTCTCAGGCACAGATGAGCAAGGCAGAGAGCGGCGCACAGCTCTGTGCATCGATCCAACCTTATTGCTAAGGGACGTGTCTGACGAGCAATTGTACAACGACACTGGAGACACATTAGAGATGGTCTTAGAAAGTGGGGTGCCTTGCCAGATAGCGATAGAGCTAAGGGAAGGATCAAAGACCATGTTCATCGTTAAGAATACATCGTAATTTTTGATGGATTTATGAAAAGTACCAGAGCATTTGTGGACCAGCAAAACTCATGATGTGGGGCTACTAAAGAGTGTTGGAGCAGTGAGGATAACATTGAAACCTGGTGCGATATTACCATGGTTTAAGCAGTACCCCATGTCCAAGGCAGCAGACAAAGGGATTTATGAGACCATTATGGTGTTGTTAAAGCAAGTCCTAATACAACCCTCTATGTCCCCATACAATACAGCTATCAATCCTGCAAAGAAAGTATAGGGGTCTAGTTGGAGGATGGCACAGCATTTGCACCCCCTCAATAGTATTGTTGATGAAGGATTTCTGGTGGTACTAAATCCTGCCACCATCCTCTGTAACATCCCTACTGGGTCAACACACACACGGTAATTGATTTTAAAAATTCATATTGTCTCTGTTCCCTTACAACCCGATTCTCAGTACCTCACAGGGTTTACGTATTGTGGTCAAAGATTCAAACACACGATGTTGCCCCTTGGGGTACTGCAAGTATTTTTAACAGGGTGGTTCAGATGGATTTGGGGTACATACTTGTGTCCAGTACCATAGTTCAGTATGTGGAAGATTTATTAGCCAGCAGCACTTCAGAGGAGTAGTGTCGAGGAGACTCAATAACGCTCCTCACCCTGCTCGCGGAGCAGGGTTACAAAGTGGACAAAGAGAAATTGCAATACTGTCAGACAGAGGTAATTTACTTGGGGCAAGTAATATTGCCCACAGGAAGGAAGGTAATGCCAGAGAGAGCCACCACCGTTCAAAATACGCCTCAGCGAGTCACAGTGAAACAAATGCAGCAGTTCTTAGGGCTCTGTAACTATTGAATATCATGGATTTTTGATTACTTTAGTTATGGGAGTACCTTATTGCAGGCTCTAAAGGAAGCATTGAAGGTGAAATGTCTGATAGAGTGTCTGAGAAATTGGGGACTTGCTTCCGCGAACTCAAGGCTGCTATCAGCAATGCCTTGGTCCTGTTGAACCCAAATTACAAAAAAACATTCTTTCTGTTTTCCATTTAAATGGGCAGTTGATGACAGCAGTCCTGACCCAGCAAACATTGCTAGACCACAAACTTTTAGCGTATTACAGTGGTCTCCTAGACCTAGTGATGCAAGGAAAGCTCCTTTGTGAACAATCTCTGGCGGCAGCACCTTTTGCAATTCAAAAGCATCAACCATTACTATGGGTTGCCCGGTGACATTGTACGTATAGCATGCTGTCTTTGCGATTCTAGAAAAATCTAAATCCACACTGACGACTCAGAGTGTCAGGGCATGAGGTAATCTTATCAAATTAATCAATTCATGCTGTGCGATGTCACCTAGTAAATCCTGTAACATTTGTAGCAGAGTCGGTGCAGCCTAAGGTTATGGTTCATGACTGTACCACATATGAGGAATTAGAGGAAGAGAGGGTAAATGTGAAAGAGGATGTGCTGGAGGAGGGATGAGGTAATTTTTGTTTATTGGTCTTTGACCGTCAACCAAGAGAGTGTGAGAGGCATATGGGCACAGCTGTCATGGGTCTTGTGGATGGGGAGTACTGGCTCAGACTGAAGAGATGCTTGCCTTCTCATTACTATGCACAAGCAGAAGAACTGGTGTCACTTACAGAGGTGCTATAAATTTGTAAAGGGAAGGCAGTCACTGTTTATTCTGACTCCGTGCACGTTACCTCCACTGTCCATTCTGGGTTATCAAGATGGTATAGAAGAGGATTTAGGAGGTTTGACGGGTCTCCTGTCTAGCATGCTGTGCTGCTATCCCGGCAGTATGAAGTGTTAACCTTGTCCACATAGATAGGTCTAGTGAAATGTTCTTCCCATACTAACTGTACTTATTCAATAGTTCTCAGAAATGTTGCCACAGACAAGGCGGCAAAGTAAGCAGCATATTTTCCTTTTACAGATTCCCAGAAAAAGAAAACTGTGTCCCAACAGGTACAGTTATTCACCCCGTACACCACTGTCCCTGTGCTCCATATAATAAAAATACAAGGGAAAGCCCCTAGAGAAGAACAGGAGTTCTGGAAAAATGAGGATGTGTTCTCTCACCCACAGATCTGCTTTGGAGACAGGAAGTAACAGGAAGGTAGAGATGCTTCTTTTGGTCCTAGAGCAACTACATTACCCATCACATACCTCGACGACAAAAGAGCAGAGCTCCAGGAGGATTGGTTTATCCCTAACTTACAAGTACAGGTAAGTAGATTTGTAGGGAGTTGTGTAGTGTGCAAGGAGTTTCAATTGTGGAAATATCATGAGGTCTGTATGGGAGGTCTTGCCCAGACCCTCTGGTCCATTCACGGAGCTCCATATTGATTTCACTGGCATGATAATGAGATGCAGTTATTTCAGATATCTTATTGTGGTGGCTTGTCCTTTCTCCCATTGGCTTGACGTTGGTGGTTCCTGCATATACCCTGATGCTAAATTGGCAGTGTGGTTTTTGGTGAGAGAGGTATTTCCAAGGTGGGGAATTTGTGAAATTCTAAAATCCGACAATGGAGCCCACTTTTTTAATACCTTATTTGTAGAAAATCACTTTGCTGATAGGAATAAAGCATTGGTTGTACTGGGTGTACCACCCACAGGCCAATGGTGTTGTGGAGAGGCTTAATGGGGTCCTTAAGGTCCCGGTTAGCCAAATTGTGTGTAGAGTTAAATAAATCATGGTTCGGTTTCCTCCCACTAGCTTTCTTTTACATACAAAATCAGCCAGAGAAGGGCCACCATTTGAACCCTCATGAAACCGTGAATGTGCGTAGGCTACATACTCCTCTCTCACCTACACGTATGGCATCAGATGCACACAAGACCACAGCGGTCTTAGGAGAGGAGTTTAAGGAATATCTTACAGCATTAAAGAAAAGTGTTAAGATTATATCATCACAGGTTGTGTCTTCTCACCAACGGACAACAGGAGAAAGTGGTGAGACTACCGACGATCAGTACAAAATACAGCCTCTCCCCAGAGACAAAGGGCCTCATTCTGAGTATGGTGGTAGCCATGGAGCAATTAGGTCCATGGCTACCTCCCATACCGGTTCCGCCTCCGGGTTGGTTCAATGGGGACTTACCGGTCCATTCCGACCTTGGAGGGACCGGTAAATCCCCATTGAAAAAAACATTCCCCATTCCCATTTGAGCCCCCATAGGGCTCAATGGGAATGGGGAAGTAGCTAATAACGGTACCGCAATTTGCGGTACCATTATTAGATCTGAAGTCCCTTAACGGGTCCTGTCCATAACGCCTGGTCAGACCAGGCGTTACTGGAGGGACCCGCTAAGGGACCTTGGAATAGGGTGGTAATGGATTACCGGTACCGGTGTCCTTACCGGTGCCGTTAAGCCCTTACCACCCACCTCGTAATGACCCCCAAAGTCCATATTCGCACCTTCGTGTGTCACTGGAACGAGCAGCGTTTCCATGAGCCATATACGGTGGTCTACGTGACTCTGACTGCCAGGAAGGCGGAGGGCAATAAGAGTTGGGTCCACTGAAAGACGCTCCAAGCGATACCGGCAGCCTTCCAGCAGCACATGAGCATGCATAGAAGTTAAGTACGCCCTAAGGATTCAATGTTCATTTCAGTACAAAGAGGGGTGTGAATGGATATCTGGAGTTAAAATAATTTTTGTATAAGAAAAGGAATGTTTACGATTGTAAATTGTGTAACAATTAATGTTTGTGTTTTGTGGTCCTCTTGGGTCATCACGTATGAAGATGGCAAACAGTACAAATGGAGAAAACTCAAAATTGTCTGAGGGGAAAATGTTAAGAGGAAAATGAAATGTTGATAATGATTTTTTCGATAATGATAATGAAAAGTTAAATCCCATAATGAATTGGCATGGTTTCACAGCTAACAACGTATGGCATGGTCATATGAGGGATGTGGGGGGAGAGAGCGATCCGTAGGATATTACAACATCTTCTCTCTCATCCTCTGTGCTTCTGGCATTCCTATGGTGTTTCTCGCGAGTTAGATAGAGGTAGCAGATGCACTATGTCTAGTGCACTTAGCCCTGTGTAGGGTTCGAGCGCAGTTTAAAGGGCAGTCAATTACAGCATCAATCATACCAAGTGTCGATAATTGTTCAATGGGCGTGCGGGCAGAGCACAAATATATTAGGTGTACTCAAAGAGTCCAATAGATCTTGGAAGTAGCTTTTTTAAAAAAAAAATCAATGAGAGCAAGGGGTGAAGAGTTGCAGAGCTGGAGGAATGAGCAGATTCTCAGAAGGGGTGGCACAAATAATCAAAGAATGTGGGACAGTATGGAGAAATAATGTGCAGTATCTGACATGGCTCAAAGAGCCAGAAAAATCTCTTAAAATACAGACACATACCCATTTGTATCTATGTTTTAAGGGTGAGGGCATGGTGCCCGTTGGTAGAAATGGGAACTGCAGTAACACTCTATGCATTGCAGATTTGGTTGGGGGTATGGCGGCCCTTCTTGACAATTTTTGGAGTACATACAGGCAGTTGCCACCAGGCTGCCGAGGTGTGTGCAGTCTCTACCCTTTATGTGCCCAGTAGAGTACCTGATTTTGGCCCATCCAAGGCCCAAAATTACATCTGTGCCACCTTCGTCATCTGTGCCTGTGTTGAAAATGCCAGACAATTACAATGAAGGAAAAGGTCCAACTACCTCTCAGCAACATCATCACAGGCCTTAGCAGACATTCCTGATCGATATTGGCTGCTGTTTAGACACATCAAGACTTTTTCCACCTGGCACCTTGCGTCCAAGCAGCAGCAAATGCCAAATGGCTCCAGGTGACCAGGTATGAATGTTTAGTGTCATTTAGGAAGAATTATGGGTGCTGAGGCTCATAACCTGGAGAAACTGGTACATACTTGACCTCTCACTAGCAATGGAGGGCGCAGAGTATGCTGGAAAATGGGGAGTACCTGCTGCACATTTGTTTCTCCCAATGACACCAAAAATGGCATGCTCACCAGTACTATTGCTGCCCTGCATAAACTGAAAGTGATCACGGAAACTGAAGCTGGGATCACCAATGACTCATGGATTGGCTCTTTATTTTCATGGATACCTTCCTGGTTGAGCATAGGTGTGAAGATTCTAATGACTATTTTTGTCTTTTTACGTATTCTTTTTTGTTCCTGCCAACTAATCCTATGTTGTTGCTCTGCCCAGGTACCAACATTTGCAGCCATTATGACCGTAACCCTGTCCAAGGCTAGGGCCATGTAATTGGCATGCATGTGTGGAGCGGCGGGTTGATTGCAGAAATAGTGGGGGGGGGCGAGTTGGGTTGATTCAGAGGCGGAGTATGCCCAAATTGAGATTGGGGTGATATATGGTTAGAGAGATGTTCCCCAAGAAGATGATTATGATTTGATAGTTGAAGTATTAACTAAAGGGGTGAATGTCGGGGTGGTCAAGGAGTGGCCCCATTATTACGAGGGATTCATGTTATGCACAACATATTGATGACAGGGGTATGGCAGTGAACTGGGCAGTAATGTAAATCCATATGAATCGAATGGAGTTAATTATGAACGGGATATGTTATTTGAAGTGTTACAATAGTTTTGGAATGTATACATATTAGTACTTCACACACGTAGAAAGATACAATATTAAAACTGCAAATTCAACACAAACACAATCCACACAATGGGTGCTTTGCACATTGACCTTCTTGAGAGAAAGAAGAATGAGTTACCTAGTACGAAGGTCAGCGTACAAACAGAACAAGGTTTACAGTCCCACAAAGAAACAGATGGTATCTCGCCCTTTGTATTAAAATCTTTAGAGAAGGTTAGTAATCTGTCTGGTGGTAATAACCATGAGGCCTGAGGCCAGGGTCTGGCGAGTAAGTGTTTTTCCTGGTCCTCAGAGGCTGTATATGGCTGTATAAATTACAAGGTCTTTTAGAGGCGCCAGGAGTCAGGGGAATTGAGATTGCAAGTTCCTGTTCATGCAAACCTTCCTCTATTTGCTAAAATATGTAAACGGGTGATTTGCAATCACACTTAAAGTTAAAGGCCTTAGGCCAGTTATTGCTAGCAATGAATTATGATACAAATACCAATGTTTAACCATGTGCTGATATCATGACCTACTACGGACAAATCCCAAGAAGAGACGTGTTTTGTATAAGGTCTGAAGATGATAATCAAGATAAGACTGGCCAATGAAAATGGCCATTGGGATTTCTTTGGAGAGGTTTTGTCCAATCATATTTGGGGGGTAGGTTGTAATAAAGTTTCTGGAAGTGTTTTATATTGTTGCAAAAATTAGATAAGATGCCAACTGATGTTGTATTGTTGAGATTTCGGTTAGTTTTTTGTCTTGCAACACCATCTAACTGCTCCCCGGAGCTTTGTGCAATAAACTTGCTTTATGTACAACTTTGTACTCGCTTCTTAACTGGTGGGCCTGTTTTGGTTTACGGTGATTAAAGGCCCATCCCCACAGAGATAGGGTGATAGGATAGGTTCAAAACCAGGAGGAACATGCGTCTGTGAGAGTTGTCTTGTGTGTGCAAAATGGTTCGAGAGGCTCCGCATTTCATAACCGCATGGGTAGGACTCAGTGCCTCGGAATGTGTGCTAGCGTTAGTGTTGGGTGTGTGTGTTGTATGGTAATAGGGTGGGTTTTGTGGTTGTATACACTGGCTGAGTTGTATCTGTACGGGGTCCAGAGTCACAGAATACTGCTATTTGTGTGATTGTGTTGTGTTGATGTGCATTTGTGTAGTGTTGATGGCTTTATGGGCTATGTGCGAAGGTGATTTTGCGTTCTGGGCGTTTTAGTCCTGGATTTCATGATTATAAATAAAGGACTGCACATCCAGAAAGAAAAGTAATGCCTTATTGCACTGGATTGCTGCAGAGCAGTTTGGTCTGCAAACTACTTCTCTGCAGGCTTTGTTATGCTATGCGACTGCAATTTACACTGCACTCCCCTATTTCCATGCTCTTCACGTGCTATGGCGGATGTGACAGTAGGGCGGGATTGGATTCGGTTAGTAGGAGAAGAGGGAAAATACTAGATTGCTTTGTTGTTGTCTTAATGCATGCAGAGCCCTGCGTGGTTTTTGTGTCGACTGAAAAGAGGCATTTGTCTCTAGATGGGAGACGTTTGTGCCATGCTGCTAGGAGGAATGCCCTGGGACTATGATACACAAGCTAAGTATAGAGGTGCAGCATTCTGTTCACTATTCAGCATGTGTCAAACCTCAACCAGACATCCAACAAGGAGACAATGTGGACTCCTTGTGAGTTTGGTGGTATCACGCTGAAATACTTCCAACCTGTAATATCGTTATGGCCACTTGGTCCGGCGGTATTACTGCTGGGTTACAAGTGGCTGTAGGCGGTGTTAGTCCCCATTAACTGGAGTCCATAGGACTCCATGTGGGATTTCAGCGGTATTACTGCTGGCGGTAATACAAGCGAGTTGGCCAATTTTGGCCAGTAAGGTGGCAGAAATACCTCCAGCTTCTTGCTTGAGGTTTTTCCTCCACCTTAACGCCAAACTTGCAGTTGGGCTGTGCAGTAATGAGGCGATACGGGTATTACCACTGCATTTTTACCTCACTGCCCAACTTATAATGAGGCTCAATTTTGACTCATTGTTTGAGAATTGAAATCGTTTCTTTTCTGCAGATTGCCCCTTTAATTGGATATCTCATGAACACGAACTCTGCACCCAAAACCTTAAAGCCCTAAGCAAATGGCTAGGATCCCCACCCCTGTTGCGACCTATGCCTGCGGGCTTCTGCGCAGTGAAAACCAATACATAAATAAATAAATAAATCCTAAAAGGCTCTGGCCACTCAATACAAGAAGGCCATAACCATAGCCAAATCTGTGTCCTATAACGAAAGCATCACCAACGCCACCTCCGAGTCCAAAGAACTCTTTGCCACCTTTAAAGAACTATCCACCCCAGCCACTAAACCACAAGAGATCATCAAAGACGAAGCCTGGTGTAGCAGTGTACAAACAGCCTTACTAAACAAAATTGAGTTATTGCAAAAGAAAATCCATGAACAGCACAAAGACCTCTCTAAATACATCAATTTAGCTGCCCCTCATGAGAATAAAGGCACCCCAGACAATATAAAACCCTTCTCATTCAGGGAAGTCACTCTTTCTGAAGTCATTGATATCGTCAACAAAAACAGGCCATCAAACTGTAAAGGTGATGCCTGCCCAGCCAAACTAGTCAGACTGCGCTGAAACCCTTGCACCCTTTCTAAAACCCTTCATCAATGCCTACTTCAAAACCAACACAGTGCCCAACAAGTTACAAGAAGCGTGGGTTAGCCCACTTTTTAAAAAAAAAAAACTCATTGGACCCTGAAATAGCCAATAACTACAGGCCCATCACCACCATCCCATTCTTGCTTAAAATCCTGGACATGGTGGCATATACTCAAATCCAGCAATTCCTGGAAGAGAATAACATCCTAGGTAAAAACCAATCTGGTTTCTGCTCAGGCCACGGAACAGGATCTGCTCTACTGGATCTCAAGATCCAACTGAGCGACATTACGGACAAAGGCAAGCCAGCACTTCTCCTCCTGCTAGATCTGTCGGCTGCCTTTGATCTCGTCAACCATGACATTCTGGGCAAGCAATTAATAAACGCAGCCCACTTCTCCCCACAAGCCACAGCTTGGCTCGAGTCCTTCTTCAAAGGCAGACTCATGAGAGTATTCTTTGACTCTGCGTGTGCTTCTCCCACCACTATACACTGTAGAGTCCCACAGGGCTCATGTACCGCACATACCTTGTATAACATCTTCACCCTCCCCCTCTTCAGCGACATGGATCGCCGTGACATAGCCTACACAAACTATGCTGACAACACACAAGTCCTACTCCCCCTAACCGGTATCTACAAACAAGACGCTACTGCACTAACCAACATCTACACAGCCATCCAAACATGGATGGCAGCCAATGGCCTCCATCTCAATGGAGGCAAAACAGAGATCTTCGTAGTAGGCACTAAAGAAACTCTCAAGAAACTCGCCCCCAATACAGCACCTTCAACATCGACAATACAACTATTACTGCCTCTTCAGCAGTGAAAACTTGTATATAAAAAGGAGTATATCTTGACTCCTCCCTGTCCATGACACGTCAGGTCAGTGCCATAGCCTCTTCCGCAGCCCTCACCACTAAGATCATCAACGCGGTTAAGCCATTCGTCTCAATCAAAAACCGTCTATCAATTGCCAGAGCCACAATCGGCACCAAGCTTGACTACTGCAATGCCCTCTTCTTAGGCACTTCTGCCAAAAACCTCAATAACTCCAAGTGACACAAAATAAGGCCCTCAGAGCAACTTTGAGTATTCTTAAAGGGGAAAATATCTCCCAGGCAAGGAAAGACGCACACTGGTTGCCAATTAAAGAACGCATTCTCTTTAAAACCACAGCTATTACACACAAATGACTGTCACTTAACGCCCCTCCCTACATTTCAGAGAGAACCACCATGAACCCCTCCTCCAGACCCATTAGAGCACATCTCTCTAATCTAATCTATGTCCCCACCTTCAAAAGGGCAAAATCAGGGGGCTCCAGCTTTCAACACCTAGCGCCCAAAAACTGGAATGCCCTCCCCACGGCACTCAGAAATGAAAAATCATATTCTCTCTTCCGCAAAATGCTGAAAACCAAACTGTTCAACTAGTACATCTTTTATGCTACCTGTATCTCTCTCTGGTTTGATTCCTCTCCAAAGAGAACTGCACCAACATAGCCAGAGCCATCACAGGCTCAAAGGTAGACTACTGCAACGTTCTCTTCCTGGGAACCTCCACCAAAAACCTGGACAGACTACAAGTCATCCAGAACAACACACTCCGCACAGCTCAAGGCATCGGGAAAAGGGAGCACATTACTGCCGCCAGAACAGCAGCCCACCGGCTTCCAATAAGAGAGAATCTTATTCAAAACCCTAACACTGACCCACAAGTTCCTCTACCACTCTTCACCCGAATGCCTCTCACAAAGGATTCACCCCTCCTCCACCACAAGGCCAATTAGGACACCCTATGCCAACATGCTCTGTGTGCTGATGGTAAGAAGAATTAGAGCAGGCGGTTCCAGCTTCCCCTACCTAGCACCATCACATTGGAATGCCCTACCTCCCTCTATAGGAGGTGAGACCTCCCTTATGACCTTTCACAAAGCCATGAAAACAGTGCTCTTCACCTGAAATACAGCAAAAACAAAGAGGTGATGGCTGGAAGGTTTAGACTGAATCTGAACCACTGGTGTTGCTCTGGGCAACCTTCCAGACCATCGTTCTTCGTCTGCCAAGCCATTACAGAAGGGGAAAAACCATATGCAAATCAGGCTTGGTCCCACCCCAAAAGGGGCAGTCCGGCCCAAACTGCTAGGTCACATTCCTTCTGCACGAGACCACAAGCATCCCCAAACATGTTTCGGCCTTGTTGGGCCTCATCAGTGAGGAGTAGCTTGGGTTTCTAGGCCCAGCAGGCGCGGGACCCACGTCTGGGCATACCCGTCCCACTCGGGGTGACAAAGCAAAAACAAAGAGGCAATGTATGCATTGCTGTGCCAGCTATGTAAACCTGTACCAAGTAAACTTCTTTGTAACAGCGCCACAATGCCCCAGGGCCGCTGCGCGCTATATAAGTTCAAATAAATAAAATAGAGAAATGTTCAAGAGCGGACCAAACATCAGAAAAGAAAGGGAGATGATGGCTTCAGCATCATCAGTAGTCTTTGTTTGCTGATGATGCTGCCATGGACACAGCTCACTGGAGTGGCTTCTTTCCGCTTGATAGTGCAATGCTCCTCTGCACAGCTGTGAAGTCGGGAACTTAGCAAAAGCACAGCGGTGGAAGGAAGAAAACAAACTGCGCACCCATAGTTGCAACACTGTTAGGCCACCTTTTCTTAAAAGACCGTATTTTAAAAAACGTTATTTTTCTGACCTGTAAAATTGTAGACATCTTCTTTTCATAAATGTAGTATAGAAGCAGTAAATATGTATGCATGCATCGCGTGCACCTTCCCCTATTGTGGGTCTTAGTGTGGGGTTACCTTTTCACTATCCCGCTCCTCAAGGAGGGGGTGCCTTGACTGCTCAGCCGCGCTACCAGTTGGAGAGTCGTGATCGTCCTGAGGAAACAGCTTTTACACCGAGACTCCCCTAGTAACAGGACTTCAGAAAAATCTCTCTAACGTAACGGTGGGACAAAAGACAGATGGCAGAGTGCGTTTGCAGTTTCTTCCATAGCTGTGCCCTTATAAGGAAGTACAGATGACTAAGGGCAGGGCCTGTGTGAACGGTCTACATAGAATCAGGGAACCAGACACACTACAAACTGCGGTGACGCCCCAAAACCCCTGCTTTTCACGTTTAACAAACAATCAGGAGGAGGCCTCACGCAGACGTGTTCACATTCCAGCTGAGCACAGGGCATGCTTCTTGCAATAAAAGGTGCCCTGCCCTTATTCGGAACATCGCTTCTGTTTCGGAGCTAGTAATCCCATTGATGTCAATGGTGTTTCTAGTCTGTCCACTGAGCAGTTCATGCCCGATCTTTCTGTATTGTCCTGTTCAGAAACAACCCTAATAACTGACGTTCCGGATGGTGACCCCATTGACATCCATTCAGAAGAAGCCCAACAGAAGAAACCCCTCCATTGGTCTAAGCCTGGCAGGTGAACGGTAAATGGCGGTGTGCCCTTCTCACTGATATAAAGGGGATGTAGCCATGGGGGGGTAAAGAGGGTGCTTGTGAACCTGACCTGGGCCTGCGAGGATGCCTGTTAGCGGCCCCCACCAGATGCCGGGAGCACCCGGCTGGACAAGGATACTGCGGGCTGGCAGCAACCATGAGGCAGGGGGCACCCTGCTGGAACCCAGAACACCGGGTGCTTGTACCGTGGCTGGGAGCACCCAGCAGAATGCAGCCGTGGCTCGGGGGCACCCAGGCCGGGGCTGCTACAGTAGGCTGTGGTCACACGGCAGACAAGGCCCAAAGAATTACACAGACACGAGTTTCCACTTCCCGGGGCTTTGCTGCACTCCCCTTCGCCTGCCAGCAGAGCCCCTTTTATTGAGGAGTGCCATGACATGGTCATGACACTCGTTCTTAAAGGGGCAAAGGGCCCACAGTTAAATCGGCCACATACCACATTCCTCCTTTATTTTAACAAAAGAAAACCCACAGCACTCATAAAACAACGAGCCTATACAGAAGTCCACTACTGGGGTGCAATCCATTCCGTGCACCACTCCTATGAACAGAAACATTCAATCCCTGCAAACTATGGTGCATTCCAGTCCGCACACCCAGGGGTGGCCCAGTGTCCGGCATCGGGATCAGAAAATGCCTGGATCAAACTGACTGCCTGAGCTGCCACATGACAAAAAGAACACATTCTCCTCCTCTTCGTCCTCCACATACACGTACAGTCCCCTCCGTTGGCCCTCTGTCACCTGGACCAGCGCTACTCCGGGGGACTTCTTCCCTACGACCTCGTTTGACGTACTGCCTCCTGATGGCCCGACCATGCTGGCCGGCGTTGGGGCTGGGCACACCCGTGCAAAGTGATCCACCTTTCCACACCTCCCACACGCATGTCCTTTGGCCGGACACTCCTGCGCGTGCGGGAGGTCCCATCCACACTGATGGCATATTGTGGCGCCAGACTCTCTCCTTGGCCAATCCCCTCTTCTTGTTGGCCTACCTCCTTGCCATTTGCTCACGGTCAACTCCTCCTCCAACTTCACATGTTGCATGGATGCTTCCATCTTGAGCTGCTGCCTGGAGAGGTCCATAGCCGAGGCACTTACCTCCACCAGTTCCTGGGCACGGCCGAGCTCCAGTATCCGGTCCAGACCCAGCCCTGGCTCTCTGAAGACCTGTTTCCGCAGCTTAGCAGAGCTACAGCCATAGATAATTTGGGCCCTGATCTCGTCGTCCTCGAAGTTACCCAGTGCACAGGACATCGTGATGCCATGCAACTTTCCATGAAATGCATCGAGGCTCTCACGTTCCTCCTGCCTCGCACTCCTCATCCTGAACCGTTCATAATCCCTGTTGACCATGGGCATGAAGTACTCGTTCAGTGCTGCAATGGCTGCGCCATCAGACTGGTCTAGGGGTCACAGGGTCTTAAACAGCCTCTGGAAAGCCGGGCAGGCTGAGTACAGGAGGTTTGGGTATTTCACCCTGTCCTTGATCTCGACAGCCTTGAAATACAGCTCAAGGTTTTCCACCCATGCCGTCCATCATGGTCCTAGACTGGCTGGAGCCCCCACCAAATCAAACGGATACAAGGGCGTAAGACTCACAGTCGGGCGATATGCCTCTTCATTTTCTTCATCCACCATGACGGTTTCTTGATGTGGCACAGTCTATTCTCACTGCTGATGGGCACCTGGCATGCCTCAGGCAGCTAGTATTCCCTGTGGGCGCACAAGCACTGTGGAGCTCCTACCCTTGAGTTGCCACTTCCCGGGGCTCTGCTGCACTCCCCTTCGAGTGCCAGCACAGCCCCTTTTATTGAGGAGTGTCATGACATGGTCATGACACTCTTTCTTAAAGGGACAACAGGCCCAGAGTTAATTGGGCTACATACCACAATGCCCTCTAAACCCATAGCTATTGTTCCTGCCCTTGGACCTTATTCCTGGAGCAGACAGCAGGAGAACTGTCCACATGCGGCCCAAGTCTATAACCATAGCATCCACCACTGGGAAGCGTAAATGCCGGGAAGGCTCCGCTCTGGGGTAGTGAGGTCTAGGCATACCGCGGCACCTCCTACAAAAGCAGACCCATGATAATTGAGCCCTAATCCAGAAAAGAGAAAGCCAGCACGCAAAATGACCATGAAGGAGACTCTACCACCAAGGTTGCTGACACCGACATGGACCTGCGGTCCCTTATTGGCTGGCTGAGCAGAATGATCGGTTTCTGTGCTCTTCAGCCTGGACATGCCTCTAACAGGAAGTGTGCAATCATGCTGGTCTGCAGGAAGTAGCATGTGCAGTGAGATCTCCGTGGTTCTGCGCCTGCTCCTGGTACTGATTCTTCGCACATGCTCAGAACGAATGGCAACACACGTCTCCATTTTGAGGTTGAAAAATGTCACAGCCTTGAAACCCTACTTGCATGCGTTCCTTCTACCACATTTCCATTCTCTGCTTACAGGAGGCTCAGTTCTTCGGCTCAAGTGCACACACGCCACCGTGACGTTCCTTTGTGGACAGCGTTTAGCTACTGTTAGGAATCAGGTTCGAACGGCACCTTGGCTACCAGGCAGACTCTGGCAACCTACATGAACTGGTAGATACCAGAGTGCCTGTGTGTGGAGGCCAACCTCTTACTCGCTGTCTTTCCTGATTTCACTGGCAGCTCTCATCGAACACTGGTAGTCCACTCAGCGGTCAGACGTTGATGAACAATTCACCACCAAGATGGCCGCAAAGTTGGGACATAGCATGACCGGACCCCCTCCAAGATGACCGCCATAAACCCACATACCAGTAGTACGTCATGACGGGGACCCAGCATAAAAACAATGGCAAACGGGACTGTGGTGTCTCGCAACTGCATCGGAAGGCTTAAGATTTAAGACTAGGAAATTAGCAAGGTAAGTTTAGGATTTCTTATATGTTCCCAAAATGCCTTTTTTGGCTTATAATGGCATAATTCCATAGATCAGTATAGAGTCAATTTCTATGTGATGTAAATAGACCATATTTTGGCAGTGAGAAAAGTTCTGTTCTGTTGATTTGCACTACACACCACTACCACCCAAGGGCAGTCTCCAGGCGCTCACAAGTCCTCCATTTATATTCTTCCATTATTGTGGTGCAGACTAATCCACTGCAACTTCGGCTACTCTTCTGGTGGATTAAACAAGGAACAGCTCCTTTCCAGATGATTTGAGCCCAGGGGCGTCATTTCACCAAAATGCCAGGGGTAGCAGAAGTGACACCATACGACCCTTGACCTTGGATGACATCACAGGAAGTGATGTCATTTGACCCCACCCCGAAGTGACATCACCGTTAGCGACGGAACACCTTTCACCCCTTGAAAAAACAGGAAGTGGCATCACATAGCATTGTTCCTAAGTACACTACAAATAACATGGTTATGATTGCACTGTAATGTAATATACATTTAATACAAGAATGGATCGTCATGTGTATCGTTAACATCAGCATGTGTAGGCCCTTGTTACCAAATTACTGTGAATGCAAGCAGACGTCCATGGCCAAATGATAATGATGTGTTATTATAAAGCACCTACACGTAAGCGCTTTATATAGAACAAAATACATACAATATCACCCCCAACCTGTGTTGGTACTCATTCATCAACCTCAGAAGGATGACAAGCAGATTTGTCCTTGCGGGGATTCAACCCTGCAACCTGCAGATCACACACACATCGCAGCAGCGAGCGCCCAGCCCACTACGCTATCTTACTGGCTATAGCAATGTTACCGGCTATAGTAAAATGAGCAATTACATGTCTGAATGTTCTCAACGTCAGAAAGCAAATTACACTCTGTAGTGGATACCATTAAACTGGTAACTGAGATTTAACAGCAGGCCAATTCATCTGCAGGTCTGGTGCAAAGTTGGCCACATATCAAGCCTGCGTGGATCTACTTTTCAGACTTCAGAGGTTGGCAAAATACATACCATTGGGGGGGTCCATATCTATGTATTAAAGAATTTAGAGTAGCACAGGGAAAGCAGTGCACTCACACGGCATCCCATACTATGGGCACTCGTTACCTCATGCATGCAAATAAACATCCTGAACAGCATGCTAGGGAGATAGGAAAGATAGACACATTGGGGGTCATTCTGACCCTGGCGGTAGGTGGTTAACGGCACCAGTAAGGATGCCGGTGCTGTTAACCCCCTACCGCCACATTCCGAGGTCCCTTAGCGGGTCCCACCAGGAAAAGATGGTCTAACCAGCCGCCCTTAGCGGGACCCGTTAAGGGACCATGGAGCTATTTGTGGTCCCGTTATTAGCTCCTTCCCCATTCCCATTTAGCCCTATGGGGGCTCAAATGGGAATGGGGAATGGTTTACGAAATGGGGACTTACCGGGTCCGCATAGGTCGGAATGTCCCGGTAAGTCCCCATTCCGTCTACCCGGACCCGGGTTTGGAGGCAGCCATGGTGCTAATAGCACCATGGCTGCCTCCAAACTCGGAATTACCCCCATTACAACAAAGCATTAATTGTGGCACAATGAAATCAAGGGCCACTTTATGTGCTATGGTCAAACATTTCTACACTGTAAACACATCTTTAGGCACACAGTCGGAAGACTGGCTGTCATTTGTTCTCCATGGACTGCTGAGAGAGTTTGCAGCGACCAGGTATTCACCAGGCAAGATGCTACTTGGGAAATATAAGACAAGCACTGACGAATTGCTGCTGACACTGACTGCATGTACACCTAGGGATTGGGAGGTACTGGGTGGGTACTATATACTGGAAAGTAAGGAAGAGATTGACTTTGACTTGGACAGTGCAAACAAACATGAGAGACACCTACAAGGGGCGGTGCTGAATGTGAGAGTGACAGGGATGCTCAGAGCTAGAAAGGGCGGGACATGTAGTGATGCCTGTTTTTGGTGTTTTAGATAAACCCTAGATTCTGGCTGATGCTAATAGGTGTGTATGCAGTACAGTACAGTGAATGGGTTTAAATTAGATAAATACATAAATAAGCTGGCTTAGTTTGGTAATGTTTTTTATTTTTCTTGCTTCCTTATTGAGTAAGAATAGTTTTATTGCAATGTGCTTATGTAGAAGTTAGCGATTCATAGATAAAATAAGAAGAGATGGAAAAAACTGGGCACATGTTACCTGGTACATTTCTGATTCTGCACTTTCTTTTGGTTTGAGATACATCACATCTGAATCAGGAAGACTGGCCTAATGATTTGGCATAAGGACTGGCCTAAACATCTAACAACCATGAAAGCAGATGTTGCAGAGAACCACCAGAGCGCAACCAGCCGAGCTAGCTGTGGAATGCCTGCCAGCCAGGCCTCAGAGATGGGCATCAACAGCCCTCCCTTTGAGAAGTACACAGTCCTGAAGGTGCTGGCTCAAGTCCCAAGGCTGCCTCACAGAAGCAGCCAGCCAGTTACGAAATGTACTTGATTCCATCTCTTCGGCGAAATGGTCTGTTGTTACGAATATGTACATTTAATGGGAGGAGATTAATATGTAGCTTTGCATTGTACCTAAGTATGAGCCAGGCCTGAGAGGGGTCAGAGTCGATGCAGCCCTCCAGAACCTGGTGTGTGTGTTAACATTACAGCTTTTGCACCCAAACTTCTGGCTTTGTGTATTATTTGCGTCGGAGTGCCGAGTGCCTGGAATGCCTGAGACGGTTTGAGGGAGCTGGATTTGCACTAGTCTCGGGGGGAGCAGGACGAACAAATGTAACACAAGTATTTTGTCAAGTGACTGAGGACACCGAGATGAATGTCTTGTGTTGATCGTAACACAGACAACGGCAGAAAAAAACATGCTATAACTGCAACATGCGAAAAGCAAAATACATAGTCCGAAATGGACTCTTATTCTACTCAAAATAGTTTTTTGAAGTTTTTGTCTGCATTGTGAATTTGAGGTGTTTAAGAACAGACTAAATCAGTGACTCACTGAAGTGTGCCTGAAATAAACCTTCAATGAGTCTAGCAATTAGTGTATAGAATTTCAGAAAGACAAATGTTTTGTTATTTCTATTCTTTTCCATTTAGGGTCACTGCTCAAAGGGTTGCAATTGTGGAACCCCCTGTTTTTGTTTTAAAGAGGCATGAACAAGAAAGCCAGCCACTCTAGAAACAAAGCCACATGGTGCTGGCCACAGTCAAGGAGCTTCAATAAAACAACATAGTAATAAAGTTATTTTAAAACATATTTCTTTTTAGGGGTACTAAGGGAGACTACAGGGGTTGCAAGGGAGACCCCAGTGGTCGCAGGTGGGACCCCTGGTGACCCCCAAATGACATCACTGTTTGAGCCTGGGGAAATCAGGAGATGGGTAAAACCCTACTAGATTATTTCCCTTCTTTCCCTGTTATCACTACCAGACAAGAAGGGAAACCTTCAATAATGTTTCGCTTTCTCCCCACTTCAGCTCCTGAGCCGGTAATCTGGACAGAACTCAGGCCCTGTGTGGATAACCGTCAGATCAAATTCATCCCAATTAAAAACCGGTAGCCCTTGCCATTGATACAGGTTCTTTTAGATCAAGCTGGTAACAACAGTATCTATACTAAATTGGATTTAAAGGGTGCCTATTATTTAGTAAAGATATTTCCCGGTGATGAATGGAAGTTGGCCTTCTGTACTTGCTCTGGACACTATGAGCATTTTGCGCTTTGTAATGGCCCAGCATCATTCTAACGTTATTTCAAAGACATCCTAGATGTATATGTGGTAACATATTTGGATGATATCCTGGTGTATTCCAAATCATACGCCGAACGTGTATCACATGTCCAAGAAGTCCTAAAGAGACTTCTAGAATACTGCCTGTATGCCAAATCATTAAAATGTAATTTTCATCAAGATGAGATAGTGTATCTCGGTTATATCTTGTCTCCTTAAGGAGTGGAGATGGATCACCGAAGGATCCAAGCAGTATTGTACTGGCCTGAAACCAATACCATCAAAGATCTTCAGAGATTCTTGGGGTTGGCCAATTTTTATAGACAGTGGGCCTCATTACAAGTCCGACGGTAGCCGTGCCGGTAAAACCAGCAGGCTGCCGCCAGACTTGTGAAGCTTTCTGGCGCCTGGCTTCATGGAAACTATGGGGCATTGCAGCCCAGGCGGTCCGTGAATTCAGATGCCGGAAAATGTAAATCCCCATTCCCATTGCGAATGGGGAAAACGGAAGCACGGGCACCGCTAATAATGGTGCCGGTGCTTCCGTGTAGGTCTGCTTTTCGTGGCCGCTGTGTCCGGCAGGGTCCCACCTGCTGGGCACAGCAACTCCAGCAAGCAGACCTGTATTGCGCCAGTCCGGTAACAACGCTGCCTGTAGGCTTACCGGCACCGTTGTTGCCGGACCGGCAGAGTTATAATGAGGCCCAGTGTATCCCTAAGTACTCTGCTTTGTTGCTCCCATTGATGACACTATTGAGAAAAGGAAAACTGTTACGTTGTTCCTTATCTACCCAACAAGCCTTCCAAAGACTGAAGGACTTGTTTACATCAGCTCCTATTCTGCGGTTTTCCAAACCTGATCAACCCTACATCATGGAAGCCAATGGCAGCATCTTTGAAAAATAATTATTGCCGATCAAAGATGCTTTTGTGACCTGGCATCGCCCTCTGGAAACGGCTCGACACCCCATCACTGTCATAACAGACAATCATAATTTGTAGTTTCTTAAGACTGCTAAAGCAATAAATCAACGGCAAAACCGTTGGATACCCTTCTTTGCCCATTTTGACTTTACAGACATCTATAAGCCTGGACATTTAAACACAAAGCAGATGCCTTATCACATATGTTTCATGAAACAGCAGAAGAGAATAAATCATTGCAGCAGCTCGATCAGACAAACCCACATGGGATGATACTCTTCATGAATTGTATACACCAGAGGCTTGTAGGGTCTTTTTAGACGTATCCCCCACACATCTTGAGAAAGGAGGATTATTGAATAAGAATCAATAGCCATGGTTACCCACCAAAGAAAGCCAGCTCTATGCTCTCCGTTGGTGTCATGATGCCCCAGAAGTGGGTCAATTTGGCATCCACAAGACTCAAACAAAACTGGAAAGACATGTTTGGTGGAAAATCTTGAGGGACAACATCAATGATTACTTCTATGGTTGCACCGTATGTGCCTTAGCCAAGACACCCCAAGGAAAACATTTACGACTATTGCATCTCAAACCTGTACCTGATGGGCCATGGCATACATGCTCAATCAATTTCATTACCCACCTCCCTGCGGATCAAGAACAAACAACTGATCTCACAATAGTAGATTACTACACTAACATGGGGCATTTCATAGCACTCTCTAAAGTCCTGACTGCTCATCTTTTGGTACTAGTTTTTGCTCATCAAATCTTTCAACTACACAGCATTCCCAGAATCATTTTCTCTGATATAGGTTCTTAGCTTATTTCCTTATTCTGGAAAACCTTAAGTACGCTTCTGGGAACAAAACTGCTCATCATGTCAGCCTATCATCCTCAAAGTGATGGACAGATGGACAGAGCCATTCAGACCTTGGGTCAATATCTGCAGTGTTATATTATGGATTATGCTGGTGATTGGGTGTCTTCATTAACGTTAGCAGAATTTGCATACAACCACTTTGTCCATTCCTACACCTTTCTATGTTTCTTATGGATCCCACCCACAATCCCTTCCAGAACCATTGCGTCCCAGTAGTCAAGTTCCCATGCTAACAACTCTCATACGAAACCTACACAAAGGTCTGATAAAAGCCATACATCAATTGCTTAAGGCTCAGAATGAAGAAAAAGGATTTGCTGATAGAAGAGGAAGACCTTGACCCGCATATCAGATAGGGGACATGGTCTGGCTGTCTACTCATAATAGCCATATACCTTCCTGTACCAGTAAACTAAAACCAAGATACATTGGTCCCTTCCCAGTGTAGAAAGTGATCAGTCCAGTTGCTTTGATCTACGTCTGACATTACCTGATACCTATAAAATTCAACCCGTGTTTCATACTTCTTTATTAAAACCAGTAACACAAACTCTACTGTATCCAACAAGGCCCAATCCGAAACCTCCGGCTGTGGGTGCCGATGGAGTTTATGAAGTCAGACACATACTGGACTCTCACCAGTCAAGGGGTGTTGTGGAGTACCTGGTACACTGGAAGGGTTATAGGCCTGAAGACTGATCATGGGTAAGGGTAAAGATATGAACGCCCCTAGGTTATTACGTATCTTCAATAGTGATCATCCCAGTAAACCTGGGTGGGGGATCGTCATTTCTGAGAGGGCGAGCTAGAAGGGGATGTACTGTTAGAAATCAGGTTCGAACTGCACCTTTGCTCCCAGGCAGACTCTGGCAATGGCAACCTACATGGACTCATAGGTACCAGAGTAGGTGTGTGCAGATGCCAACCTCTTACCCTCCTGTCTTTCCTGATTTCACTGGCAGCTCTCATCGAACACTGGTAATCCACCCGGCGTTCGGATGCTGATGAATAATTTCCCCACCAAGATGGCCACCAAGTTAGGACATATCATGGCCAGACCCCCTCCAAGATGGCCACCATAAAACTACGTACACGCAGTATGTCATGACGGGCACCTGGCATAAAAACAATGGCAAACGGGACCGCAGTGTCTCGCAACTGCTTTGGATTGTTAGACCCATGTCGGAGGAATTAGGATTTAAGACTAGTTAATTAGCAAGTAAGTTTAGGATTTCTTATATGTTCCTTATACCTTTTTACCTTATAAAGGCATAATTCTGTAGATCAGGGTAGAGTCAATTCCTATGTGATGTACATAGACCATATTTTGGCAGTGAGATAAGTCTTCAATTTATATTTTTCCTTGTTGTTGTGAAGACTAATTCACTGCTACTTGGGTACTCTTCTTGTGGAATAAACAAGGAAAAGCTCCTTTGTGCATGATTTGAGCCTTGGGAAATCAGGAGATAGTTAAAATCCTACTAGATTATTTCTGTTCTTTCACTGTTGTTACTGCCAGACAGAAGGGAAACCTACAATCATTTTTCACGTTCTCCCTAGTCCAGCTCCTGAGCCAGTAATCCAGAAAGATAGCCGGTAATCTAGAAAGATAGCAAAAGGCTGACTATAAATATGTCACCCTTGCCTGATTTTAACTAGTGCTCTCCTGTGTGATATGAACAGGTCGTCATTGGTTAAATTGTGGTATTGGTTGACGTTACTTTGCGGCTCCTGAAGATTCCTCGCCAGTCAACTCATGTGACAGCTAAGCCACAGGTTACTTTGTATCCCAGCACAACAGTGCAGGAAGGAAGGAACCAGAAGACAGGCCTTCTCTGTCTACGCCCCAAGATTCTGGAACCCCCTCCCCGTCACCATCAGACTTGCCCCATCACTTCTACAGTTTAGGAAAGATCTCAAAACCTTCCTTTTCAAGTAATGGCTTCTTCTTAACACCTAGGTCCTGAGACTCGGTGCACTGCTCCCCACTGTCTTCCCCCCATGCTGGCTGGCGATTGCCCACGCTCCCTTGTTAGCTCCTCGCTCCTTTTGTCTCTGCTTCCCTCACTGTGTTCTTCCCCCTATTAAAGCTCTCCGTTGCTTCCTAAAGCTAGGTCTCTGCTCAATAAATACCCCAATAATTATAAAAATAATGAAAATCAGGGACTAGGAATCAGGCACAACAGTAGATCTGTAGCTATAGTCCCGCCTTCTGATCTACAGGCAGATATCAACAGTCATAATCTGTTTTCTTTCCTTAGTCTCCATCTGTCATCGTTCGATATCTGTGGGCAGACGTGTATCTGTCTGTTCTATTACAAATGTCCTTGTGCCCACTGACAGGTCTAGCTTGCCCAAAGTCCCTGGTTGGGTCCTGAGACGAGGTACTCCTGTAAAAACTGAACCCAAGATGTTCTCGTGAGGCGTAAGTCAGACTGAACAGTATAGAGGATTTCTTTGGTGTCTATGTTGTTCAGTGGAGCAAGGAGGAAATAATGAAGAGAAGGGGAGGAGCAGGGGAAGCTGAGGAAGCAGTTGGAACTGGAAGACGTAGAGCAGTCATGAAGGCATGCAAGTGGAGGAAGCATGTGGTGGCTGCTATTGGCGGCGGTACATGTAGCAAGGATGCTTAGTAAGATGGGGACGCTGCTTCCACTAGAAGGAACAGGAGTAACGAGGCACAGACGGCGTACAGGAGAGAAAGAAACCCACAACCGCAGTCTCTCATTGGCTGCAAATCTAAGGGTGGAGAGAAGCTTTATAAACTTGTCTCAGGCAAATTAGTTGGACTAGTGAAGGTGAGAAGTTAGTCTGAGCAGAAGCCTCTTCGCTGCTTACATTATATACCACTGTATGAGAGGAGACCATGGGTCCGCGCTTAGAAGCCTCTGGGTATTAAGCGCATTATAAATAACCAATCATATCATACCATGCTGAAGCAACATTGACTTCGAGGATATTTGGAGACCCCGCTCTCAAGAGAGTTTAAGGACCCAAGCCACATCCATAGAACACGCTGCAATGAGGGGACAACTGATTAGATACCGACCGACCCTACAATTAAGCAGAACTTGTCAACTGAGAGAAGCTGCCTGCTCTGCGTATCAGAGATGATTTCACAGAGACAAAAGTAGACATTGATTGTGAATTGATAAATCAAAGACATTCAAAGTCCACTAAGCTGGAGTATTGTCCTGGGGAAAGATCTTAGCTAAAAGAAACTAGAAGCATATTGTATCTATTGCATCCTCACAATATTGTGATAATACAATAAAAAAAAACATTGCCCCAAACTTTCCAGATGTACTTCCCTACCCATTCAGGTCTTTGGATCACATTTCCTGGACTACCCCTAAAGAGACTTCCAAGAAACCCCACCCAGTGAAGGCCACATTGCACAAGGGAGGGTGGCATGGCGGGGCCCGCAGTGGGAGGGTAAATGGTGGTGCAGGTAAGTGGTTGGGCACGGAGGGGGCCTGAAGGTGGTCAGGGAAGGGAAGGCAGCCTGGAGGGGGGCTTAACAAGGGGTGCTTTGGGCGGGAGAAGAGACAAGAATGACAAGATGCTGGGTGGAGGCCGGGCAGGCACAGGAGACGAGCTGGAGGCACATGGCAAGGTGGCTTCGGAGTTTAACACTGTCATGAAGACAGGTGTTTACGCCAGCCTGTGAGGTGATGAGCTCATAACCAGGCCCCGGGGATGATCAGATAATCAGCATGTTGGATAGCACTGATCGATAGTGCCAGAAAAAGGACAGCCTTCACAAAGTCTAAGATGCGGTTCCACTTCGCTATGATGCCTTTAACTAACTGCCAGGCTATTATGCAAGTCTATGCCAAAGCATGAGCATACTCGTCCCCGGCACTTAAGGGGTTAAGAGTGAAAAACACACTTGCCTTGTTCTAGTGGTTGTTCAAGTCCATGGAACCACCCTTGGGTTAGATAGCTTATGCGTCATGTGAAATAGCCGGGGTTACCTCCAGTCGGTAGGACCACATGATTCACAAGTATGGGCTACATGCAGTTCACTAAGGTAAGCTCACAAGTAAGGTCACACAATGCCGGGTGACACAGGGGTCTATAGTGCATCTGGTAAACCAAGCGGGTAGATAGAGGGAGTGTACACTATCACAAGGGGAACTTAGGCAAAAACCAAACTCTGGTGAGAGCCTTATGAGCACTATTGAACTTACATGGAGGCCTAATGGACCATGGTACCTCCCAGACACAACATATGCCCCTAGAGACACCCATGAAAACTGATCCAGAATGAGGACTTAGAGGGTGTTCTAGAAATGTAAACTAACTCTCGGTGAAACATTAGTGCTGAAACCATATTGAGTTTCAGATTGAGGGGAATGTGCACATGGGTGAGTTTGGCTCTAGGTTAGGTGCTCGCTGTAGGGATCACTCCACACTTTCTCAAGGGAAAAACTGGTTGCCTATAGAGCGCGAGTGGCCTTCTGTTGGGTTGGCCTAAGTGACCACCATAAGATGCAGCATACACCAGTGCGCCACCACACGTACACAATTGAATGGCGTCGTCTTGGCAAACATTGGGCCAGTACCGTGAAGGAAGATCATGATCTGGAAAGAGGTTGAGCCATCGGCGGACCCTGCCCATTTATATTTCCTTTCATTCGATTAAATGGAAAGATAATTTGCCCTGAAGCACTGTACGAAACCCATCTTGACAGCGAGAGAAGCCCCACTGATGGGTGCTTTACAAACCTTTGCAAAGTCATGATGTAGTAGCCGGTGCATTGAGCTGGCTGTAGGCGGGGAAACAGCTGGAAACAGCTGGAGGGCAGTTCAAGACAGGATTTGAATAAATCTGCAGTAGTTAGGGGATTTACTGGGCCCATGTAGCTATGCACTCAGGTGCTGGCAGTGGCAGGTTCTCTACCACTATAAGATACTGGGTCTCCCTCCCGAGTGGATGGTGGTTCTTAAAGGTGACCTGGAAGTAGTCACTTGTGAAATGCCCCTAATGTTACGGGATAGGAAGTTCCAGTGCTGGGTATAGTAAGAGGGGGCGCACTAACAACTCAACCTGCGGCACATACCTCCTACCCAAACTGGCTACCACCATGAACCAAGGCTTCAGCAACATTGTCCAGTGGCAAGTTACTCTGTGTCTCAGAACACAACGTGTTACATATGTGCGCCATAATCCTTTTTCAGTGTGTGCAATAGCAGAAATCGAAAACAAAACAATCTACCGTAAATTGTGGAAAATCTTAATATTTGGTCTTAAAAGATACAAAATCTCTAAATAAAATTGACATTTATGGATATGTGTGTGTCTGTTTGAAATGTTCAGCATACTTCCCAACATGCTACAAACCTGAAATTTGGCATGTGGGTAGGCTCCATGGTGTAGACGATTTAAAAAATATTATATATAAATGGCTCTATTTTTTTTAAGCGGTCTGCAATGTTTACCCCGGCCATATGGTTCTTCGTGCCGTAGTTCTACATAAACTTCAGCAGTTCATTGTTTCTAAACGTTCCACACTATCGGCATTCTAGCTGACATTAGCGGCACTCACTTTTGAAGTATTGTGGGTGACACAAAATGGTGCTTTTGTACTAATGTGGGTGACACAAGATGGTGCTTTTGTAGTAATGCCCGTGACAGGAAACAGTGCATGTCTCTTCAAAACGTCCGCAATGACGTTGTCCGTCACATCGTGGCAAATCTCACATGATAATTACAGGAACTTAATTTCCCAAGGAAGTTGATGAATGTGCGCCGTTTCAACAGTATGAAGCTTACATGCTTCAGCCGTACACGTACACGTACGGGTACGGCATTTCAAGCTTACACGCTTCAGCCCTAATTGTTTTTTTTTAATTTTTATTTTATTTTATTGCATCAATCAGTTTCCAAGAAAACTTTAAATGCAAAACAATCAGCAATGAATTTAAGTTAAAAAACAAGGTACAGCAAATATATATAGGGAGGTAAAGGGATGATAATGAGTTCTACGCATCCAACTTAAAGAAAATCTCTTTTACAAAGTTGAGTAGAGCCAAGGTTCGAGATACCTTTCCTCCCCATCTTAAAATACGCCACCTCTCATCTGGAGGTGTGAGCTCCAAGTTCTCAAATTGTTTCCCCAGCCATTTTTCTCTGTAGGCTGAAAGAGAAGCACAGCTAATTACCAGGTGCTCCAAGGTTTCAACCTCCTGACCACAACAGCGACAGAGAAAAGACCAATCTTCACTCTTTTTAGTTCTCCTTCCAAGTACCTCCCTCGTCGGAAAAAGATTTAGGCGGAATCTTAGAAAAAGCTGTCTTTCCTGGGCGGAAGGAAATTTCTCTAGGTATGGAGGCACTGTGCCTCGACTATAATGTTCTTCCTTGCCCACAGAAATAGACGGGCAGGCACAAAGCCTGTCCATCGTGGCAATCCAGTCCCAATCTAAGAGTTTTGTCTGTACTCTAGTTGGGTTTTGCATTTGGTTGTCTGAGCTTTGAGCAATCGTGTCTAAGATACCTTTACAAGTTGACTGCCATAGATTTATGGCTGGAATTGATCCTTCAGACATTGCTTCATTTATAGCCAGAAATCCACTTCTTTCCGGCGGGTCCAGACACTTGCTGTAAAGTGAGTGATTTCCAAACCATTGCGCTGTAGAGAGAGGTTAGCCCCAGTTCCTTTCTTACACTTTCGATCGGGATAGATGACGGTAGTCTCAAAACTCGTTTCCAAAAGAGACTTTCCAACAGACGCCACACCTCTAGAGCGATAAAAAAATTAGCCTCAGCCAAATAAGTCGAGGTAGGAGATACTTTTAATTTGTAGAATCCATGAGAGGACGAAGTGAAAAGGAGCAGTAACGTCGCTTGAGTAAGAGTGCTTGTGAAGCCAGATTTTTAGTTTTGCTTCTTAACCTTGCAACTCCTTGCTTGTCTCGAATACTATCATTTAAAATGATTCCTAGGTAGACCATTGAAGAGACCACAGGAACAATTTCTCCTGTTAAATGCCATCTAAATTTTTTAGCTCTATTAGATGTTCCTAGGCCCATAATTTTCGATTTTTTGGGATTTATTTTGAGGCCGTTCTCCTGGACATACTGGTCTAGCGCTTTCAACTGTCTTTGTAGACCTATCGCAGTCTGGTCCAGTAGAAGAAGGTTGTCGGCGAACAGCAGCCTGCCCACTGGAGTCCCGGCAATCTTAGGTGGAAAACTTCTTATTGGTCCAAAAGCCTCCTGCATGTCTGATATAAATAAACAGAATACAGCAGGAGCCAAACGGCAACCTTGTTTCAACCCGTTGTTAGAGATGACATTATTCGAGAGTGTTCCTTTTCTATCCAATCTGATTCTAAGCGTTGTTCCATTATGAAGAGCCTCCAAGGGTTCTCTCAAATTGTTCGGGCAGCCCCACTTCCTCAATTTAGACCACAAGAGGTTGCGGTCAACAGAGTCAAACGCTTGTTTAAGGTCTATTGATGCGATGTAGATGGTTTTATATTTCTTTTCCTTGATCATACATTTAAGGATGTTTATGAGTAGAATGTTCAAGGAAGTCCCGATACCTTTGCGAAAACCCGTCTGCCAAGGGTCTTGATGGAAAGTTAGCCGACTCCAATCATTCAGGTGTCTCAGGACCACAGCGGCAAATATTTTCCCCACGACGTCCAAGAGGGCGATCGGTCTGTAGTTCGAAGGATCGGCCCGATCGCCCTTCTTGAATATCGGGACGATTATGGACTTGGTCCAAGACTGAGGTATCTTTTTAAGAGATTTTATATTATTGAACATGGATGACATAAAAAGTGCCCATTTCTCCGGGTCACTCTTAAGGATATCATTTGTTAGACCGTCTGGCCCAGCGCCTCTTGAGGAATTTGAGCTGTTAATAAGGTCTACAATATCCTGTGTTTCAAATTTGAGGTCCCAGGGTTTGTCCGAGGATAGGTGGTTTTGTGGTTCGTAGATTTTCCCGGTGGAGTACAGCTTCAGGAAGTGTTCCTCCCAGACCTTTGCAGGTATTGGGTTTCCCGTTTTTGACTCAACGGGCGTGGATAAATCATTTATCAGTTTCCAAATGCCCGCGATGTTTTTACTGGCGACTAGATGTATCATCTTCTGACTATCTTGATGTGCCAACTGATATTTGTGTTGACGGAGCCAATTTCTGTAGGTATTTTTGATTTTTTTATACAGAGATAAGTCGACCGCTGATTGCGAATTTTTAAAGTGCCTCCTAGCCCTGTGGACGCTCCTTTTTTTAGCGACAACTTGGTGGTCGTAGATGTGTCTGGTGTTTAGAGAACCACCCTTTGCCAGTTCCTTCGTGTGGAATACATTTAGTGCGTCATTGTAATCAATGAGGTTTGTCAAATGATCTTGATTGTCCGATTTTAACTTCAATAGAGTGTCCAATAACACACTTAGATTTTTTTTTTTATTCTGAGTCGATTACCAGCCGGAACCAATTCCAAATGATGTTCAGGTAAGTGTGTGTCCGGTAGGACATGGTGTCCCTCCCAGTCCTCGCATACAAGCTCCAAGATGTTGTGGTCACTCTGTTCGGTTTGGACCACTGTCAACGATGTAATCTTTGCCATCAGCTGCTCTGTTGTGAAGAAGTAGTCTAACGTACTCAATTGATTTGCACGTTTCCAAGTTGGTGCTGCTGGTTGGTCTCCCCGCACACTACCATTGATCATCTGGATGTTTCTGCTTATAAGTTCTTTTTCGATGTCCACCCCTCTTAGCATGTTCTTCGTATGCGTCAATAGGAGAGACTCGATTTTGTTCCCCTTTTTATCGAAGCATTCCATGTTGAAATCACCACAGCGTAGGACCTCTAATTTGGGACACTTGATCCTGGCATCGTCTCTGGCCTTTAATAGCACGTTTTTGAAGTTATCTTCCAGTCCTATCAAGGGTCTCCAATATACATTACATATAAGCAGCTTCTGTTCCATTAATTCATCCAAACCCTTGGCAGGTGTTTGAACCGTGGTCAGTTGTATCCACGAATTTTGATTTGTGGATGAGATCACCTTAAATCCACTTGTACGATTTATGCCAAGGAAGAGGCCCGAACTCGGTCTCCCTTTGGGGCCCTTCACGGCGGGATTTAAGAAAAGTTCGAACCCATCGAGAAGTGGGAGGTCGCATAACCAAGTTTCTTGTAAACAGAACAGATCATATTTGGTTAAGTCCACTGCTTGGTTACCTAGTAAGTGTGCGAACCCCTTAGTATGCCAACTCATTATGGTTTTATGCTCTTTTGGAGATGTCCTTTCGAGGACTCTAGGGGGATCTGGCTGACATTATGATTTATATGCGAGACACCCCGCAAGCCAACTCCAGTCCTCCCAGCTGCTCCCATGGGTTTCCTCAGCTTTTTCCGAGACGGTACATGTTGTGGCCCCGCGGGCGTCCTCTAGTGTTTTTCCCTGTGCCGGTAGCGCCACATGCGCAACTTGGACCTGCTTTTGTTTTGATGTAGTGTTTCTAGAACTTCCTACAGCCTGGTCCCTGTCCTTAGTGCCTTCGTAATTAGGACGCTGGACCTCCTCCAACTCTTTAAGCAAGAACCCACAAAGGTTTAATTTAGGGCCAAGATTTAGTAATGGGCATCTGGTCTTCCATTCCCCCATATGCAGGATCACGCTGTCGTAATGCTGATCGTTGTGGAATTTAATCCATTCAATGTCCTTGGATTTTAATTGGTCGGATGAGCTTAGGGAATGCAGAAGTCTCATGACATTTGCCCGATTCATGATCAGATTGTCATCGTAGCCCAATGTTCTCTTCAGTAACAATTTGAAGGGTCCCCTAGTGGTATTTGTCTCGGATCCTTTATCAACATTGATGATTTCTCAGTGTTCGGATTTTCTGCCCAAGTCACTGTTCTTCTTATACTTTTTAGCAGCACACTTTGCGGACTGCTGCTTTTTCCTGTGTCCTTGTTCTTCAGTGCCAATGAGTTTCTCCTGTTTTCCAGTGTTTCGAAGGCCCGGTTTCTAGTAGGGCCCCCATCCACCCTGTCCTGGACCCTGGAGTGGTCCGGGATTTCTGTTTGGCTGTGAACTCTAGATTTCCACAGCACTTTCTTGTTTGTCCCCGGTCCTGGTGCCTTCAGGTTGGCTCTTGGCAGAATAGTATGTGCAGCCAGAACAACACTACAATCTTTGAGCTTTTGTTTGGGTACCTCCCATTTGTGATCGGATTCATTAGGCTTGATGTTTTCTATCAAGTCTTCTTCAGCAGAACTTGTATTTCCACTTCCTCAGGGCAGGAATCAATCGTGTCTCTATAGACAGATAAGTCCATGAGTGAGTTATCATCATTTTCACTCGACCCATCATTATCTGAGTTGCCCTTAGTTCCATCTGGTAAGTCCTTTATTGTTATCACACCACCTGAGTTTTTGAAATATCTTTGGTGAATTGACGATTTTTCTGGTAGAACCAAATTTCTGGGTAGAGCGAGTCTGAACGCTGCTCTAGTGCGTGTGCGAGCTTTCCGTGAATTAAGGGTCTCAGAGGGCAAGGATTTACTTTGTTTCTGCACAGGGATGGATTTACCGTAGTTTTTTCCTCCTTTTTTGTTGACTTCTAGTTTTTCACCCTCCTGCGGGGCCTGGCTCTTCTTAGGTTTTTTAAACAGGTCATAAAATGTAACTGTTGAATTCGCCACACACATTCCTGAAGACACAGTACTAGAGGGGGGCGAGATTGAACTTTTGTCTTTGATAGAACTGCCACCAGCCATCACCGTAAAGTCTGCCAACCCCGGATTTTGGTCGGTATTAGTTGTTTTATCCATGTGGCTTAACGGAATGTGTATTTGATCTGGCCCCTTGCTGGTAAGAACTGATCCTGGGACCATTGGATTGGTCAAGCTAACCGAAGCAACGGGAGCACTCCCTACTCCCGCCGCTGTGGGGCTGAGCTTCTCAGACCTTCTTATTTCTTTTTCCTTTATAATTGGCTCAATGATACTCTTTAAAATTTGAAAAATCTGGTCAGCGTTGGTGTCCAAATTGGACTGTATAGCAGAAATGAACCCTTCTACGAAGATCATTTTAGAATATAACATTGCTATAGTAGTAGTGTGAACCCGGAGCTGTTCATTTTGTGATTCTATCAATTTCATAAAGGGAGCCATGACAAGGGCGAAAGCTGTGATCATTTCGGGGTCAATTTGTGGGTCCTTTCTAGATGGTTCTTCCACATGAGTTGTTGCCAGCACCGTCAAAAGGTCTTCATCCGTAGGAGAGGGTTGCCGTCTGAATCTTTTACTGGGAAAAGGAGCCTGCTGTGGAAAGACCCCTTTCTGAGGTCTTGGAGAGAGGCCCCTATTGCTTGAATTAATAGGTAAAGTGGATTTTCCTCCCTTTTGGTGTCTTAGATCACCATCAACTCCTGAAACAAGCCACCTGTGTTCCCTTTGTTTAGAGGGTGGCCGCATCGTTGCCGGATCAAAACCACCCGGCTGTGAATAGTCCTTGTGAGAGCCTAGTTCATTGTTTGTAACAGGATTTATGTAGCTCGTTTGGGTGGTGATACCAAATGGTTTCCAACCATTGTTTAACCCTCGTGGATTGGCCAAACGCTCAATACATTGGTTTTCTGTGCCAAAGACAAAGAGATCGGAGGCAAAAGAGGTAGTAGGAGTAGATTTAGAGTTCAAGCTTTCATTAGCTGAGGTCGATAATTTGTTGTGTATGCTTGAAGAACTCTGTGATGACAAACTCAGGTAGGCCTCTTCAGGTTTCTCCGTCGAGGATTCCATTAACAACATTTCATTTGTGGGCCCAGGGACTTCCTTGCCCTCCCCTCCAATATGCTGTGTGAGGCAACAGTAGCATGTCCTGGTTTTCCAGACTCAGGCCGTCAATCCTCCCTTCAGTTATTTCAACTATAGGTTGCAAAATGTTTTCAGAAGAGGCCGTTTTACAGATGATGGCCACCTCGGGTTAAGAGACACGCTCTGGCCTATCTGTTTTTTTTTTAAGGACAGGGCTTTCATCCATTGCAAAAGGTCTGCTTAACAGTTTAGAGGGCTCTTGACCCAAAATGATGTAACCTCGCAGGTTTGGGCCCATCACACGTTGTTTTGTGTTTTAAAGTCACTCCCTTCAAACAGCAGTCAAAATAGAATTCCCAATGTACTTACAATACGGTGAGGGAAGCCTAATGTTGTTTGTTGGAAAGGGTTACCTTTCGTCCTCCGTGCCTTGTTGCTTGGGACTACACTTAACCGCACTTCCAACACAGGTAAGCTCAGCCTGGCAGCCAAGGCAGTGTTTCCCAAGACAGACAGCACCCTCCAGCGCCTAACAGCTGCACAACAGCCAGAGTGCTTGTCTCCTACGGGCTTAATGCCGCAAGGGTGGATGGCTCGGCCTTTTCAAGGCGATGTGGATCACGTGACACGACACGTGTGCAGCCCAAGCCCCGCCTCCTCCAGGAAGCACACGGGCACCAGTACCAGCAAGAGCCCCTTGTCAGCTCGCAATGCTGGTTGTTGAAAATAAAGTAACGTTCGTTCGTTCTGCAGAAAATGCTACTGAAATGCCCTAAATGTACAGCACTTATGTTGAAGTCGCTGCTGCCTCGGGGACACCAATAATGTTGCTGTGCAATCTCAACACTCCAACCTATAGTAGCTGGAATCGATTGCGTTGTTATTCTGGCAACACAAACAACCATGCAACATTATAATCTATATTCGATCATTGAATGAACCTCAAACTAGGACTGAAGTGGGAATTCCTGTGCAAAGCATGGGTACACCTGCTAGTCATTATATAAAAATGCAGATCACATTTAGGTATCCAAATCTGTGAACATATGTGATTTTAAACATTATATTGATAAGTTTTAACAGGAGTCTATTACACTAATGAGCAACAAAAATGCCTGAAGTCTCTATACAGAGAAACGCTATAGACAAGGGAATCAGGGTTTCCAATAAGCAATATCTAGTCATATTTTAGGGTTCACCTCAATTTCAACAAACACTTATAACTAATAATTTAAATGGGTTTCCTCCTGTGCAAGAGTTTTCAGGGTCATGGGGTAGTGGATTCCCCAGAAACCTGTGCACTCCCTGAAGCAAATGCTCAGAGCTGTGGTTTTAAGGAAAGAGGAACCTGGGTGCAAGATGAACCCAGAGCCTCAATGTAAAGGGGAGGTCCGTGGGGTCTCCTCCCTTCAGAAATCATGTTGCCCAAGAGGGGAAAGGTCCATTGGAGGCAGTGCTGGAAAGGCCGCGAGATATCAGTGAAGGGCAAAGATACGCACCCTTTTTGGCCATCACCCTTCAGTGGAGACAAGCCTTTTGTAATGGTCCTTTTGTGGTGTAACTATGTAGTCATAAGGGTCTAGGAACACTATAGCAAGTGCCATCATGCTGGGCCAAAGTGCTACATCTACAAAGGAATATGGTGGGAAGGGGACTTCCTGTTGGATAGAAGGATGTCAACACAGTGCTAGGATCGTCGGCTGAAGAAACGGCTACGGAAGCGTAGCACATAAAGGTAATACTATGTTGGCCTACTTGGCACATGCCTTGACTTTGTTTGGTGGACGACCATAGCAACCACCTCTATCAGGATGCTACCACCCATGAATCCTGGTCAGCAGAGGGGGGTGATGTGTTATAGGGTCTTGGAGAAAGGCATCGATGGGAAATATATTCTTATCAGGAGATCCATTCTCAAGAGTCAAAATTAAGGGATTCTGGAAGGTCATTACAGACAGCAAGACCCCTTTGTCAAGCACAAAGCAGCTTCTATTAATGGCTGGCAGACCCTGAGCCTCAAACCCTCTCGCCTATAGATCAGGATGAAAGACTTGCCCATTTTCCATGGAAGTGGCTGATATTGACTATATATCCTCTCACACAAGCATGCCTAATTGGACCTCGCAAGTAAAAAAGCAAAAGTGCAAAGTACGAAGGTTGGCCAGTAGTCCGAGGCTCATGATGGTCAAGACCCGTGGGAGCTTTACTTAGCAGATCAACGAGCGAACCCTATATTCCAGGTCCATGAATTGCCCCACACACCCAGCTCACCTTGCAAATTTAGCAAAACCCTGGATACAGAGGTCGGAGGTCACTGGAGAGCAGAAAGCATCAGCTGGAGATAGGCGGGGCATGCTTGTGTACCGTGCCCAACAACATGGCAAGAGTGCCAGGGAAGGACACGGGGCGAGCCCGCAAGTCCCATCAGGATGAACCCTCAGAGCCTCTTAAGTTTCAATGATGACTATGCTCGTCCTTTTTGCATAGACTTGCACAATAGCCTGCCAGTTAATGGGTGCCCCCAGCAAAGTAGCCGGTGCAACTATAGCAGCCTTTCGCTGGACCTCTTGCCCAAAGCATTTTGAGATAAAATGATTCCACTGTGTATAGGTGTGATATGATATTTTATTTCTATCGTGCTCATACACAAGTGTTTCAGAGCGCGACAAGGTGAGGGAGGGGAACAGGGGAGAACAAAACAACGATCTTATTAGGCTCAGTGAGAATGAGAACACGCAAGTGCATGGAAGAGGGAGAGGGGAAAGGTGCATGGGAGGGGGAGAAGTGGGAAAGTGAGGATAAAGGGACAAAACAGATAAATAATGATAAATAAATAAATAATAAAGGCAACAAACAGTGGTGGCAAGTTCTAGGTTAAAGGCAGCAGACAGGGCGTGACTGATAAGTGCAGAAAAAGTGGGGGGACTGTATGGGTACAGCTACAGACCCCAGTACAGCGGGTGGCCAGGAGGCAGTGCAGGTGTGTGTCAGGGTGAGCAGGTACCTGGGCCCAGAAGACAGACGGTAGGCCAGGTGCACAGTGCCAAGAGAGAACAGATCAGCAGGGGAGAAGGGGGCGAAGGCAGAAGCAAAGAGGAAGGTCTTGAGGTGCTTCCAGAACCGGAGATTGTTCTCCTCAAGTCTCAGAGTGGCAGGGAGGCTGTTCCAGAGGGAAGCCCCAGCTGAAGAAAGATCTACCCCCAGATTGTTTCTTTGAGAAACGACTGACCCTGAGGGAGTTGGAAGTAGAGGAGCGGAGAGCTTGAGAGCAGAGGTATTTGCGAAGGGAAAGCTGAAGGTATTTTGGACCCAGGCCCCAGAAAGCCTTGTGGACAATGCAAAGGGTTTTGAATTTAATCCTTGCATCCACTGGGAGCCAATGGTGAGATTTCAGAGCTGGTGAAATACAATCCCAGGGCTTGAGGCCAAGGACAAGTCTTGCAGTCCTGTTCTGGATTAGTTGCAGAGGGCGTAGAGTAGAGTCAGGTAGATTCAGAAAGAGGCTGTTACAATAATCCAACCTAGAGAGAACCAGAGCTTGGGAGACAGTGAGCTTCTGGGGGAAGGAGAGGAAAGGTACTGTACCTCTGAGGAGGTTCAGTAGGAAGTATGACTTTTTAGAGACATCAGAGATGTGGGCGGAGAAGGAAAGTGTGGAATCAAAGATGACCCAGAGGTTCTTAGCTTCACTGGTGGGAGTAGGAGGGGGGCCAAGGGAGGCTGGTCAGAGATTGAGGGGAAAGAAGGGTGAAGGTGTGCCGATGAGGAGGATCTCTGTCTTGCTGGCATTCAGACAAAGATCGTTGGCAGCACACCAATCTTGAATGGCAGTTAGGCAATCAGAGATGAGAGAAGGAGAGGAGGTGGCCGAGGGCAGCCTGAAAATGAGTTGAGTGTCATCAGCATAGCACTGGAAATTGGAGCAGAAAATAGTAATGCAGTGGGCAAGAGTTGCCAGTTATTGGTTGAAAAGCCAGGGCGAGAGGTAAGACCCCAGGGGAAGACTACAGGTAGAGCGGCATATAGATGATACAAAGGACCCAAGTTGGACCTGGAGGGTCGATCAGAGAGGAAAGAGGTCAGCCAGGCCAGAACCTGATCGGTGATACCCAGATTATCACAGAGACGGTTGAGCAGGATGTTATGGTTGACCATGCCGAAGGCTGAAGAGAGATCGAGTAGGATGAGGACAGCGGGAATGTTTGAGTCAAGGTTGGAGAGCAGATCTTCACGGATGTTCAGGATAGCAGTTTCCGTGCTTCTGGCAGCTCTGAAGCCAGACTGGTGGTCGTGGAGACAGCCAACAGAATCAGAATGAAGGTTAAGCTGAGAGATGGCCAGCTTTTCCAGGGGTTTTCCCAGAAAAGGAGTAATGGAAATTGGGCGATAGTTAGCCGGACACAAAGGATCCACTGTGCATTTCTTGAGAAGAGGATGCACAAGGGAGTGCTTCAGAGGGGAGGGGAAGGATCCAGAGGCAAAGGAGTGGTTGCAGAATTTGGCTACGGCTTGAGCGAGGGTGTCAATGTGGTCCTTGATGGTTTTAGAGGAACAGGGGTGAACCTGTTTGGACGAGGCCTTCATAGATCGGACTTGTCTAGCGACCTCGTCAGGGGAGAAAAGAGGAAAGGAACAGAAAGAAGGTGGGGGGGTGGCTGAAGGAAGGTAAGCATGCACAGATGGAAAGGGGAGAGGAGTGGGAAGGGAGGAGAGGGTGTACAAGATGTCCTGGGTTTTTGAGATTAAGTGAGGGGCAAGGGCATTGCAAAGAGCCTGGGAGGCAACAGGAGGGGTAGAGGCTGCATCAGGGTTGGCCAGCTCCTTGCAGATTTTAAAAAGTTTGGCCGAGTTGTTTGATGCCACAGAGACACGAGCTTGAATGTGGACTCTCTTCTTGGTGAGGATAGAGAGTCGGTATTGCCTTTGCAGCAGACGACAGGCAGTTTGTCAGAGGATGAACAAGAAGCCCTCCATTTCCTCTCAGCTGCCCTACTCTTGCGTTTAAGAGCTAAGTCGGAGTTGAACCAGGAATTGCACTTGGCTTTGGACTTCAAACAGATCTTCATGACAGGGGCAAGTGCATCAAGAGTATCAGAAATAGAAGAGAAGAGCAGGGGCAGGGCAGTGTCAGAATGTGAGTCAGCCAGAGGTGGCGAGGGGGGAGAGAAGGTGGCGGTGATTGCCTCAACTGACACGCTTCATGGGCTGGATGACCGAGAAGATAGCTGGCTATGTAGGGGTAGGCTTGCCCTGGGGGGAAGAGAGGGAAAGATGAGAGGAGGGACTGGTCGCTCCAAGAGAGAGAAGTGGTCAGGGGGATGGAGAGGGGCAGGTCAGAGAAGATCAAGACGTCGAGTGTGTGCCCTGCAGAGTGAGTCGGGCCAGAGGGGAGGATGGACAGGTAGAGAGAGTTGCAGAGATTGCGGAAGAGTAAAGAGTAGGAACAAGGAGATATTGAGGTCACCGATGAGAAGAAGTTGAGTGGTAGAGGCCAGGAGGTAGGAGGCGAGGTCCGCCCACTCCGAGAGAAATGAGGTGATTTGACAAGGAGGCTGGTAGATCATAGCCACAGTAAGAGAAAGGCAAGGAGAGAGAGAGACCCTACAGACGAGGCATTCAAAAGGGGAGTAGGTCTGACTGGGAATGATAGAGGAAGGAATCCACTCAGGAAAGATCAGGTCTAATCCCCCCACCGGACCGGGAGTATTTGGGTGCGGAGAGGATCTTGTAGCCATCAGGGAGGAAAGTGTCAAAGCTTGTGACAGAGCTGGCCGTGAACCATGTCTCAGTAAGACCAAGGACATCAAGGTCTAGTTCTTCAAGGAGGTGACAGATGTCAGAGGAGTGTTTGACAGCAGAGCGAGAGTTGAGAGTGGCAAGATGAAGAAGGTTGCCAGCCTTAAAGATCTTCCGGGAAGGGGTACAGATCAGAGGTACGCCCTGCGGAGGGGAAGGAGCTGTAGGAGGGGCAGAGGAGGAGGAGAGAGAGGGCAAGGTAGCCAAGGGTGGAGAGGAGGGGACTGCAGGAGATGGGAGGAAATTGATGAGGTGAGGGAAGCGCCTATCGAAGAGGGGGAGTTTGGCCTGAGGGTCTTGGTCCATGACAGTGCCATTAAGATAGACATTAATGATGACTTTAGGGGAGTCGAAGGAAGCCATGAGAACTTCCCAGCGAGTGCCACCATTAATGGGAGAAGAGGAGATAGGACAGAGCACAGAGATCATATGACGAGTCCATAGATCTGGCGAAGGAACGACAAAGAGGATGTCGGTGAGGGTCTGTCTGGAGGAAGCGTTAGAGTAGGTAGAGTAGGTATCACCAATAGGAAGACATGGGTTGGAGGCCAGGATATCCTTTTTGAACTACTTCCTACCAAACTTGGTGAGAAGGAAAGGATAGTCAAGGAAGAAGCAGTTTGAAAAGATAGGGCTGACAGTAAGCGCCATGGGAGTGGAAGCGAGGAGAGGATGGAGAAGCTGGGAGGGCTAAGGCAGGTAGGTGTGGAACAAAAGAGAATGGTGAGGTCACTGGGCCGGCAAGTTACAGAGAAGAAACATTTTACAAGCAAAGTACAGAGAAATGATCAAAAACAGCAAAATTTGACTTTCAAGCAAAAAGTAAAAACAGCATAATTTGACTTTCAAGCAAAAAGCAGGAACAACAAACTGTGACTATCCAATTAGGAAATCAGATGTTAGCAAAGGGTTTTAAGAAGCACTGTGAATCAGAATGACAGCATGGGGGAAATAGGCAGAAAGAACAGTGATAGGCAAAGGTGGTGGGAGTGAGTCCGAAAGGAGGGAAGTAACCCATAATTCAGGAGGAAACAATGTCAAGGCAGTCTGGATTTTTGAGGAGTGAGGTGGCAGCCTCCTTGCAGTTAAGCTGCATGGAGGGTCCCAAGTCACGAATTGTCCTGGTAGCGGACAGGGAGCAGACAGGGGCCTTAGGAGTGAGGGGCTGGCTAAAGCCGGTAGACAGTGCAGTTGTCTGGTAGGGCACACATTACTGGTTGTCTGTATGATAAAGGCAACCAGTAGCTATGCCGAAGGAAGGAATATGGTTGAAAAGATCCGTGGGATTAAGAGAGTCCAACGCAGCCCAAGTAATACGATTGAAAAGCAACTGCTTATATGATGGAAGTGTGAGCGGGGCAAAGCTCACTTTATACTCAAAACAATGGGGGAAGGCAGCGAGGGCACCATATTTTACATTGTAGCATACATGCCAACATGACCCATTCCATTCAGGAGATTCTAGTCCACCCCTGTATTTTACTTTGGATTCTGGGACTTGTAGTACTGAATTTATAATGGGCCAATGCAGAACTACCAGGTCCAGAATGCAAAGGAGTAAAACAGAACTGGACTAGCATCTCCCGAGTGGCCTTATTGAAGTAATTGTGAATCTAGCGGATAGAGCGTCATGCTCACATTATAAGCCCGCGTGTGCATCTCCTGCCCTGGGATGCTTGGAGTGGGGCAACAGCGGCTGAGCAGGAACACATCATTCCAGCAGGCAGCACCACGCAATGGGCTCCATGGCTCATGCTCAGGTGTGACTCATCCAAGCCACACAAGCTAAACATAGATATTACAGAGCCCATCCCAATCCGGCCCTGCATTCACTATCGCCAATACACAGTCACCTCTGATGTTATCATTGCCCATATTATGCCACGGTCTGCTGGCCTTTGTAATGCAGTTTCATCATAGATGACCTCGGCGCTTCGATGTGACTTCAGTGACAGTTAAGCACTTCAGAAATGGGACATAACATGCCTTATGGGCTTTGCCTGGGTCAGGGAGTCGTTCCTGGGTCCACATGTGATTTGATTGTAAAGCGTCTGTACTGGATTTCCAACTATCTGCCAGACTCGCCATTGATTGCTGGGGGTGGGTCCTTGCCTGGGGGTCCACTTTGGAGCAAGCGCATGCGAGTTTCAATTCCATTTGCGCCACTTTGGGCCTGCTGGCTGGCTCGTGTTGGAAAACCCACCGCACACAGCATTCAAGTCCCAGTAATTCACTCACCCTTCACCCCACACGCAGACCTTCCCCCTCACAATTACCAGGCCGAATAGAGTGCACTAATCCCTATTTTAAAAATGTTTGTTTGCCATAAATGTTTAGGAATATTGCTGACCAGGCACAGTGCTGTATGAAGATCAGGATTGTCCAGTAAATTGAGCTATTTAGCCAAAGTTGTCTGATTCCCCCTGCTGCCACCTGTTATCTTGCTAGGCAACTGCAGCACAGGGAAGTGCTTGGAAGGGCGGGGTCACTCTGCTGCCACCTGTTATCTTGCTAGGCAACTGCAGCACAGGGAAGTGCTTGGAAGGGCGGGGTCACTCCCCTGCCACCTGTTATCTAGCTAGGGAACGGCAGCACAGGAAATGCTTGGAAGGGCGGGGTCACTCCGCTGCCACCTGTTATCTAGCTAGGCAATGGCAGCACAGGAAGTGCTTGGAAGGGCGGGGTCACTCCGCTGCCACCTGTTATCTAGCTAGGCAACTGCAGCACAGGGAAGTGCTTGGAAGGGCAGGGTCACTCCGTTGCCACCTGTTATCTAGCTAGGGAACGGCAGCACAGGAAGTGCTTGGAAGGGCGGGGTCACTCCGCTGCCACCTGTTATCTAGCTAGGCAATGGCAGCACAGGAAGTGCTTGGAAGGGCGGGGTCACTCCGTTGCCACCTGTTATCTAGCTAGGCAACTGCAGCACAGGGAAGTGCTTGGAAGGGCGGGGTCACTCCGCTGCCACCTGTTATCTAGCTAGGCAACGGCAGCACAGGAAGTGCTTGGAAGGGCGGGGTCACTCCGCTGCCACCTGTTATCTAGCTAGGCAACGGCAGCACAGGAAGTGCTTGGAAGGGCGGGGTCACTCCGCTGCCACCTGTTATCTAGCTAGGCAACTGCAGCACAGGGAAGTGCTTGGAAGGGCGGGGTCACTCCGCTGCCACCTGTTATCTAGCTAGGCAACTGCAGCACAGGGAAGTGCTTGGAAGGGCGGGGTCACTCCGCTGCCACCTGTTATCTAGCTAGGGAACGGCAGCACAGGAAATGCTTGGAAGGGCGGGGTCACTCCGCTGCCACCTGTTATCTAGCTAGGCAATGGCAGCTCAGGAAGTTCTTGGAAGGGCAGGGTCACTCCGCTGCCACCTGTTATCTAGCTAGGCAACTGCAGCACAGGGAAGTGCTTGGAAGGGCAGGGTCACTCCGCTGCCACCTGTTATCTAGCTAGGGAACGGCAGCACAGGAAATGCTTGGAAGGGCGGAGTCACTCTGCTGCCACCTGTTATCTAGCTAGGCAATGGCAGCACAGGAAGTGCTTGGAAGGGCGGGGTCACTCCGCTGCCACCTGTTATCTAGCTAGGCAACTGCAGCACAGGGAAGTGCTTGGAAGGGCAGGGTCACTCCGTTGCCACCTGTTATCTAGCTAGGGAACGGCAGCACAGGAAGTGCTTGGAAGGGCGGGGTCACTCCGCTGCCACCTGTTATCTAGCTAGGCAATGGCAGCACAGGAAGTGCTTGGAAGGGCGGGGTCACTCCGTTGCCACCTGTTATCTAGCTAGGCAACTGCAGCACAGGGAAGTGCTTGGAAGGGCAGGGTCACTCCGCTGCCACCTGTTATCTAGCTAGGCAATGGCAGCACAGGAAGTGCTTGGAAGGGCGGGGTGAATCTGCTGCCACCTTATCTAGCTAGGCAACTGCAGCACAGGGAAGCACTTGGAAGGGCAGGGTCACTCCGCTGCCACCTGTTATCTAGCTAGGCAATGGCAGCACAGGAAGTGCTTGGAAGGGCGGGGTCACTCTGCTGCCACCTGTTATCTAGCTAGGCAACTGCAGCACAGGGAAGCGCTTGGAAGGGCGGGGTCACTCCGCTGCCACCTGTTATCTAGCTAGGCAACTGCAGCACAGGGAAGCGCTTGGAAGGGCGGGGTCACTCCGCTGCCACCTGTTATCTAGCTAGGCAACTGCAGCACAGGGAAGCGCTTGGAAGGGCGGGGTCACTCCGCTGCCACCTGTTATCTAGCTAGGCAATGGCAGCACAGGAAGTGCTTGGAAGGGCAGGGTCACTCCGCTGCCACCTGTTATCTAGCTAGGCAACTGCAGCACAGGGAAGCGCTTGGAAGGGGGTGGTCACTCTGCTGCCACCTGTTATCTAGCTAGGCAACTGCAGCACAGGGAAGCGCTTGGAAGGGGGTGGTATGCATGCAGATTACTCCCAGGGGAGCTCAGGAAGCTGCTAAGAGAGGCACAGTCTTCACAGTGCCCCAGGAGCCCCAGAGCTTCTCAGGCAGTCTATAATACCTCCACAGGAAGCAGCCTCATGGCTGCAGGCAGAACAGGGAATCCACAGACCGAAGGTCACCCTAACATGGCAGTGTCCTGAGTGCCACCCAGTGCTTCTACTATCGAACCAGGCGTATTTGGCCGTTCAGGGCGCAGGAGCTCTCTAGTGCAGGACCGTTACTGCCCTGGTGCTTTCTCTGTTGCACTGTATCCTTGATGACCCCTTCATGTGCCTCACTCTAGCGCATTGAGGCAACTTGACTATGGTGCATAGCGCTGTACAAGTATTGCAGCTCCGCCTGCCATCCGCACACTTAAATAGTAAAGGCCCCAAAGTGGATTTATAGCAACCGACCTGTGGAGGCCCAGACACTGCCCATTGGATGGCCATATCATCCCCAAGGCCATTCTGAAAACATGGTTGCTTGTGCCAGACTGTGCGAGAAGGAAAGTGGCGTGGAAAGGCTTGTTCCTGACTGAGCCTTGACACAAAATGGTCAGCCTCAGCCACGTGCCCTGCAGATCTGCCATGATACTCTGGAGCGGCTGAACGATTGATCCGCTAGGCCCTAACCTCCATTCAGGACATTCCGCCGCCGCCATAGCTGACTTCCTCCCACGTCATCACGATGCGACGAGGAGAAGTAGAACAGATCTGAAGCCTCGCCCTCTATGACAGCCATGACACTAAACCAAGGGCAAGAGGGGGTTCCTGGCCTTCTGCCTGGTAAGCATTCTCCACCCAGACCCTTCCGGCATCTCTACGCACACTCACTTGCTCAACAATCACTACACACACTGCGTCTCCACATACAACACAGTGGGAGGCATTCTAGTACTCCTTACCATGCTGGCGCTAACACCAGCTGAGCAGAACTCAGAGCAATGAACAGCTCTGCTTCCCACCAGACAGTGCAGCACATGCAATTCCCCCTCCCCAAGCGAGGGGCACCCTTATGGAACACATCCCTCAGTCTCCTCATTAGCAATCACACCAGACACACACTATCACAGTGAAGATACTGGCACCTGGAGCTCCCTTATGGAACACATTCCTCAGTGGCCTCATCAGCAATCACATCAGAAACACTCCAGCACACAGAAGATACTGGCACCAGGGGCTCCCTTATGGAACACATCCCTCAGTGCCCTCATCAGCAATCACTGAGGAAACACATCGGCACAGAGAGGATACTTGCACCTGGGACTCACTTATAGAAGACATCCCTAGGTGCCCTCATCAGCAATCACATCAGAAAACCTCAGCACAGAGAAGATACTGACTCACGGGGATCCCTTATGGAACACATCCCTCAGAACCCTCATCAGCAATCGCCCCAGAAACACACCAGCACAGAGAGGATACTGGCACCTGGGTCTCCCTTAAAGAACACATCCCTCAGTGTCCTCATCAACAATCACATCAGACACACACCATCACAGAGAAGATAGTGGCACCTGGAGCTCCCTTATGGAACACATCCCTCAGTGCCCTCATCAGCAATCACATCAGAAACACTCCAGCACACAGAAGATACTGGCACCAGGGGCTCCCTTATGGAACACACCCCTCAGTGCCCTCATCAGCAATCACCGAGGAAACACATCAGCACAGAGAGGATACTTGCACCTGGGACTCACTTATAGAAGACATCCCTCGGTGTCCTCATCAACAATCACATCAGACACACACCATCACAGAGAAGATAGTGGCACCTGGAGCTCCCTTATGGAACACATCCCTCAGTGCCCTCATCAGCAATCGCCCCAGAAACACACCAGCACAGAGAGGATACTGGCACCTGGGGCTCCCTTATGGAGCACATCCCTCAGTGCCCTCATCAGCAATCACATTACTCAACACAAAATCTAACCACCCAGAACAAGCTACCTAAACAAAATAAGCAAATCATATCCACTAACAAAATCTGCACTCTGCACTAATTAACGCCAGATTGCTAGTAGCGCACGCAACAGATATTCCTGATATAATCACTGCCGACAACTTAGACTTCCTGGCCATCACAGAATCCTGATTACATGCGGCAGCAGGTCCTTCACTCCTACTCGCTGTACCAGATAATTATACAATTGTAAGAGCTGAGAGAGCTGATGCCAGAGGCGGCGGAATCGCCATCATAGCTAAATCCAATCTAGACATCAGATTAGCTACAACCCACAAATTCTCATCTTGCGAACTGCTAACAGCCAAAATACCAATTGATAACTCCCACACCATAATGATCCAACTAGTATACAGACTTCCTGGACCCATTGGCACCTTCGAGGAAGATCTGTTGCTACTAATGACAGAGAATACCAAAACCTCCTCTCAAATTATATTATATGGGGACTTCAATCTGGGGTTGAATGACCCAAACGATCACCAAGCAATAGCAGTCGCCAACACTATTACAGAACAAGGATTCACCCTAAAGTTCTCCCAACCCACCCATAGTAAAGGTAGAACCCTGGATTGGGTAGCGGACCTTAACTGTGATACCAAAATTACTGCCATCACCCCCCCAATTTTGGACAGATCATTACCTAGTGTGACTCGCCCTCTCAATAAACCAAACTAAACCTGATAGCACCTCCTTGTCACACAAGGAACAAACGCAACATCACAGTGGACGCCGTCCTACACTTGTGATCCCCACACTGAACTCCTTAGAGGGAATTAAGGATCCCAACAAACTAGTAGAGATGTACAATTCATCCATGACCAAAGAGCTCGACACTATCGCTCCCCTTAAATTGTGTAAAGGCAAACTAAAAGCACACTTGAACTCCTGGTTCACTCCTTAATTTAAATCCTTGCGTGCTGAAAAAAGAAAATTGGAATCCATATGGAAACACATCCCCTCCACAGAGAACAAAACTAATCTAATGAACTGATCTGCTGAATATAAGGAAGACATTCTTTGCACCAAACGCGACTCTTGCAACAACAGAATAAATCAAGCTAGCTCCAGCACTAAAGAGTTATTCGTCATCCTCAAATAGATCGAGACACCCATCATCCCCGCTGATCCATGTGTCAAGGACAAACTCTGGTGCACCAACATTCCGAATGCCTTAACCAAAAAACTATCCACTTTACAAGCCAAAATATATGAAAAACGCTCAAACCTCAAACTCAGGCACCCACTAAGACAACTTAAAGCATAACCACAAAACCACCAAACACAAGACTTTAAATTCTCCAAAGTCACTGTCCTAGAGGTACAAAAAATCATTGCATCCCTTAAACCATTAAATTGCCAAGGCCATAGCTGCCCAGCGCAAATCATTAAAGATGCTGCTAGAGACTTGGCCCTTTTCATTTTTAAATTAATTCACCCTTCCTTCACTTTGGTTATTGTACCCAGTAACTTAAAAGAATCATGGGTTCTACCCCTCCTTAAAAAACAAACATTGGATCCCACCATCACTACAAATTATAGACCAATCACCACAGTCCGTTTTTTACTGAAGATATTGGACAGAGTAGCTTACCTACAAATCCAGGAATATCTTGAGAGTAACCACCTCCTAGGGACGCGACAATCCGGATTCAAACCCCTACATGGGACCGAAACGGCTTTAATAGACATAAAGCTCATGGACAATGGGAAAACTGCCTTGCCACTATTTTTGGATCTATCGGCGGCCTTCGATCTGGTCGACCACTCAGTTTTATGCACGCTGTTTCAAGACCTACATGCTGTTGTAACTAATCTATCACTTTATTACCACGGATCCACAAACGGATTCGTGTTCATCATACTCTAAGATGCACTGAATATATATATATGTAAATGCTGTATGCCTTGTAAAATGTCAATTGTGCCCAGTCACCTCCGGGTTAAGGTGCGCTACAGAAATGAATAAAACAAACAAACATTAGAAACACTCCAGGACAGAGAAGATACTGACCCCCTTGGGCTCCCTTATGGAATACATCCCTTGGGGCCCTCATCAGCAATCACATCAGAAACACTCCAGCACAGAGAGGATACTGGCACCTGGGACTCCCTTATGTAACGCATCCCTCAGTGCCCTCATCAGCAATCACCCCAGAAACACACCAGCACAGATAGGATCCTTACACCTGCGGCTCCCTCGTGGAACATATCCCTCGGTGCCCTCAGCAGCAATCACCCAGGAAACACACCAGCACAGAGAGGATACTGACACCCGGGATTCCCTTATGGAACACATCCCAGAGTGCCCCCATCAGCAATCACCCCAGAAACACTCCAGCACAGAGAAGATTCTGACAACCAGGGCTCCCTCTCAGTGCCCTCATCAGCAAACACCCCAGATACACACCAGTACTAAGAGGATACTGACACCCGTGGCTTTCCTATGGAACACATCACTCAGTGCCCTCACCAGCAATCACCCCAGACACACACCAGCACAGAGAGGATTCTGACACCTGCGGCTTTCCAATGGAACACATCCCTCAGTGCCCTCATCAGCAATCACCCCAGGCACACACCAGCTCTGGGAGGATACTGACACCCGCGGCTTTCCTATGGAGCACATCCCTCAGTGCCCTCATCAGCAATCACACCAGACACACACCAGCACTGGGAGTATACTGACACCCACGGCTTTCCTATGGAACACACCCCTCAGTGCCCTCATCAGCAATCACCCCAGACAAACACCAGTATTGAGAGGTTTCTGACATCTCTGGCTTTCCTATGGAACACATCCCTCAGTGCCCTCATCAGCAATCACCCCAGACACACACCAGCACTGAGAGGATTTGACGCCCGCGGCTTTCCTATAGAACACACCTCAGTGCCCTCATCAGCAATCACCCCAGACACACACCAGCACTGAGAGGATACTGACATCCGCGGCTTTCCTATGGAACACATCCCCCAGTGCCCTCATCAGCAATCACCCCAGAAACACACCAGCCCAGAGAGGATTCTGACACGTAGGGGCTCCCTTATGGAACACATCCCTCAGTGCCTTCATCAGCAAACACCCCAGACACACACCAGCACAGAGAAGATTCTGACAACCGGGGCTCCCTTGTGGAATTAATCTCTCAGTGCCCTCATCATCAAACACCCCAGACACACACCAGTACTGAGAGGATACTGACACCCGCGGCTTTCCTATGGAACATATCCCTCAGTGCCCTCACCAGCAATCACCCCAGAAACACACCAGCACTGGGAGGATACTGACACCCGGGATTCCCTTATGGAACACATCCCAGAGTGCCCTCACCAGCAATCACCCCAGACACACACCAGCACTGGGAGGAAACTGACACCCGCGGCTTTCCTATGGAGCACATCCCTCGGTGCCCTCACCAGCAATCACCCCAGACACACACCAGCACTGGGAGGAAACTGACACCCGCGGCTTTCCTATGGAGCACATCCCTCGGTGTCCTCATCAGCAATCACCCCAGACACACACCAGCACTGGGAGGATACTGACACCCGCGGCTTTCCTATGGAACACATCCCTCGGTGCCCTCACCAGCAATCACCCCAGACACACACCAGCACTGGGAGGATACTGACATCCGCGGCTTTCCTATGGAACACATCCCTCAGTGTCCTCATCAGCAATCACCCCAGACACACACCAGCACTGGGAGGATACTGACATTGCGGCTTTCCTATTGAACACAACCCCCAGTGCCCTCAACGGCAATCACCCCAGACACACACCAGAACTGGGAGGATACTGACACCCGCGGCTTTCCTATGGAACACATCCCTCAGTGCCCTCATCGGCAATCACCCCAAACACACACCAGCATAGAAAGGATACTGACACTCGGGGCTTTTCTATGGAACACATCCCTCAGTGCCCTCATCAGCAATCACCCCAGACACACACCAGCACAGAGAGGATTCTGACACCCGGGGCTCCCTTATGAACACATCCCTCAGTGCCCTCATCAGCAATCACTCCAGACACACACCAGCAGAGAGTATACTGACACCCGGGGCTTTCCTATGGAACACATCCCTCAGTGCCCTCATCAGCAATGACCCCAGACACACACCAGCACAGAGAGTATATTGACACCCGGGGCTTTCCTATGGAACACATCCCTCTGTGCCCTCATCAGCAATGTCCCTAGACACACACCAGAACAGAGTATACCGATACCCCGGGCTGTTTTATGGAACACATCCCTCAGTGCCCTCATCAGCAATCACCCCAGACACACAACAGCACTGGGAGGATACTGACACCCACGGCTTTCCTATGGAACACATCCCTCAGTGCCCTCATCAGCAATCACCCCAGATACACACCAGCACTGGGAGGATACTGACACCCAAGGCTTTCCTATGGAACACATCCCTCTGTGCCCTCATCAGCAATCACCACAGACACACACCAGCACTGAGAGGATACTGACACCCGGGGCTCCCTTATGGAACACTTCCCTCAATGCCCTCATCAGCAATTACCCCAGACACACACAAGCACTGAGAGGATTCTGACACCTGGGGCTTTCCTATGGAACACATCCCTCTGTGCCCTCATCAGCAATCACCACAGACGCACACCAGCACTGAGAGGATACTGACACCCGGTGCTCCCTTATGGAACACTTCCCTCAATGCCCTCATCAGCAATCATCCCAGACACACACAAGCACTGAGAGGATTCTGACACCCGGGCTCCATTATGGAACACATCCCACAGTGCCCTCACCAGCAAATACCCCAGACACACAACAGGACAGAGATGACACTGATACCTGGGGCTCCACTTTGGATACTTCTATAGCACTTGCCCACACCAGCAATCACCTAAAAAACATGAAGGCACAGAGACAACAGGTTCTCCAGATCTGTGCCCAGCAACACTTAAGGTTTCCCATTTTAGCCTTTTCTTCTCCTCCCAGTAACTCTCCCTTACCCTCCCCATTTTCTTCCAGAACCTAGAACTAAAAGGCCACCAAAATGGCCGACATCGTCATGCCACATAACCTCCCCGAGAGTCACATTCGGAATGATCCCAGGGGCAATGCTGACTGTTTTGTACTATTGTCAAGAGTCTGCTTCCGGCAGGATGATTCTTTCTAGAGAATGGCATTGGAAATTGGTGTTACGCTACTTTGGGCACCTCCCTACCTCAGAGGGAGCCCATTGAGTGATCCACCATGCAGCTCCTGTCTGGGGGCCGTTGAACCAGAGAAACCAGTTTTGGGGAATGCTACCTGACACATTGCACTCCTAATCCAAGTTTAGGAAATTATAGGCTTGTGCTGTTGGATGAGATAATGCAGCATACTGTTGTTCATTCTTCAATGCAAATGAGTGTGTGTGGCAGAGAGCCATTTTTATTAAGACAATGAGATGTCTGCAACAAGGTACAAGCCGAGTCAAGTGAAAATCAGGAGACATCATTGGATGCAAATATCCAAGTAAGTCCCCGGTATAAGGTGAGGTGCAAAAAAATTACTTAAATTTTTCTCTTTCCTTTGTTGAAAGCATATGCAAGATTTATCTTAGGGGGACCGATTGGGTTTTAGGGAAATTGAAGTAGAGTTGTGGATGTATTTTTGTTTGTTAATGCGCCATCTGTGAGCACGTTCACTTCGTGGCCCCTGAACAGGAGAAAGGGGGGGAAGAGGTGTCTTGACCTGTAAAAGCAAGAGGAAATATTGAGGCTGAGTACCCCAAAAGGAAATACACCAAACACGGGCTTATAAAGATTCACAGATCTTTATTCTAAGACTGTACAGTTTACAAAGCATCAGATAGCTATCTGGCCCTCAGTACATCACAGCAAATACCAGCCCTTTCGGTGTGAGCAGTGAGAGGTACTGGACGTCTAAACAGTTGCACATTTTATACATTTCCAATTACAATGTCCAGCCCCTCTACAGGTTAATGATACTCGGTCTAGGGTTCGTGCCGAGTTCACTTCTAGTTTGTCCAACTATATGCATGTGGATTCTCTTCAGTTTGCTTGTCAATAAGTCACAATGGCAACAGTGTATTCTCGGATTTAACAATAAGCCTTAACACATGTCCTATACAATGTAGTTCAGCCAGTGTCCACGTTCAGTATTGATGCAACAGTGTGGTTGATGTATGTCCGCGAATCGGACTTGTTGGCGCAGGTAATCCTCTGTCTACAAGTCAGGCATGGGACAAGGTCTCTTTACTCAAACCAAGCATTCGGCCAACGGACAGTTTACACATGAACTAACATACAAAGTGCAGGACGGCTCGGTTACAAGCGGGAAACACTGTCCACCATTTTAGAACACAGAATTACTGTAGAATAGAAATCAAAATGGCAGACGGACCTAAAAATGGCAGCTAAGTCGATCTAAGATCAGAACTTTGCAACGCGGTTTTCTTCGCAGAGCGACTGGGCTTAGGCCAATTTATACAATAAAGGACACACAATATGATATCCCATTTAACAAACCCTCCTTTTGGCCTAAGCCAAGCGCTAAACTACTTCTAGTCACTTTACGAGTAACTCCACGTCTCAATGTCCATACATCCTGAATCACTATCAGAGATATCAGCAAGACCGAAAGTAGCTTCCCTCTCCAAGATCGCAAGAAGCCCCAGAACCAAGTGCTAAGATCCCAGTTTCCCTCGGGAACATGCACTTCTGAACTAAGAACGGGCAGATTTTGTATTGCGCTAAAAATCGTTGGGGAGGAATCTGCCACGAAAACACAGCAAGCAGACCCCACTAATTTACATACCCCACCACGCTCAGCCAGGATGACATCTAATGCCATCCGGTTTTGAGGTGCCACTAACCTTATTGCTTTTTGTTCTGAAGTCATGACATAGAGAGTATGTCAGTGGTCCGGTTGGTGGTCCTCTCCAGTACTCTCGCTAGTCTTCTGATATCCTCAGAGTTCGATATTTGCCCAAAAAATGGCACGAAGGATTTAGCTACATCACCCAGAACTTGTGCTGAAGTGTCGCCATTCTCGTCCCGCCGTGGACAAGCCTTTGAAATTTCTACAGTATTAGTAATGAATACCCCGGGTAACAGAATCCCTAAATAACAGGTTCCCTGCCAATCCCTGGGTAGCCACGGAAATGCTACATTACCGCAAACAAAGTAGACAGGTTTGCCTACATACAAAGGTCTGTCCTCACTAGTAAATTTGCAACGTTGGTGCAACCCTTGAAATCATCCATTGACTGAGTACCATTCCTCTGTATGCAGAAAGAAACTGAATCGGGGCTGTGGTTTACAGTGTAAGAAGGTGGCGTGGCATCCCTATTGCCTATAGGAGCCATTTTGAAAGAGATCCAAGATTGAAAAGGACGGGACAGTCTATCCGAAGGCCTAATAGAAGCAACATTAGGCTTGCTCCTATTCGCAAAGAGTGAGCATCCCAGGGGCATTAGCACTCATTTTTCAAAGTCATTCAAGTTAGTTCCATCAAAGTTCCCCGAGATGCTATTGTTCCATCGGCCAAAGAATAGTGCTCTTAGAGAAGCATAGCATGCAGTTGTCAAAGGTAAAGGATGAATATACCAGCCAAACCCCTATTCCCCGTGTTGCGGTAAATGAGAGCAGACCCAACAATTGAAATGGCATGTGTAGCATTCATAATGAGTAAGAGAGTATTGTTATGGTAACTCTGTCTGTGCTGAGAGTCTCTAGGAGATAGAGTGTGCATATGCACAAAAGGCGTAGAAACAGTAGGTACATTTTCAGTAGGTAACACATTTTCAAGCGGATGTACTTCTTCCAGATACCAGAAACCTAAGGCAATAACTATTGTAAAACCAGTTAACATCATCACAAGACAACAATACGTTTTCGGGGCCCACACATTCGATTGTTCATTTTCACGGCTGGTCACACAGTCTCTTATCTGTTACGTACGAGTGGGAGCGGTTGCAGGCATTGTTTCTTCAACCAATTGCACCAAAGTTAATTTGCTGGCGATCTTCAGATCGAGCGTCTTCTTAGTCCTTTCACAAACCCTAGCCAACAGAATCCCCTTATGTACAAAAGATCGGGCCAAAGAGACAAGCCCTCCGATGATTTTCCTTGATGGCACAGCCGAACCGTGCAGTAAGTCTACTTCCTCGGACGCAGATCGTACCTTGTGATTCCGGTACTGAGTGATCTGTGAACAACGTGTCATTACTTCCTGATGGAAGTAGTGAGCTCAAAGCAGGATCTGACACAAGATTCGAAACAACTTTTGAAAACTGAACTGTTGGAGAGTGTGGCGATAAAGTGGCTATTTCCCCAGGCCCCACAGGCTCAGGGAGAGTTTCCGATGCACTCTTGATGCTGTGGGGTGGGACCATGAGCCATAACAACCATCATCGTAACGTATGCATCAGGCAGTATCCATTTCCCTTCACTTTGTCCACCCAACACCCATCATCATCCAATTTTGCCAAACCCTCAGCCCATTTCTTAGATTCCTCTAACGTGGCATCAGCTTGAATATTTTTCACGGATTCAATACCCTCATTCAAAGTACAGACATTTGTGGCTTCCTTTGAAGTATACATTTCTGAAGAGAGATCAGTGGCAGTCTGTTTGGCTATCTGGTCAGCAAAAGTGTACCCTTTATCTACATTATCGATGATTTACTGTTGTGCTGCGTATTTCATAATTGCTAGCTGAGTAGGGAGTGCAAGCGCTGAGAGTAACCGTACTATCAAGGAGCCATGCTGGATTTTAGTGCCATGTGAGGTCAAGAATCCTCGTTCTGCCCAAAGTCTGCCGAAGTTGTGAACCACCCCAAAGGCATACTTACTGTCAGTATATATATTTATGGTAAGCCCTTCAGAAAGTTCACAAGCTCGGATCAATGCTATAATCTCTGCGGCCTGCGCGGAGTTATGCGTGATTCTTTTGGTCTCCACGACCGTGCTCAATGTGGTGATTGCATAAGCAGCTGTGGATGTACCATCCGGGAGTTTGAAACAGGAGCCATCACAAAACAGCTCCCCTTGTGAATTGTTCAAAGTAGTATCTTTCAGATCAATTCTGCCTTTTGTCTCTTGCTCTGTAGTGTAAAGGCAGTCATGTGACTCTTCGTCAATGCAAGCAGTACCTTGCGGGAAAGCTAAAAGTTCAGCCGGATTGAGAACACAACATCTCTGAACTTTAATGTGCGGTGCAAACAAGATCAATTTGTATCTCGTTAATCATGCGGAGGTGAGATGTTGGGTTTGTGTTCTGTTTAATAGAACATCTACAGAGTGAGGCACCATCAGGGTTAAAGGATGGCCTAGGACCATTCCCTCGCTCTGTTTCACAGACGCAGCAGCAGCAGTGGCAGCTCGCAAACATCTTGGCAAAGTGCAAGCAACAGGATCAAGGGTGGAAGAAATGTAGCCGCAAGGCCTATTCTTCCCTCCATGTTCCTGCCTTAATACAGCCAAAGCACATCCATCACATTCATGCACATACAACACAAAAGCCTTTTCATAGTTTGGTGTGCCCAAAACTGGTGCCGGGCACAATGCAGTCTTGAGCAGATCAAATGCTTGCTGGTGTTCCAAGTTCCACAGCAATGGTGAAGAAATGTCCTTCTTCGTCAAAGCCAACATTGGTTTAATCACTAAGGAGAAGTTTGGGATCCATTGCCTACAGTACAAAGCCATTCCTATCAAGGCTCTGACTTTCTTCTGTGTATTTGGGACAGACATGCTAGAAATGATTTTTATCCATTCAGGCATCAACCTTCTTCCCTCCTTTGACAGGAGATAGCCTAAATAGGTGACCTCCTGTCGACAATATTGAAACTTTTTAAGTGAAGCTTTGTGTCCATGTCGTGCTAAGTGGATAAGCAACAACACGGTGCCCACCTTACAGGCGCTCTCTGAGTCAGCAGCTAAGAGTAGATCATCTACATACTGAATCAGTGTACAATTGGTAGGCAACTCGAGTGTGTCGAGCTGCTCTTTCAAAGCCCTACTGTAGATACTAGGACTCTCTGTGTATCCTTGTGGTGCACGGGTAAAGGTAAACGAGCGTCCCCCTAAGGTGAACGCGAACAAGTATCTACTGTCTTTGTGTATAGGAATACAAAGAAGGTGTTCTTTAGATCCACAATACTAAAGTGAGTAGCTGAAGCTGGAATCCTAGTTAGTATTGTCGTCACGTGGGGCACAATGGGAAATTGTGGAGCAACAATCTTATTGATGGCTCGTAAATCAATAATGAAACGGAAAGGGATTGCATTATCACCTTTTTGTACACGGGAAAAATCGGACTAATGCACAAACTACCTGCAATTTCCTCAATCACCCCATGATGCACAAAATCGGAGACTATGCATTTCAAAGCCTGCTCACCATCAACCGAGATTTTATACTGGGGAATACGTGGCAACTTTACTCCATGTTTCAAAATAATCTTAACAGGCTCAATTTGCAAGACACCGACATCATTATCATCAATTGCCCATAAACACTCCGGAACATCACTGAATTCCGGCGGCAAAGGTCTGGTCAAGAACTGAGAGGCAGAAAGTTGCTGTGGTGAAATAGTCAAATGCACTCCATCAGAAGAACAATGAATTACTGCATTTAATTCCTTCAACAGATTCAACCCCAACAAATTCTCTCCGCAATTCATAGTCAAGAGGAATGGACAGTGGTCCGTAAATGGACCCAAAGTAATCGGTACCGGCGAAGAAACCATATAGACTACGGGTGTACCAGAAAACCCTACAGAAACATTGGTTTGCCCTGACAGTGGAATGTTTGGAACCCGTGAATGGTCAATGGAACACTTCTGTGCCCCTGTATCTATCAAGAATATATGTTTCCTATTTCCCACTAACATCTCAACGTAAGGACCTTTCTGATTAAAGGGAATAGGCGCCGGTTCCAAACCCTGCTTCGGGCAATCGTAACGAAACAGAATGTCATCAAAGGGAAGTTCTTCGGAGAGGTAAGCAGCAGAAGGATGATCAAAAATGTTTCTATTATCCACACTTGGTGCCTGATTATCCCGTGAAAAAGGTTGCTGTGAATCCTGCGAAAACGGACTTCTACCAGGACCCCCACCCCAGGGCGGCCTCTGGATTGTCTACCCATATTATCAAATGCGTTATTTGACCTCTGCTGGAGGATCGGACATTGTGCACGCCAATGACCCTCTTGTCTGCAATAAGCACACTGGTTTATGTTTACAAGACCCAATGGCACATTTCCCTGTGTAACATACTGACCCCTAAATTGCGAATTACCCTCTCTAGGGCCTCTGACAATTTGCTGCAATAGAACTTTTGTTTTTAAGTCTCCTTTTCTCTTTTCAACTCTTTCTTTTTCGTTATTGACACGATTCTCATAGTATTGAGCTATATGCAATACTTCTGACTGAGACTTAGCTTGCCAAGCGCTCTGCGAAGACATAATTTGCGACTGGATGTCAGGCAGTAATCCACACCCAAATTTGTCCACAAATAGTCGTTTCCCAGACACTGTACTCAAATCTTGTCCACTGAAATCTGAAAATACTTATTCAAACCGATTAAAGAACTTGGTAGCACCCTCAGACTTTCCTTGGACAGTAAGCTTGTCCCAGATAATCCTTCTTTCAGGAATTATAGTTTTTAATTTCATAACTATTCTATCGGGCAAAGTCAATATTACCTGTGGTGGTTTCTCGCCAGCTGGCCTTTCTCTATCGAGCCTAACCATATTACCCCATGTACCTCCCAACCCTGGTACATCATCTATAGTCCTAATCTGCTTCCACAAGTCGATAGGCAGGAGTACGGGAAATAATAAGTCAATATCGCTTAAGGTAAATACTGATGATTGCAAAACAGACTCTATCTCTTTGTAGAATCCTGTTGGATTCTTCCTAATATCAGGAATAGGTTGTTTAATGGTGTTCACTTCCTGTCTCAAGAACGGGACGTGAACGAACTGCGACACATAATGTGCAGGGATGTCTTGAGCAACTGCACCCGTTGCAGGATCGGCAGGAATCTCAACTTTTGCGACAAATGTCGGAGGAAGCTCTCTAAAAGGCAACTGAGAAGTAGGCAATTCCGAATGCTTACTAAGCAACAGAGCTAGATCGAGCGCTAAAGCAGCTGAAGAAGTGTCAAACAAAAAAGCCCTCTTATAAATATTCAGTAATTCTGCGGGACAACAAATCTTTTTCTTTATGCATTCATCCTGTAGGTACTCTACCATTACCTGTATCACTATCCTCTGCATTTCTGGTGTATACTGACTATACGTGTCATATACTTCAACAGGAGTTATCGACATGTCTGAAATCCACCTAATTGCATCTTTCGTACAAATTCGTGTTTCCTCATTTATTGATTTGTGACAAGGAAAAAAATGTTTCTGTACTAACATAGCGTCCAAACTATCACCATCTACATCTTCATTCCATAACCTTTCCAACTCCCTTCTGTACTCAAAAACCCTCTCGACGTGCTTATGTACTTTCTCCGCAGTATCTCTAGAAAATGCTAAAACATTCAGATCCCTTAACCCTTGTGGGAGATCTATAGCATTTAACCTGTTCCACATTATTCGTAAATGAACTCCCAATCCTTCAATAAAAACGTTTTTCTCAGGAAAATTGTCTAAGTTCGAGAGTGTGGCAAAAACATCAGCTTGTTCACCCCTCCATGCAATGTCTAGCCCATGCAGACAATTCATGCTTTCTCTCTGGAGACACAGTATTACGAGTTAAAACTCTCGATCCCACTCCCCGATCAACTACAAGCGGTGCAGAACCACTTGGAAGAGGGAGAGTAGGCAAACCTTGTACATTCGGAAATAAAGGTACTATCACTGGTGCAGCAGGCAAACCCACCGGACCCGTAACAGCAGGCAAAGGTGGAGGAGCAGGTGGGGGAGCAACGACAAGAGAAGGAAAAACAACTGGAGGAAGAGCAATATTAAGAGGAGCAATAGGAGGCGCAGGAGGAGCTACGGGAGAAGGAATAACAGCAGGAAGAGGAACATACGGAGGTGGCGCAGTGGCACTAGGCCTTCGTTCATTTAAAAGTTTGTCGATCAGCTCATCAGATACATGAAAGTCTTTAGAAGGATACATTTTCTGGATACCAAGTGAAAAAGCCCTATCCATATTCCTAACTGACTCAGACTGTTTATTCTGGTCATATAACAACGCTTTTTCGGCGTTCGTCATATGACGGCGCGCATGTTTTTCCCTACTCTTAAGTTACTGCATAGCTTCTTTCTTCTAATTCTGTAAAATATCAAATGCTGCAGGTCTAGCCTTTTTCTTTAATAACATGGATTCTAAGTATTCAATACGAGGGATTTCAAAACTACCATTGATTGGCCACTGAAGTTCGGAAGCATGTCTAGTTTGTCTGTGCCAAATATCATTAAACACTATGCTACCAATGCCGTACTTACAGTACATAGTAAATGCCGGCGACCCCTCCATTGGCGCCGGTAGGCAAAATTCTAAAGATTGTCTGTCACTGCGGAATAATGCCCTGAAGCAGGCAGACAATTTCCCAGGCATATCACAATACTGGTGTTACCTGGTCAATAATTTTACTCGTGACTGCAATACGCCAAAACTAACTATCAGGATACTTAAGAATCGGGTCACGACTCACCTGATCAAATCCTAAGGAGGTCTGATCGGATTTCGAAGAACTAACAAAGGTCCCACGTGGTTGGTGATTTCGGCAAATCTACCCGCCTCGATATATGGACCCTCATCAAAATGCTGTCTCGGACCGTGGGCTCACCGTCCAGGGATCGGGTCGTGCAGCGTTGCTGAGGTGTCGCGTCTCATCTAAGAAAGGGGCCCCCTTTGTCACCGTCCGATCCCGGTCCGATAGCCACGTCAACCTTCAGCGAGATGGCATCAATCTTGAGGGTCTCTATTCGTGTGCCATCTGTAAAAGCAGGAGGAAATATCGAGGCTGAGTACCCCAAAAGGAAATACACCAAACACGGGCTTATAAAGATTCACAGATCTTTATTCTAAGACTGTACAGTTTACAAAGAAACAAAGCATCAGATAGCTATCTGGCCCTTAGTACATCACAGCGAATACCAGCCCTTTCGGTGTGAGAAGTGAGAGGTACTGGACGTCTAAACAGTCGCACATTTTATACATTTACAATTATAATGTCTGGTCCCTCTACAGGTTAATGATACTCGGTCTAGGGTTTGTGCCGAGTTCACTTCTAGTTTGTCCAACTATATGCATGTGGATTCTCTTCAGTTTGCATGCCAACAAGTCACAATGGCAACAGTGTATTCTCGGATTTAACAATAAGCCTTAACACATGTCCTATACAATGTAGTTCCGCCAGTGTCCTCGTTCAGTATTGATACAACAGTGTGGTTGATGTATGTCCGCAGATCGGACTTGTTGGCGCAGGTAATCCTCTGTCTACAAGTCAGGCATGTGACAAGGTCTCTTTACTCAAACCAAGCATTTGGCCAACGGACAGTTTACACATTAACTAACGTACAAAGTGCAGGATGGCTCGGTTACCAGCGGGAAACACTGTCCACCATTTTAGAACACAGAATTCCTTTAGAATAGAAATCAAAATGGCGGACGGACCTAAAAATGGCGGCTAAGTCGATCTAAGATCGGAACTTTGCAATGCGGTTTTCTTCGCAGAGCGACTGGGCTTAGGCCAATATATACAATAAAGGAGGCACGATATGATATACCGTTTAACAGACCCTCCTTGGAAGTTTCTGGAACACGAGTGCACGGGAAGTGCAACAAGACAAGAACAATAGAACAGGGTGCACATGGTGTGGCGACAGGCTAACTCTGCAAGCGGGAGAACCCTCTAAAAGGTCTACAGAGGTCCAGAAGGTTTAATCAGTTCACCCAGCTCTGGCAGGTGGCCATGGTCTGGCAACTGTTCAAAGATGGCTGCAGGGCAATACATTGAGCATTTTCCGGAACCATAGGTCAGTGTTCAGTGATCTCAGAGTGGTGGGGAGATTGGCATGGAAGGAAGCGGGCACAGGTTTGGTAGTCTGCCCTCAGATTTCGTCTTCCTAGATTGGACCAGGGAAAGTCCCAAGGTGCCGGCTGAGCCTAGGGCCTCCGGGCGGGGGGAGTGTGGGGTGGAGGGAGTAGTTCTTGGTGCGATTCTATTGGCTGTGGGATGGCCTGACGGCCCAACATGCTTAGTGGATGATGCACAAGACTTTGGACAAGATCTGTTGGCGATCAACTGCATTCGCTCACAATAGATCAAGTTCTAATGTGAGCGAAAGCCGATTTTTGAGGGCTGGTGATGTGTGGGGGCTGGGGCTCAGGCCCTGGATCTAACTGGCCGCTTTAGTCTGTATAGCTTGCAACCGATGAATGAAGCCCTTGGGCAGGGGTGTTGCCAGGCCTGGAAAAGATCTGGGCTACGCTAATGTCGGAACTGTTAGGGTTCGGGTTCTAGAAAGCCTTTTGGTTGTAGTCCCTGACCTTCTCTCCGGGGCTACAACCAAAAGACCCAGGCTATTCTCCCCCCCTACCCCCCATGCCCTAGGGAGGCCTCTGCCTTTGGGTAGACACAAGTAAAAACCATTGCAGTAATCCATTCGGGAGAGCACCAAGGTCGTGGCCAACTCCCACCACCTCATGTGACATCATTTGGAAAATCAGAATGCTTTTCAGCACATGGAGGTGAAAATGCGATTTGTTTTGGGGTGTTGGGGTGTCTTCGAACTGGAGGTTATGCAGTGGCCTACCGAGCAGGGGCAAAGGGGGCATGTTGTCCCCCAATGAGGCTCTTTTGAGAGTCAGATCGGGACTTTTGTCAGGGGACACCTCTCCTGTTCAGCACCTCAATGAAGGTGCCCAACGGGAGAGGTGTCCCACTGCCAGGACAATGTCCTAAGGAGCTCCGGACATCAGAGGGGCTCTCACGTTGCTCTGTGTCAACAGAGCATTTCAATGTGAGCCATTAGGCCCCGTTGGGACTGAGGGGGGACTATTAGCAGGGACCTTTGTCTCTTTAGAAGGGAGCAATCAGAAGTGAGAAGGGTGCATAATGCTGCAGGCTTCATGAAATAATTACAATGGTTTTAAAGGCCAAGGGGATTTGTTAGGCTCACATTAATCTGCATGATGCTATTGTGACGTTGCATGCAGGATGGGGAGAATAAAACTGAAGCCAAACCGGTATTGCTCAACATATTTCTATGAGAATGTATTGTATAGTTAGTTTACTATGAAAGGCTAGTTTATTATTTTTTTTAAAACGTATTTTATTGGTTTTGATAGAAAAAAGAAAAGAAAAACGTGCAATACAACAAGAAATCAACATTGGTTTGAACTGGGGAGGAGACGGTGAGGGGGAAACAAGGGGGGGGGAACAAACAAATCAACAACAGTCTTCATGTTGTAGCAAACTTACAGTGGACGGGTGGGTTAGGGGCAGTGACCCAAAGTTTCAGGAAGCAAGAGGGGTCAAACACAGGGGTGGTTCCACCAATGCCGGCATCCGAGCAGTGTCAATGCAGTGGTGTGGGACTTCAGGGGGGTTTGTAGTCAGCGCTGAAGCGTATGTCTCTGAGGAGGGCCTTCCATGATTCCAAAGTGCCACCTTCGGTTTCGCCACTGTTCGTGATTCCTTCCTGCCAGGCCCTGGTTTCAGCTGTTGTCCATCTCTCGAGTTCTTTGAGCCATCTCTCTTGCCTGGGGCCCGACGGCGTCTTCCAGGCCATCGCTATTGTTCTTTTAGCCAGGATACATGAGATGTCCATTAATTTAACAGCGTGCTTGGATTTGCTAGGTCTGGGGTAGGTCCCCAGGAGGCACTCGCCAGGAGTCCATTCGTATCTTGTCATTCCGGCGTCCATGCAGGTCTGTTTGGCCTTGGACCACAGTGCCATCGCCTTGGTGCAGGTCCAGAACATGTGAATCACATCTGCTTTATCATTCCCGCACCAGGGGCATGCAGGGGAGGATGTCTTATTGAAGGAGGCAACCCTATGTGGGGTCATGTATGTCCTGTAAAGAACGTTCAATTGGATCTGGCCAAACCTGGTGTTCCTGGATACTTTTTTGGGAAATATCAGCGCTCTTTCCCATTCTTTATCTGAAATCGGGGTCTCAAGGTCCGCCTCCCATTTTGTCCTCAGATCTTCGCATTTAGGGTTGGTTTTATCACATAGTCTGCTGTAAAGCCTGGAGACAGGTCTCCAGCCGTCCGAGAGGTCATGCATCTCTTGTAGCAGAGGGTCAGGGGAGGGCTCCTCCGGCCATCCGGTCCATTGTTTCTTAGCAGTTTGTTTGAGGCGATGGTACCAGAGGAACTGGCCCGGGGGAATTCCGTCGGCAGCCTTAAGAGATTCGAAATCCCTGAATTCTCCCTCCTCATACATGTCGCTCCATGTGTAAATGCCGGCCTCTTCCCACCTCCTTGCCGTAGAGATGTCTGCAGCCGTTCGACAGGTGTCTGCTAGGATGGGATTGTCCGGAGAGTATGGGTGTCGTATTCGCCTGATGCAGCAGGACCTGGCCCATATCTTTCTTCCCAGGTCAATCACCATGGAGGGGACCGGGGGTTGCCATGTAGGGTGCCATAGGATCTCCTTGGGGATCACATTGTCCAAGGGTTGCCTCAGCAGTTCGGTCTCTGCTGAAGGCTCATCCGAGAGCCATCTCGTTATGTGACTCAGCTGGGCAGCCAGGTAGTACAACTGGAGATCCGGTAACTTTATTCCGCCTTCTTTGTGTGGGAGAGAGAGGACGGACAGCGACAGTTTATGCCTGTGTGGGCCCCAAAGGAAGTCCCTGATGATGGCCTCCAGCTTCTTGAAGAAGGACGGTCTAATGTAATGGCAAATGTTTACGAAGAAATACAGGAATCGGGGGAGTACGATCATCTTGACAATCGCTGCCCTGCCCACCATGGCCAATGGGAGCTTGGACCAAAACTTTATAGAACTTCGGAGACTCGTGATGGCGGCCTCGGTGTTGTGTTCATGCATGAGTAGCGGGGTGTGGCTTATGTTGATCCCCAAATAACGGAACTGGACCAGTTGCCAGCTTATTCCTATCTCTGGGAGATTGTTTTCCGGAATGTTGCGTAAGCCCGCCAAGGGGAAGGCAGAGGACTTATTCCTACTAAAGCGGATCCCTGAGTACTTCGCATAGTTGTCCAGTATCTCCAACGCGGTTGGCGCGTTAACTTCGGGGGAGCTTAGGTAAAGAAGGACGTCGTCTGCATACAAGGATATTATGTGGTGTGCATTGCCCACCTTAATGCCAGCATCGAAAAGCTGCTGCCTGAAGTATAATGCAATCGGTTCCAGGCCCAGTATGTACAGCATGGGTGATAACGGGCAGCCCTGCCTTGTTCCCCTTTGTATATCCCAAGCCGCTGAAACCACTCTTCCCGTTCTTACTCTCGCCGTCGGGGAATTGTAGAGGACCTCAACCCACCTGATGAAGCCCCCTCCAAAGCCAAATCTTCTCAGGACCTCCCTGATCCACTCCCAGTATATGGAGTCGAAGGCCTTGATGGCGTCGAGCGACAACACCGCCAGGTCCTCGTCCCTGTCATATGTTTCGGCCATTACATGCTGCAACCTCCGGAGGTTAGCAGTGGTGTTGCGCCCAGGAACGAATCCGTTCTGATCTTCGTGAACGATGGAACCCACCACCCTGGCTAGCTTGCGGGCCAATATGGATGTGAGGATCTTGGCATCGTAGTTTAGCATAGCCAGAGGGCGATAGGACTCACAGTCGGTGGGCGATTTGTGTGGCTTGAGCATGGGGACTATTATGGTTTCCTTCATGGTGTTGGGGAGAATCCCATCCGTGTGTGCCTCCTGGTAGACCTCGTGGAGAACTGGGGCAAGGATGGACTCATACGCTTTATAGAACTCAGGTGGGAGGCCGTCACTGCCAGGGGCTTTGTTGTTGGAGAGGGACCTGATTGCCCCTTGAACGTCCTCAAGAGTGATCTCGGTTTCCAGCTCCTCTCTCTGCTCGAGCGAAATGTGGGTAAGTTCTATCTCCTCGAGTGTGTCTATGATGTCTGCAGCAGGAATCTGGGTCTTGTGGGTATACAGTTCTGTGTAGAATTTAGCAAAGGCTTCATTGATCCCTAGCTGAGTCGAGTGGGATGACCCATTAGCGTCCCGTATCTCCACTGGGAGATGTTTGGGGTGTTCCCGTTTGCAGAGCCATGCTAGTAGTCTTCCCGGTTTGTCCGATTCTTTATGAGATCTGGCGGTGTGCGTGGCGAAATCAAATTTTTCCAGTCTTTCCCATGCCTGCTGACATTCTGTGCGGGCTTCCTTCAGCTTGGTCTCTGTCTCCATAGAGTTGTCGCATGTGGACTCCAGTCGGGAGATCTCAGCTTCCTGTGCTTCCAGGGTTCTCCGCAACTGCCTGCGAGTTCCGCCGGCTCTCGATATGATTTCGCCTCTGGTCACCACCTTCATTGCTTCCCATAATGTGCCCCAGGAGGGGACCGAACCGATGTTGTTCTCCAAGTATTCTTCCAATTTTTCGGCAAGGGTTTCCCTGAACTCGAGGTCCGCAAGTGCCGCGGTCGGCATCCTCCACATGGGGATCGGGGGTCTGGGGCCTCTCATTTGCCATAACATGGTCAGTGGGGAGTGGTCGGAGATCGTCCGCCCCAGGTATTCTGTGGTTGCTATGTGTGGGGTAAGTTCCTTATTGATGAACAGATAGTCAATTCTTGTGTGAACTCCGTGTGGAGCTGAGTAGTGGGAGTAGGACCTGTCGGTCGGATGGTGTTCCCTCCAGATGTCCACTAAGTTGAGTTGCTCCAGAGTTTCCCTCAAGGCACCGGATGTGAGGCTGCTCGGGCGTGGGGGGGGCAGCGATCTGTCTGCACTCGTGTCAGCAACACAGTTGAAGTCCCCTCCCCATATGAAGGTGCGGTCCCGGTACCGAGTCAGCTTCGTTATCAATGTGGCGAGGTACGCCGATATCCCGTGATGAGGGAAGTAAGAGTTGATGAAGCAGACTGGGGTTTGTTCCAATGTGCCCCAAATCGCTGTGAATCTCCCTTCTTTATCTTGTTCACTTCCCTCCATCTGGAAGGGGACGTCCGGGCTTATCCATATTAGCACCCCTCTGGCGTATTTAGAGTAGGGGGACCCTCTAACAGTCCCAGCCCATCGGTCTGCAATTTTAGACATAGCCTCCGTCGTGAGGTGAGTCTCTTGAAGGAGTGCAATGGAGATTTTCTTCCTCCTGAGGTAGGACTGTATACGATTGCGCCTGAGGTATGAGCCCATGCCCCGCACATTCCAGGTCATTACAGTAAGCTGTGCCGCCATCCGGTTCGAGTTTCAGATTTGGTGTGGGACTCTGGGGTCCGACTCCACTTTAGTCTTGTTCGGGTGGGCTGCAGGGGGGATACCACTGCATTTCGTTCATCGGTGTCATGTCCCAGACCCATCTCGGTCTGCGTTGGCAAAAGAGGCATGAAGATTGTACAACTAATAAAACTAACAACAAAACTTAAACTGGTGCGCCCAGCAACTACAACATTGTCGCGGTGCTCAGGCGCTCTCGAGCCGTCGGAGCCCATCCGGGAGTCGGGCGCGAGCTGGGTCAGGCAGGTGCCCAGACCGGGTAAATACTACGCTGGGGGTGGGGCAAGGGCCTGGCGGCAGAGCCGAACGAGGCCGTTTCCAAGTGAAAAAACTGTAGTTGGATTATCTTCTGTATTCCGGTCTCACGTGCGATGTTTCTTACATGGGGGTCGCTGGGGGGTTAGGTCTCAGTCTGTGAGTTGTCCTTGCCATCCGCCAGGTTATTATCCTCAAGCCACATGTTGGCCGCATCTGGGTTCTCGAGAAATACCACTCTCTCCTTGTAGACAACCCTTAGGCGCGATGGATAAAGTAGTCTATATTTTAGGTTCAGTTGTCGGAGCCGGGCTTTTATCGGGACAAATGAGTTCCGCTCTCTTTGTACCTTCTGCGTGTAGTCCGGATAAATGGAGATTTTGGAGTCTCCTCGCTCGATGGGGCCCCCCTCCCTGGATCGCCGTAAGATAGTTTCTCTGTCCTGAAAGTTCAGTATCTTAGCGATTATGGGTCTGGGGTGCGATCCGGGGGGAGGGCGCCTCTGAAGGGATCTGTGGGCCCTTTCGACAGAGAATCCCTGGGTCAATTTGCCGGCCCCTATTTCTTGTAGCAGAAGGGTTTCGACGAAGGATGTGGTATTTACTCCCTCGTTCCCCTCCGGGACCCCCAGGATCCTGATGTTGCTCCGTCTGGCCCGACCTTCGGCCTCCTCCGCCTTTTCCTCCAAAAAGGTGACTTTCCTCTTCAGGAGGACAACTTCGGACTTTATGGCTGTGATGGCCGTGGAGGCTTCCTCTGCCGACTGTTCAACGGTCGCGACCCTCTCCGTTAAGTTGCGAGCGTCTTGGCGGATCAGTTGAATATCGACTTTGAATTCGTCGATCTTGGAGTCTATATGCGTCTTTAGCGAGGCTATAGCATCAAGTATCTGAGAGTGGTTATCGGCCGCCACCTCTTCGCTCGACTGGGCAACTTCAGAGGAGCTGGCCTTGGATTGAGTGGGGGTCTTCGCCCTGGTGGAAACAAAGGAGTCCATGGTGGCGGCTCTGGTCTTGTTCTTGGCGGCCATCTTGGGGCGATGGTTGCGGGTGTTTTAGGCCTCAAAAGTTAGTTCACTTGTGAGATCACTGGTGGGGCCCTTCACCTGGCCAAATATCGGGCCGTGAGCTGTGGTCTGCCCCCGTGTGTGATGGTGTGGTCCGTAGAGGTGGTCTCTAGAAGAGCGGAGCCTCTCTTTTGCTGCTGCCTCTCCCCGCCGGGCCCTGGAATCCGTTGGGGGAGTGGGTACCCCTCGCAGGCACCGCTATGCTGTGCGGGGCGCCATCTTGGATCCAGTAAGAACGGGAGGGGGGGAGAACCGATTCAGGGCCACCGGAGTCTCAGGGGGGTCCAATTTGGTGGGCCCAACAACTATTCAGGTGCAGGGCTGCTTCGCCCAACCGCTCGTTCCTTTTCAGAAGTCGGGGTCGCACGCGAGCCGGAGAAAAAGGATCAGGAAACGGCGTCTCGGCCGGAGCTCGGCGGATCAGCTACCGCTCGCCATCGGCGCCAAGCCACGCCCCAAGGCTAGTTTATTATGTACTGTGGTTTGCTTCCAAAGCATTGCTATGAATAAAGTATTATGTAAGAACATAAAATGCAAAGGGAAACCTTCATAAATATCTATTTCAAATAAACCTGGGACGATGTGCTCAGTTGCTTAAATTGCCCACATCCCAGTTTCACCATTTAAACAAAGTGTGGGATCCTGGACAAATAATGTACTGGCATTGTGTCTTAGATATATCTCTGTAAGATATTTACTTTATAGCTTTTGTTAATATATCATGCTGTTGTTTTTTTTTTTTTGAAAAGCCTAATGACTACAGAGTTGCTCCATATATAATAATGGTGCAATTTAGGTATTTTGCACCACAAAGGTTTTTGTCATTTGGCTTACTTATGACAACAAATAATTATTATTTCTTAGGTAAATTAATTTGCCTATCATGGTTTAAATTAAAACCAAGGCAGGAAACCTTGGGGTCATCTTTGACTCCACTCTCTCCTTCCCCTCGCACATCTCTGACATCTCTAAAAAAGATCTAACTATCAGCTGCACCTCCTTAGAGGTACTCTACCTTTCCTCTCCTTCCCCCAGAAGCTCACTGTCTCCAGAGCTTTGGTCCTCTCTAAGCTGGATTATTGCAACAGCTTCTTACTCATCCTTCCTTCTTCGGCCATGCACACTCTGCAACTCATCCAGAACAGAACTGCAAGACTTATCCTTGGCCTCAAGCCCAGGGACCGCATCTCTCAGGCGCTGAAATCACTGCATTGGCTCCCCATGGCGGCAGGATTCAAGTTCAAGACTCTTTGCATTGTCCACAAGGCTTTCTGAGGCCTACCTACCCGCAACGCTGCCTACCTTAATACTGTCCCTCACGAGCCCTACGCTCGTCTTCTTCCAACCTTCTGCGAGTGAACCGGTTATCCAATCAGAGATTTGGAGGGAGATCCTTATCCTCAGCAGGTGCCTCCCTCTGGAATAGCCTCCCTGCCACCCTCCGTCTTGAGCCTGAGCTTCTTAAGTTCAGGAAACTCCTCAAGACCTTCCTCTTCTCCTCTTCCTTCTCTCTCAACCTACCCTGCTCAACCAGCCCTCTGCTCTCTCCATCACTCCCGCCTCTTCCTTACAGTTTCCTGCTGGCCGCCTGATGTACTTCAGAGTCTCACTGGTCCCAGGCCCCCCGTCCAGTCCTCTCGCACTTGCCTCATGGCCTTACTCCCACGCCCCTTCACTGCACTTAGAATAGCACTAGAGAATGGCACTCTCTGCACTTACCCCAGTCTCCACCGACTGGGTGCACTTGGACCTCCCCTGCCCTGTTGACCCTCTGTGCATTGGCACGAGCCAAATGCAACGTGTATGTGTGTTCTCCCTTGTCTTCCCCCTGAACTGCACTTGCAAAACTGCAGAATCGCTGTTAGGCCTATTTGCTGCGTCTCTGCATTGTCCACAAGGCCTTCTGGGGCCTCAATACCTTCAACTCTCTCTTCCTAAATATCTTCCTTCTCGAGATCTTCGCTCATCCGCCTCCAACTCTCTCAGGGTCAGTCACTTCTCCAATCAACGAGTTGGTGGTAGACCTCTTTCTTCGGCTGGGGCCTCCCTCTGGAATAGCATCCCTGCCTCCCTGAAACTTGAGGAGAACCATCTCCGGTTCCGGAAGCACCTCAAAACCTTCCTCTTTGCTTCTGCTTTCTCTCCTCCTCTTCCCTGCTGTACTCCTGGCTCAAACTGCATTGGTCACCTGGCCACCCTTTGATCACGGGCCCAGGTCCCCTTCCCCTGCCAGTTGCACCTCTGCACTGCCTCCCTGGCATCCCCTGCAGTTGGGGACTGTTGTATGTATCCCTACAGCCCCCTCCCAGCACTTGACACCTGATGTTTGCACTTACCCTTGCACCCGTCACCTGGCTACCCCCTGATCTCGGGCCCAGGTGCCCTCCCCGCCAGCTGCACACCTGCACTGCCTCCCTGGCATCCCTGCACGCAGGGACTGTTTTCTGTATCCCTACAGCCCCCTACCAGCACTTGACACCTGATGTCTGCACTTACCCTTGCACTTGCCACCCGCTGGCCGCACTTTTTGTTTTTTTTATTGCTTTTATTTATTCTATTTATTTTTACTGTTGTTCCCATGTACTGCACTCCCCCCTCTCCCTTTTCCCCCGCACTTCTCCCCTTCCCCCCTCCCCTGCACTTGCACAATCTGAATGTCACCTGGCCTAGTGAGATCGGTGTCTCTGTCTTCCCTCTGTTCCACTCCCTTGCCTCGTTGCACCTTGAAACACTTGTGTATAAGCGCGTTATAAATGGCATATCATATCATATCATATATCATATATCAATCAGTTAATTGTATTTAGGCACTTACTCCGTACAGGCTTTTATCGTCTCAGAAATTCAAGGAATCTGAGCGACTGTTGTTTGTCCCGTTGTTCCCACCTTCCTTGAGCGCTTTGAAACACTATCATGTGTATGGGCGCTATATAAATAAACAATACAATACAATGCAACCATGTGAGGTAGATAGAACCATATTTGACAGATAGTAAAAAAAGAAATCCATTAACCAGGAACCAGTCCCGGGAGGATAGCTCAGCAGCAATGTGCACACCTTGGAAGCAAGACGACACAAGGTTCGATCCCCGGGTCTGCGCTTAGAAACCTCTGGGTATTTAAGCGCGTTATAAATACACAACTAAGACAAAAAAAACAACTACGCAACTAAAACAAACTATTCCTGTAACAGCGCCTCCATGCCTGTGAGCTGTGTGAGAGCTTTAAAAATACAAATAAATAAAATAAACCAATATTTCAAAAGACGTGCAAATCAATCTATGAACAAATCTTTAAAGTTATGAATAGAGTAAAAAAGAAAAACGAATCGTAGATGGTTTGGTGAAAAAGTGAGCTCTGAAATAGATAGCAAAGATAGTAAATAAATCACATCAGCATAATGGGTCAAGTAATACGGGTCAATAGTGTTATTCCATATTGACCTCAGCTTTGGATGATAAATCAATAGAGACAATAAAGGACATTGTTGAAGACATCTGCAAAAGTTAAACAAATGAGTTTCATTCGGGGAACACTGCTAGGATTATTTTCCCTCAGTTGTTGCGCCCTATGAGCTACTTCGTTATTCACACGGCGTAGAAACTATATTACGTTTTATGTCATCTTTATTGATGTATTTCATAGGATGCTCCAAGAAACATTACATCTAGTCACTCAGCATCAGACTAATTGCCCTTTTGCCAGGAGGAGATTGTAAGTCGTTTGAAAGGGTCTGCCAACGTGAAAAGCTTGCTTAGCAAGATTGGCTGGGGCAGGTCGAGTGTGGACGTGTTTTCCCCAGAGAAGGTCACGTTTCGGCAGTTTTCTGGTTGAAGGACTGCCTTCTTCAGGGCATCAGTAAAAGACCTTGAAAGAACTTGCATATGTTTTAGGGGTGTTTTTGGCAGTTGATGGTATGGTAAAAATTAATAATGACTCTGGTGTGAACCCAGGGACTGAATTACCCCTGGGTTATGACTCCATATCGTGAACCCCTGGGCGGGGGCAACTGTATCCAGTTGACGACATGGACAGCCAATAGTCGGTGGGAACTGGTCTGCCTCACTCGCGTCGGAAGGAAAGGGATACGGGGCTCCTGGTGTCCGGGTTCCAGTTCCTAGAAGAGGAAGATGTAAAATTCTGATGATTTACAAACTGGTACTAGTTCCGGAAAACTCTTTTCCATCCCTGCTATTAGGGGGTCGGTATTCTGCCCGTGCCTGCTGTAAATAATGGGGCGTGTTTGTTGGGGGTATGGGGGTCTCCCTGATTTCTGAGAAGGAAGTAGAACAGGCTCAGTGTTCAGGACAGTGTCGTATGTGGAAAGCCTTAGTGATGGGCATCTCGTGGTGGTGATAGCCTCACCCTGCAGCTTGCCGTGTGACGCGTCAGCTGGATCTGCGTAAAGCTGACATGGGAAAGTAATCAAATGACTCTTTAAGTTGCAGCTCTGTGAGTCCCAATGCAGCGCAACTTATTCTAAGGTCGCTTCCATGGCACCTCCACGTATCAAAGACTAATGGTGCTCGTTGCAATGTCCTTTTCTGTGAAGGCAGATGGGGAGCAGGTGCAAGTGGATCTAGGTCACCTGGCCTAAGCCCTGCCCACCTGGTGCCTTCCTGCCTGCCGCTCTTTTTCACCACTTAGCAAGCCATGCCCACCTGGTGCCTTCCTGCTTGCCGCTCTTTTTCAACACTTAGCAAGCCATGCCCACCTGGTGCCTTCCTGCTTGCCGCTCTTTTTCACCACTTAGCAAGCCCCGCCCACCTGGTGCCTTCCTGCTTGCCGCTCTTTTTCACCACTTAGCAAGCCATGCCCACCTGGTGCCTTCCTGTTTGCCGCTCTGTTTCCCTACTTAAGGAGCCCTCCAGCTTCTTTTCCTTTGCAGATGGGGAGCAGGTGCAAGTGGACCTAGGTCCCCTGGCCTAAGCCCTGCCCACCTGGTGCCTTCCTGCCTGCCGCTCTATTTCACCACTTAGCAAGCCCCGCCCACCTGGTGCCTTCCTGCTTCCCGCTCTTTTTCACCACTGAGCAAGCCCTGCCCACCTGGTGCCTTCCTGCCTGCTGCTCTTTTTCACCACTTAGCAAGCCCCGCCCACCTGGTGCCTTCCTGCTTGCCACTCTTTTTCACCACTTAGCAAGCCCCGCCCACCTGGTGCCTTCCTGCTTCCCACTCTTTTTCACCACTTAGCAATCCCCGCCCACCTGGTGCCTTCCTGCTTCCCACTCTTTTTCACCACTTAGCAAGCCACGCCCACCTGGTGCCTTCCTGCTTGCCGCTCTGTTTCCCTACTTAAGGAGCCCTCCAGCTTCTTTTCCTTTGCAGATGGGGAGCAGGTGCAAGTGGATCTAGGTCCCCTGGCCTAAGCCCCGCCCACCTGGTGCCTTCCTGCCTGCCGCTCTTTTTCACCACTTAGCAAGCCCTGCCCACCTGGTGCCTTCCTGCCTGCCGCTCTTTTTCACCACATAGCAAGCCCCGCCCCCTAGTGCCTTCCTGCTTGCTGCTCTTTTTCACCACTTAGCAAGCCCCGCCCACCTGGTGCCTTCCTGCTTGCCGCTCTTTTTCACCACTTAGCAAGCCCCGCCCACCTGGTGCCTTCCTGCTTCCCACTCTTTTTCACCACTTAGCAAGCCACGCCCACCTGGTGCCTTCCTGCTTGCCGCTCTGTTCCCCTACTTAAGGAGCCCTCCAGCTTCTTTTCCTTTGCAGATGGGGAGCAGGTGCAAGTGGATCTAGGTCACCTGGCCTAAGCCCCGCCCACCTGGTACCTTCCTGCCTGCCGCTCTTTTTCACCACTTAGCAAGCCCCGCCCACCTGGTGCCTTCCTGCTTGCCACTCTTTTTCACCACTTAGCAATCCCCGCCCACCTGGTGCCTTCCTGCTTCCCACTCTTTTTCACCACTTAGCAAGCCACGCCCACCTGGTGCCTTCCTGCTTGCCGCTCTGTTTCCCTACTTAAGGAGCCCTCCAGCTTCTTTTCCTTTGCAGATGGGGAGCAGGTGCAAGTGGATCTAGGTCCCCTGGCCTAAGCCCCGCCCACCTGGTGCCTTCCTGCCTGCCGCTCTTTTTCACCACTTAGCAAGCCCTGCCCACCTGGTGCCTTCCTGCCTGCCGCTCTTTTTCACCACTTAGCAAGCCCCGCCCCCTAGTGCCTTCCTGCTTGCTGCTCTTTTTCACCACTTAGCAAGCCCCGCCCACCTGGTGCCTTCCTGCTTGCCGCTCTTTTTCACCACTTAGCAAGCCCCGCCCACCTGGTGCCTTCCTGCTTCCCACTCTTTTTCACCACTTAGCAAGCCACGCCCACCTGGTGCCTTCCTGCTTGCCGCTCTGTTCCCCTACTTAAGGAGCCCTCCAGCTTCTTTTCCTTTGCAGATGGGGAGCAGGTGCAAGTGGATCTAGGTCACCTGGCCTAAGCCCCGCCCACCTGGTACCTTCCTGCCTGCCGCTCTTTTTCACCACTTAGCAAGCCCCGCCCACCTGGTGCCTTCCTGCTTGCCACTCTTGTTCACCACTTAGCAAGCCCCGCCCACCTGGTGCCTTCCTGCCTGCCGCTCTTTTTCACCACTTATCAAGCCCCGCCCACCTGGTGCCTTCCTGCTTCCCGCTCTTTTTCACCACTTAGCAAGCCCTGCCCCCCTAGTGCCTTCCTGTTTGCCGCTCTTTTTCACCACTTAGCAAGCTCTGCCCCCCTAGTGCCTTCCTGCTTGCCGCTCTTTTTCACCACTTAGCAAGCCCCGCCCACCTGGTGCCTTCCTGCTTGCCACTCTTTTTCACCACTTAGCAAGCCACGCCCACCTGGTGCCTTTCTGCTTGCCGCTCTGTTCCCCTACTTAAGGAGCGCTCCAGCTTCTTTTCCTTTGCAGATGGGGAGCAGGTGCAAGTGGATCTAGGTCACCTGGCCTAAGCCCCGCCCACCTGGTACCTTCCTGCCTGCTGCTCTTTTTCACCACTTAGCAAGCCCCGCCCACCTGGTGCCTTCCTTCACCATCACTGTCTTGTGGCCAATGCTGGATTTGACTTTTATGGACTTCATTCATTCACGGTGCGTCACTCTTTCTCAACTCTCATGCTGGGCTTCCTTTGCATCTTGTACTCATGGTGGCCCTGAATCATGCTGTTCCCATCTTCATCTTGTATCCTGGCTTTTAACATTATGTGTTACTACTGACTTCTGCAATTGTATTCGCTCTCCACTCTTTTTGACTGCTTACTCTCTGTTCTCCCCCCCTTTCCCTTCTCCCTTTTCATATCTCCTCCCCTTACTTTCTTGTATGCACTTACTCTATCAGAATTGTCTCTGGACCCAATATGATAGCAACCTCGTCTGTTTCCTCCACTCTCCCATTACTGTTTTTTTCCTCCCCACCACGCCTCCAGCACTATCTGAAATGTCGTCAGGCCTAGTACGATAGTCGCTTGTTTTGTTCCTCGCCTCCCTTTCTGCACCCCTCTCCCTCACCTTTTGTTTTTCTCCAGCTCTACCAGAAATGTCATCAGGACTAGCGCGGTAGTCGCCTGTCTGTTTCCATTTCCTTCCCACTCCCCCCCCTTCCTTATCTATGTCTTAGCTCTTGCACTATCTGAAATGTCGTCAGGCCGAGTACGATAGTTAATTTCACATCCTTACTGTTCATGGCCTGTAAGAATGTGGTTGTATTTTCCCTTGTTCCCTCCCTTGCCTTGAAGCGCTTTGAAACACATGTGTATAGGCGCTATATAAATAAACAATCATATCAAATCATAAGTCACTTCTGTTGGTGCAATCCACATGCAAATTAGGAGGTTTGCATGTATTTTGCCCCAGAGCGCCTGGACAGAGCCCTCTATAGATGAGTGTCCTGCATCTGTAATGAGTAAGCAGTTTTATTTTGTTTTGTTATGGGTTAAAATGCCATCTGCCACTAATGTTACCAAAAAAGTAGATTGGGGCAGAGGTGGGCGGGGTTAGGGGTGCGAATGAGACCGTATGGAATTGCGCGCACTGCATTTGAGGGGGTGGGGGAGTAGCAGGACTTTTTTCGTGTCTCACCCCCCCCCCCACTCTTGCAATGCTGGATAATCCCCTGGGGGCCGGGGAGAGCAAGCCGTCCCAACATGGCGTCTGGAATGTTGCTTTATATGCCATGGTGTGTAGGGGGGTGGGGGGATGCATTTAATGTTAGGCCAGGTGGAATGAACAGCGGCTTTGTGGGTCTCTATTCAGGTCGTGTTGAGGCTGAGGCTGCTGTCGATCAAACAATCTTTACCGACATGATGGACTCAAAGCTGAGGGACACATTTTCCAATCAGAAGCCAACAGTCTGGCGGTAACCCTTAAATATGGCGGTAGCGCTATTACCGCCACATTTAAGGGTCCGCCAGATCATGGGCTTGGCGGATTTGCCCCCAGCTCTGAGCTGGGGGCAAATTTGCTGATTTTCGGCACTATTACCGCCGGCGGGAAATCCGCCGGTGGTAATAGTGCAAAAATTCCCCATTGGGCTCAATGGGGAATGGGAACCAACCGTTCCGTAAACCTGTGATCCGGCGCTTATAGCGCCGTGGGGGTTGGCGGTAGCGCTAATAGCCCCGGCGGTAATAGCGCCGGGGCTACCGCCCAACTCGTGAAGAGGCCCACTTCTCTCCTCTTCATCTTTAAGGTTTTGGTGGCCGAAACAGTGCTACAGATGTGGCTGGCGGCATTGGCGTGTATCACCCGGCGATGCCTGCGGCACAGGGTGGCGGCTGCAACACAAGTCATGTGTTGCATTTTCTGTAATAATAACCAATGCTTTTATATTTTAAATAAATGTCAATCGCGGGTTCGGATGTAACATTCAATCGGGGGTTCGGATGTAACATTGTTCTCTGTTCGCGAACCTGCTTTTTTGATATTGTGTTTGCAGAAGTCTATAAGATGCCCAGGTGCTCTGCTTTTATTGACATATGTGTATACTACAGATTTAATAATAATGTGTCATTTATATAGCGCTTTTATGCAAAGCGCTTTACATAGGACATATTCACATACATTAATATTATCATCCATTTGAAATTCGGAAGATTGAGGGCCCTTGCCAGGATTTGAACCTGCGACCCCAGATCAAAGCAACGCACGCTTAACCTGCTAATATATAATTACAAATCATGCAGGTAGTTTGGCCATGAAGGAAACTGACCATGCAGAGCTGGGCCAACATAATAATGATGTTAGTTTGTTATTTATTCCCGACTCCTACAGTTTCTACATGCTGTAATAACTGGCGTTTTTATTACCCATTCAACCACAGGATGAAAGGCGGAGCCAGCCCTGAAGGGCAGCCTGCCCTCATGGCAGACACCAACGCTTTGCTACCATGGAGCCACCAATTGATGCAATCTCTGCTCCTGCTTTTGACTTAATGTTGGTAATGACCAGAGTCCCAGAGATGTTCATTGGTCTGCACCCCCTTATGGCTAGAGATGAAATCCTGAACCCCTTCCTTTCAGATGCTGACACAGCCGTTGAAGATCAGCAACGCTCATCAGATGCACCAGAGCCAACCCAGCCACGCATACAAAGTGCTTATTTATGTATGTGCAGTTCTGGAGTGCGCTACACAGCTACAAGGTATTCTTCAGAGCTCACGGGGTGCAGGGGGCCAGGGAGGGGGGCAGAGGAAGGTAACACAACCAAGCAGTCGGCCATCTTCTGAGCTAGCCGGTAAAGGTGCCTTCAGGATCCTGCACCTTACCACTTGTTACTAGTGTGGACCAAAGGGCATGGACTTCAGTGGTGGAAGGTGGTTCCAAAGACTTTCTGAGTTTGAGTTGGCACGATTCGAGTCTAAGTGGTTGGGGAAGCTTGCCCCAAAGTTCTGGGCCACGATGGCGAGGACCTCACTCCTGGCTGCTGGCCTCCTATAGCCCCCTTGGATACTCTGCAGATAAGCAGAGGCTCCCAGGGGCCACATTGTAAGTAAGGCAGTAGCAGGAAAACAGTAGATGTTTCGCAATACCGCCATTTTTGTTCACGCTCCTCGTGTTTCTGAGCTTAGTAGGCCAAACAATGTAAAAATAAAGCCTTGAGGTCATAGTGTTACCGCTTGTGGCAATAGTAATTCAGTTAAGTGGCATTAATAGGGTGCACTAGGCATGATCCACTGATGTAGGCCCTTGCTCAGATGTTTGACCCATTAGCACTTTGGCCCATGCACAATGTCTTAAAGTGAGTGTGTTGCTGGACCAGGGGTAGTTGAAGGTTGCAAGGCCTTGGCAGTCGGCTCATGGTTGGCCTGGTACAGGACTAGGCAGGACGCTCAGTTCTGCATTTCTTGTAGGGCCTGAAGGGCTCTCTTCTGGAGACCCCATGTAGCATGTCTTCGTGTTCTGTTTTGCACAAGAGTAAGGTACTCACATCTTTCCCTCTCTAGCTGAGGCTCATGAATGGGAGGCTCTTCTGTGGGAGGGGAAGTTGTGGTTCACAGTTCCTAGCCAGAGCCTTGGTGTGTGTGATATGACCGGATTCTGAGGTACGCCTAATGGAGGAGGCCAGGTGAAGGCTAGATGTAGCAGCACATTTTTCGGTGTACCGCAAATGAAGACCTCATGATCCAATGAGGCAATGATTGCTGCCATTTCCTGAAAGTAGACCACCAGCTTTGGTTGGCATGTGCCCGCTTCCCCCCAGATGAACCATCAACTGTGGGTCCTGGGTGTGCAGGTAGAGTGGTGTGGAAGTTCCCAATCCGAGAGGGGGGAAGGGAAGAGCCTTGGGGGACCCCACATGACTCGGACAGCTGGGCCGATAGGAAAGTTCCAATCTGTACTTGGGAGGAATGGTCATTCAAGGGGAGAGCGGGACCATTCATGGCCACAAGCCATTGGAAGGTGGACAGTCAGGCGGCGGGGTCACCACTGTCGAAAGCCTCCGAGCGATGGAGCAATATCAGGGCAATGGCTGCCTCCCTTCCAGTGAATCCAACGTTTCTTCCCTCGTGTCCACATGTGAGGTGGTGTGGTTCAGTGCCCACCTGGAGTGGTTTGCAAACAGTGTGTTCTCCTTGTTGAGACTGGAAAGGAGATTTGCTCTGGGCCTGGGGTCAGACAAGTGCGGGATGCCTGCATTTGCTTTGTTTAGCAATGACATGATAAGTGCTGCTTTTAATGCAAATGGGAGCCCTTGTGGAGACGGCTCACAATGAGTCAAACCTTTTATGAGGTTGGCTGAGGGTTTGGGTTTTAGAAGTTTTCAAAGGAGGAATCACACTGGAGAGATACTTGGCGGGTATCAGGGAGAATTACAAGTCCGTTTCTAGGGTAGCATGTGCCAAATTCGGAGAATGTAGTTCAAGGAGTAATGTTACTTTTTAGATTCCATTGAAGGAATGTGTGTGATATATTCCAGGAAGGAATGATGGTGGGAGATGCCAATGAAGGAATGATGGTGGGAGATGCCAATGAAGGAATGATGGTGGGAGATGCCAATGAAGGAATGATGGTGGGAGATGCCAATGAAGGAATGAGGGTGGTAGATTCCAATGAAGGAATGTGGGTGGTAGATTCCAGGAAGGAATGTGGTGGTAGATTCCATGAAGGAATGAGGATGGTAGATTCCAATGAAGGAATGTGGGTGGTAGATTCCAGGAAGGAATGAGGGTGGTAGATTCCAATGAAGGAATGTGGCTGGTAGATTCCAGGAAGGAATGATGGTGAGAGATAACAATGAAGGAATGAGGGTGGTAGATTGCAATGAAGGAATGAGGGTACTGCATTCCAAAGAAGCAATGATGATGGGAGATGCCAAAGAAGGAATGAGGGTGATAGATTCCAATGAAGGATTGTGGGTGGTAGATTCCCGGAAGGAATGAAGGTGGGAGATGCCAATGAAGGAATGAGGGTGGTAGTTTCCAAGGAAGGAATGAGGGTAGTAGATTCCAATGAAGGAATGATGATGGGAGATGCCAATGAAGGAATGAGGGTTTTTATTTTATTTTATTTTATTTTATTTATTTGTATTGGGCCGGTAGCTCGCAAGCTTCGGGCGCAGAGACAGGAACACGAGAGACAAGTGACGGATAACATACACAAAGCACAAGACATTAGAGCAGATATAGAACTGGGCAGGAAGTATTATATGCTTTACTTAAAGATGTAAGTTTTCAATTGTTTTCGGAAGCGTTGGTAGTTGGCTTCCATCCTTATCTGGCCTGGGAGGTTGTTCCAGAGGCCTGCTACAGTGACAGGGAAGGATTTGCCCGCTCCGTTTTTGAGTCTGAAAGGGGCTGTCGTAATCAGTCCTTTTTTTTCGGCTGATCTTAGCTCTCTGGAGGGCTTATATGGGATGATTTTACCTCTCATTTAAGCTGGAGCCTTGCCATATATACATCTGTGTGTAAGCGTGAGCGACTTAAATTGGACTCTTTCTTCGATTTTTAACCAGTGTAGTTCTTTCCTGGCTTCGCTAATGTGCTGGTTCCTAGATATTTGTTTGATGATTCTCACTGCATTGTTTTGCAGGACTTGGTAGCTGTGGTAACAGTTTTTGTTAGAACCCAGTATTAACGCGTTGCCGTAATCGAGGCGAGATAGAATTGTGGCTCTTGTGATCGTGGCGCTGTTTTCCTCCGATAGGTAGGGTCTAATGGCTTTAAATAAGCGGAGGTGGTAGGAGCATGTTTTTTTCACATAAAGGGTTTGAGCCTCGGATCCCAGGGATGCTTCTAACATCATCCCCAAGGTTTTAACCTTGTTAAGGACTTTGATTGGAGCGTTTTTGATGGTAAAGGTGTTATGTGCGGGGTGGAGCTTGGATCTGGCCAAGTTGGAACCAAAGACCATGAGCTCGGTTTTGTTGCCATTTAGACACATCCAATTTTGGTCCATCCATTTCTCCACTGCTTTGTACACTGTGTTGAGTTTTTTGTTGTCTTTTTGATGGTCTCCACTTAGTTCTATTACCAGCTGAGTGTCATCAGCATAATTGGTAAAGAACGTGTTGATGTTATCAAGGACTATACATAGAAACCTGAGGTATATGTTGAACAGGAGTGGGGACATGCTAGCGCCCTGAGGGACTCCGCATGTAATTTCTTTTTCTATTGAAAATAAATTTCCCCAATGAACTCTAGATGTTCTATTTTGTAAGAAGGACATGATCCAGCTTCTTGCTTCGTCAGAGCCGTTTGCTGTTTATTTTAGAGCTGACTTAAGTAAGTTGTGGTCTAGTAAGTCAAAAGCCGCGCTCAGATCTAAAAGTATTAGCTGGCCGGCTTTTCCCTGATCAATAATGTTAAGCATCTTGGTCTGTAGATCCAGCATAGCTGTTTCTGAGCTATGTGCTGGTCGAAATCCTGACTGTTGATGATGGAGGAGTTCTGAGCTTTCTACATATTCCTGAAGTTGTGTGGTGGCAATTTTGTCCATGATTTTAAGTATAAAATTGCAATTAGTTATGGGCCTTGGGTTGTTTGGGTCCCTTTGGTCTAGGTTGTTTTTTTTTACAAGGGGCGTGACTGTTACCCTTTTTATGCTTTTTGGTACATTTTGATCACGGAAGGATGTGTTTATTCCTTTAGTTAGAGCTGGTGCAAAAATGGCTGGATGGTCTAGGACCAGGTTGGCCGGGAGTATGTTTTCGGCGCACGTGGTGGATTTCACGTTGGTAGATTCCAATATAGAAATGTTGGTGTTAGATTCCAGTTAAGGAATGTGGGTGGTAGATTCCAATGAAGGAATGTGGGTGGTAGATTCCAGAAAGGAATGATGGTGGGAGATACCAATGAAGGAATGAGAGTGGTAGATTCCATGAAGGAATGAGGGTGGTAGATTCCAATGAAGGAATGTAGGTGGTATACTCAAGGAAGGAATGATGATGGGAAATGCCAATGAAAGAATGAGGGAGGTAGATTCCAATGAAGGAATGTGTGTGGGAGATTCCCGGGAGGAATGAAGGTGGGAGATGCCAATGAAGGAATGAGGGTGGTAGTTTCCAAGAAAGGAATGAGGGTAGTAGATTCCAATGAAAGAAAGTTGATGGGAGATGCCAATGAAGGAATGAGGGTTGGTAGATTCCAATATAGCAATGTGGGTGTTAGATTCCAGTGATGGAATGTGGGTGGTAGATTCCAGGAAGGAATGATGGTGGAAGATGCCAATGAAGGAATGCTGGTGGGAGATTCCCCATGAAGGAATGTGGGTAGTAGATTCCAATGAAGAAAAGAGGCTGGTAGATTTCAATGAAGGAATGATGGGGGTGCCAAAGAAAGAATGAGGGTGGTAGATTCCAATAAAGGAAAGAGAGGGATGCCAATAAATGAATGTGGGTGTAGATTCCAGGAAGGAATGAGGGTGAGAGGTTCCAATGAAGGAATGTGGGTGGTAGATTCCAGGAAGGAATGATGGTGGGAGATACCAATCAAGGAATGATGGTGGGAGATGCCAATTAAGGAATGAGGGTGGTAGATTCCAATGAAGGAATGTGGGTGGTAGATTCCAGCCAGAAAGGAATGATGGTGGGAGATACCAATGAAGGAATGAGAGTGGTAGATTCCAATGAAGGAATGATGGTGGTAGATTCCAATGAAGGAAAGAGGCTGGTCTTTTTCAATGAAGAAATGTGTGGGATGCCAATGAGAACATGAGGGTGGGAGATGCCAATGAAGGAATGATGGTGGGAAATGCCAATGAAGGAATGAGGGTGGTAGATTACAATGAAGGAATGTGGGTGGTAGATTCCATGAAGGAATAAGGGTGGTAGATTCCATGAAGGAATGAGGGTGGTAGATTCTTGATTGATCATGGTAGATGTGGAAGATTTTTGCAAATTTGTCAGGTGCCTCTTGAATGCTCTGGTGGAAGGTACCATTCTTCTTGTACCAGATTTCTCTATGGTACCCCCTTGCGTGTATCTGGCAGAAGGCAATTCCATGCAGCGGCAGAGCTGATTTCTTCCATTTGTGTTCAACTGAGGGAGTTGGTCAACAGACCATTAGTTTCCTGAATCTTCAGGGATTTTCCTTAGGAACAGTGTGATTCTGTCTCGCATTTTGGAAACGCTGGTGTGTTGTGAGGGAGGGATGCTCTCCAGACATGATGGCGGGGTGGTTTCTGGTCACTGGCTGAATGACGTGGAGGGCAGAATCTTCCCTCTTGGCCTTTCTCTCCAGTCTAAAGACTATCCGTTTGTTTTTTGCTGATGATCAGTGTGGAGGGTGAGGTCTGGAGTTGACCAGTTTACAGGGAATTAGGCTAGGGAAAGACCACGAAATGGGTTGGAATTCCAATTGAGTGATTGCCATCTTAAGAGTAAACGTTATTCACCGGTATGGTCTAGTTTGTGTGTTGGACCTTTTCCAGTCATGAGGTCAAGCACGGCTGAGGTTGTTGGTGTCATCGTTGATCTAGAAGTTCAGGTCTGGACATTCCACGCCGATAACATATAGGTTTGGCAAAACTGCAAGGTTTTCAGGGTTCAATTCCTCCTGAATGCCTTGCACCCTCCATTTCAGGTCTTTGCCAGGCTCACAGTTTTTTTTTTTTAAAAAACTTGTAGGACTTCAGTGTTTAAAGAGGTAGATAGTCATCCTATCATTGCTAGGACAATCCCCACCCCGTTGGATGGAAAGGTTCGAAGAACGAAATGCCGAAGCATACGGATTTCAACTAAGATGGATTCCATCACAAGTGTTCTTGAGTGCCATGTAAAGCGACATGCTGGCTTGCAAAAACAAGTAAATACATAAACAATTAAATAAATAAATCAGCAAAAGTCTGATAGAGTGTTGTTAAGCCTCACTTCTCCACATTTGACCTTCTCCAATCACCTCCACCTCACTAGCTGTCATGCTTGTCTCCCGTCTCCGCTCCAACCAGGCTGAAAGTGAGGACGGACTGCACTGCAGCTTTCGCCCATGGTCAGGTGCTTGGCAGCCATGTTGTAATGTGTTTATTTCCTTTTGTTTCTGAAAGTAGGGGCTCAGTCTAGCACCTGGAACCCGTGAATGGGTACCAATTGCATTAATGCCCATCGCCGATGTCAAGGTAGATGGGCGTATGCTCCTAGCCCTGCTTATACACCATTGCTTCGTAAGTATTGCCAGCAGGAGGCGCAATAGTTCCTGAGTAAGATTGCTCTGATCTCCAATTACTGATCCCTGCAAAATCACTTCCAGGTCATCAACTAGTTTGGCATAGCCCCATAACCTAGCCTGGCAAGTTGGTGTTTCCTTACTCTGGAGCTGGGCTCTTCCTATCAGACAATTAAAAGCGTGCACTGCCCACTCAGGTTTCCTATTTTGACACCGCTTGGAATTTTATTGCCTTTAGTAGTAACATTTCTTTGTTTAATGTCATCCTTTCTTTTCTCGGGTCAGTGTAGTCTTTGACTCCACACTGGAAGAGTCGCCCACTATAGCTCCTCGCCTTTGGGTGGTTTAATGACCTGAGGTTGGAGGAGCACTGAGAGGAACACCTCTTAGGGAGATTTGGTCTTTCTCTGTGATCTAGCAGAGCCAAAATCTACGACAAGGCAGTATAAGCCTCTTTTAACACCCTGATGAGAAGTACCAACCAATCAGATTGCCCAGAACGTGACAGTGAAGCACCGGTCACCGCCCACCTTCCTATGTGGCCAGCCAGCGCCTGTACCCCGTCCACCATCATTATTCATTCTCGCCCCGGGTCCTGCTTCCAACCCCTTGCCCTCTGGCCCCACAGCCATGCAACTCATAGAAAAAGGGGGAAGTCCCTTTTCGATGTTCATGATGGCCATTTTAACTGTATCGTTTTTTTCTTCTGGGAAATCAGCACGTGTGCAAAGAGCGAAATCAGATTCCCATAAAAAAAGATAAAGCAACAATCAGCGACCAGAGGGAACCCTGCTTTGCTTATCACTGTCACCCCCTTGTTTAGGGGTGGAAAGGGCCGGTAATGGCCCTGATCCCACGCCGAGGCTCCGACTTTGCTCGGGCCTGCCTTAGGCTCAGCCTGGCGGGCCGCTACCCACCATGTCTGCCCTGGAACATGAGGGTGATAACTTAATTCGTCTCTCCCACCAGTCCCAGGGCGGCCTAAAACAATGGGCCCGAGTCAGGGGTTCAAGACATGGTGCGAAGTGGCCCTAGAAAGGATGCAATTTCCCATTGGCAGTGAATAAGAGGTGAAGTCATTGGTCAGTTCTTATACTATGGTGACATTGGCTAGAACCATAGCCAGCAAACGTCAGATCGGTCTCAGATCTTCATTCAATGGCGTCCTGTCTACAAGTTCTAAAACACTTTCTCTATTTCTGTTTGCACTTCAGAAGCAATGCGCCAAGGCCATATTGATAGCTGGAGCAGTCACATTGCTTGGTGCTTTATAATTAGGTAGTCCAATTGCTTGGTGCTTTATAATTAGGTAGTGCCATTGCTTGTTGCTTTATAATTAGGTAGTCTCATTGCTTCGTGCTGTATAATTAGGTAGTCACATTGCTTGGTGCTTTATAATTAGGTAGTCCAATTGCTTGGTGCTGTATAATTAGGTAGTCGCATTGCTTGGTGCTTTATAATTAGGTAGTCTCATTGCGTGTTGCTTTATAATTTGGTAGTCCCATTGCTTGGTGCTTTATAATTATTTAGTCCCATTGCTTGTTGCTTTATAATTAGGTAGTCCCGTTGCTTGTTGCTTTATAATTAGGTAGTCCCTTTGCTTGTTGCTTTATAATTAGGTAGTCCCGTTGCTTGTTGCTTTATAATTAGGTAGTCCCATTGCTTCGTGCTGTATAATTAGGTAGTCCAATTGCTTGGTGCTTTATAATTAGGTACTCCCATTGCTTGGTGCTTTATAATTATGTACTCCCATTGCTTGGTGCTTTATAATTAGGAAGTCTCACTGCTTGTTGCTTTATAATTAGGTAGTCTCATTGCGTGTTGCTTTATAATTAGGTAGTCCCATTGCTTGGTGCTTTATAATTAGGTAGTCTCATTGTGTGTTGCTTTATAATTAGGTAGTCCCATTGCTAGGTGCTTTACAATTAGGTAGTCCCTTTGCTTGGTGCTTTATAATTAGGCAGTCCATTTGCTTGGTGCTTTATAATAAGGTAGTCCCATTGCTTGGTGCTTTATAATTAGGTAGTCCCATTGCTTGGTGCTTTATAATTAGGTAGTCCCTTTGCTTGGTGCTTTATAATTAGGCAGTCCCTTTGCTTGGTGCTTTATAATTAGGTAGTCCCATTGCTTGGTGCTTTATAATTAGGTAGTCCCTTTGCTTGGTGCTTTATAATTAGGTAGCCCCTTTGCTTGGTGCTTTATAATTAGGTAGTCCCATTGCTTGGTGCTTTATAATTAGGTAGTCCCATTGTTTCGTGCTTTATAATTAGGTAGTCCCATTGCTTGGTGCTTTATAATTAGGTAGTGCCATTGCTTGTTGCTTTATAATTAGGTAGTCCCATTGCTTGTTGCTTTATAATTAGGTAGTCCCATTGCTTCGTGCTGTATAATTAGGTAGTCGCATTGCTTGGTGCTTTATAATTAGGTAGTCCAATTGCTTGGTGCTTTATAATTAGTTACTCCCATTGCTTGGTGCTTTATAATTAGGTAGCCTCATTGCTTGTTGCTTTATAATTAGGTAGTCCCATTACTTGGTGCTTTATAATTAGGTACTCCCATTGCTTGGTGCTTTATAATTAGGTAGTCCCTTTGCTTGGTGCTTTATAATTAGGCAGTCCCTTTGCTTGGTGCTTTATAATTAGGTAGTCCCATTGCTTGGTGCTTTATAATTAGGTAGTCCCTTTGCTTGGTGCTTTATAATTAGGTAGTCCCTTTGATTGGTGCTTTATAATTAGGTAATGATATGCTGGGCGGTGGTGAGGTAGGTGACGGAAAATTAAAATGGACCGCACAACACAGGCATTAAGTACATCTTCAGAATGTACAGATGTGTACATATATGCAATCCAGACGTGACGACGGCTGGGGGTCGCTGGCAGGGGTTCAGAGACTAATAGAACTAGAACACCATTGGGCTCCCTGCTATGATGGTGATCTTGAAGCTCGTGGACCAACTGAATATTGATAGCTTCAAGGTTTTGAACTAATCGTACACTCTGGCGCTGCTTAGGACAACCCTCCAGACCATCCTTTTTCAGTCTATCAAGCTATTACAGAAGTGGGAAGGCCATATGCAAATCGGGCTTGGTCCTACCCCAAAACGGGCCGTCCTGCCCGAACGGCTAGGTCACATCCCTTCTGCACGAGACCACAAGCAACGCAGACATGTTTCGGCCTCATTGGGTCTCATAATCCAGGAGCGGTTTGGGGTTCTAGGATGGTGAAGCCAGTCAGTTTTGGAATGCCTATCATTTCTGGGGGTACGTTTTGGGGACCCAGGAAAGTGAATGAGCACGTGGTGGATGTGGGGTGGTTAGGTTACCTGGAGCTCGTTGTGGAATAGTGTGAAATGGTGAGTAGCACAGAGAGATTCCTAAAGGTGAGGTGGGTTTGCTCACGGAGGGCGGTGCGGTTCTTTACTTCGTTGTAATTACTTTTCGGGGAAGTAATTGCATAGATTGATTTAAGGGTTAAGAGGTCAAAAGGAGATTTGGAGGGGTTTGGGCTATGGGTGGTAGTGACGGGGAAGGGAGGACATGGGGGAACCCCATACAATAAATTCATAGTAAACAACAAAGTAAATTAACAGGAAGTAATTTAATTTGTTAAAATAAGGTAGAACCCGCGGATTGACTTACGCATAAGAAGCAGGAACACGACTAAGGACCACTTGTGATTGGATTGACACTGCAGGTGAAGGCGGTACACAGAGCTGCCAAGGATTGAGGGCGGCCTTGTTGTGGATGATACGGGTAGCAAAGTTAAATACCTTGTTCAGGGGATCAAAGTAGGGGAAGTGGGTGCAGGGGATGGGGGGTAACAGAAGGAGATTTCAGCTGGCTGAACACCGGGATGGCCATTTATTTGGGAATAGTAAGGCGTGAGATGGGCTGTGTTTACAGTCATTCAGGAGGTCAAGCTCGGCAGGGGCAACGTGCTCGCCTTGGAATCAAGACGACACAGAGCACCACAGGTTCGTTCCCTGGGTCCGCGCTTAGACACCTCTGGGTATTAAGCACGTTATAAATAACCTATCATATCATATCATATCAAAGAGAACCCCTAGACAGAGATTATACAAGACTTGGAAGAATCTGAAGGAGGGAGGGCTGGTCAACGACATCAATACAGCGGAGAGATTTTAGTGAGGCGAGATGAAAGTAGGCAGTGGTCAGGGTCGGATTGGCCACTCGGACTTTCGGCCAGTGGCCGGGCCAAAATCGTTCCTCGAGAGTGTGGGGGCCGGTTTCTGGCCATGCCTGGGCCGGTTTGGAGAAAAACAAATGAAAAAAATATATATATTTTTTTCAACACGTCTTTCATCCTTCTTATGTCGATACATGAGTACCAACACAGGTTGGGTGATATTGCATGCATATTTGTTCTATAAAAAAGAGCTGAAGTGTAAGTGCTATACAATAACATATTATCATTTGGCCTTGGATGTCTGCTTGGATTCACAGTAATTTAGCGTACTTAGGAACAATGCTATTTGATGCCACTTCCTGTTTTGTCAAGAGGTGAAATGTTGTGTTTCATCACTTGCTGGGATGTCACTTTGGGGTGGGGTCAAATGACATCACCTCTGGTCATGTCATGAGAGGTCAAGGGTCATGAGGGGAGGGGTGGGCCACTTTTCTGAGTCGTGGGATGGTCTGACCCTTGCAGTGGTAAGCCATGCGGATGGAATTGGTGATGTGGATGAGCACTATATCCGTGGAGTGTCGGTTGTGCAACCCAGACTGGAGAGGGTCGCCGTGCCCGCTGCCCTCCATGTAGTCAGCGATGCAATTGAAGGCTACATGCTTATGATCTGTGGAAAGGTGAGGAAGCAGCGAGACATGTTGCCAGTTGCTTGGGTTGGTGGAGTCAGCAATGGGTTTCTTCAAAATGGGCATTCAAAATGGCCACGTTGACATAGGCTGGGAAATTACCAGCAGAAAATGGGAAAGGTGGAAGAGAGTAGAGAGGCAGGAGCAGGATCAGGTGAAGGGGGCCAGCTGCTTGACTCTTTCAGGTGTGCAGGGTTGGGCAGAAGGGAGGATGGTTGCCAGCTCAGCTGAGGAGGCGGGTGGCAGGGCTGATTGTGAGGTGAGACGTTGGGTCTGATGGGAAGGTAGGAGGAGAGTATGGCAGACAGGGTATCCTGTGTCTCAGACATTGTGTAGGAGACGTAGCTTGCAGAATCATGAGCTTAGAGTGAGGAGGGGAAAGAGTGTAATCGGGCCGGGCGAGTATGGATTGGAGGGTCATAGATAGCGTGTTCAGATGAGAGCAGAGAGTGCAGATGAGGTTACTGAAAGGTTTCACTTGGATAAAGGCAGAGCAGTGGTGGGGGCAATGAAGGATTTCTTGTAAGAACAATAAAGATTGTGCTTCGTGTCAGAGGATCAGGTTGAGGAAGATGATTGGGGGAGTGCAGGAATGAGTGCGGTAATGGTGCTCAGAGGGTCATGCAGTACCGATTGAAGAGGAAGTTGAGGGAGAGCTCAAAGGGAGGTCCTAACGTGGTCTTCCTAGAGGGCTCTGGAGTATGTTGTGTCATTTTAAGTGGACGGTGAGTGGGAGTGGAGCGGGGACACAGTCCGCGAAGTGTAGAAGACAGTGATCAGAGGATGAACTGAGTGAGGAGTGAGGAGGAGAGCAAGATGAGATTGAGCAATTTGTCTCTGCTGTGGGTCCGCTGGTTACGGAGGGTGACGAGAAAATGTCCAGTGAAAGTGGAGTCCAGCTGGCATGTGTAGGCCTTGGTCATGTTTGAAAGGCCAAAGTTCCCCAGGACTGGGACTTCAGTGGGAAGAGATCAGAGAATGAGATCAAGGTCATAGAACAAGAGATTGAGGGGGCTGGTGGAGCAAGTGGGGTTGGATTGAGAGGTTGTAGAGTGATATAAACAAATGAAGATGGGAGAAATACAGAGAGGGGCAAGAGTGCAAATGGGCTCAATGTGTTGATCATGAGACAAACACCATGGCCTTTCTACGACAGGCGTGTGACATAAGGTGGCAGAGCCAGTGTGCAAGGCCATGAGCACGCCAGCCTCATTCAGGGGCATCCATGTGGACTTATGGAAGTGGACACCTCAGGGGCGGTTCCACTTTAAGTGCCTGGGAGAACAGTATAAGATAGAGTTACAATACAAGGGTATGCCATATAAGCAAGCATTAGCCAATATGGGGTGGGGTTTGCGAGCCCTAGTAGTCTGCTTAGTTCAGTAGCATCTGGGATCTGGGTGGATTTCACAATATGGCCAATGCTTTTGCTACAGACACATGAGTTACTGGAGTCTGGTGTGCTTTTGTGAATAGACATTACAATAAATTATACATAAGAAGACATTGGTACAGGTCGGGTAACCTTATATCGGGCCAAGCAAGGCGGGTCCTAGGTTAACAAGTAATGGATGCGTACAGGCGTAGGTGGTAGCTCCAGCTAAGGGCTGCAGAGGGATGAGTCAGGAAGGGAGTGTAGAAGTCTAGGCTTGCTACATTACATATTCTCTTCCAAGAGCCAGCCTTTCACACTCATTTCCAAACTCAAGAGGCTGGCTTCTGTTTGATGGGGGAAGGGAGGTTATTATTATTTATTATTATTATTTATTTATTTATATAGCACACCAAACCCAGAGGTATCTAGGAACTTAAGCTTAAGAGATTGGTTACAGTGCTTAAGTTACATGGTAAATTGCAGTGGTTACAGGTATTAGTTTCATTCAAGTGCAGCAGAGTAAGTTTGCATCAAGAGCAATCAAGTAAGTACATTAGGGGAGCCGTACCCCAAGTTGTATGGCGGCTACAATGCCATTATGCAAGAGTCAAACAGGTGAGTACATTTGGGGAGCCATACCCCATGTTGCAGGGTGACTACAACAACATGATGCAAGAGTCAAACAAGTGAGTACATTTGGGGAGCCAAACCCCATGTTGCAGGGCAGCTACAATGCCATGATGCAAGAGTCAAACAGTTGAGTACATGTATTCAGGGTAATACTCACTATGACGCGTTCAGACAGCGGACAGGGAGCAGACAGGGGCCTTCATAGTGGGCCTTAGAAGAGTGGGCCAGCTCCTGCCTCCCCATTGATGCTATTGGCTAATCAAACCAAGGGCAACCAATGTGAAGGGGAGCTGATCCAGGCCAGGAAGGAAGGCTCAGTGGGATCCTGATACGGCCATGTTGGAGGCTCGAGGGCACAGTTGAAATGATGCTGTAAAATGCCGAAGAAAGTCGCAGTCTACTGCGAATCAGCCAGCACAGGCAAAGATTCCTGGGTGCATAGTGCATTCTACAAATAAGTGTTATTTAGAGTGGTGAATATTCCATATTTGAAAGATACACGCTGCGGCGTGCAACAAATGCTCTACGCAATCACAGGCTTACCCTATAACAGCTGGCGTGCAGTAAAGGTGGATCAGGAGCAGGCTGCAGAGCGTGGCGTCCACAATGTTGATGAAAGGAGTTTTTGGTCTAGCACTGCCAGGGTCCCAAAGTTCACTGGGAGTTTCAGGCGGGGGTGCGGGGAAGATAGGGTGCTGCTTGAACAAGACACGAGGGGAAGGCGAGGTTGGAGTGGGTGCATGTTGAGCATCCTGAGTGGTGAACAGGAGGAGGAGTGGTAAGAGGAGATAGAAAGGACCATGCAGGGGGGAACCATGCAGGCAGGAGCATTCAGTCCCAAGATGAAGGTCTGGGAGAACAAGAGAGGAGCAGAAACTTACGTTGTTAGGTATACCACGGCAGGTAGGTACATAGGTGTAATTCTTACCAATAACAAAGAGGAGTACCACTGCAGAACACAGGCATGTGGACCTTTGGTCTTCTGATGTTTGCTCTTTGCAGGGATATGCACAGGTTACACCAGGGTGTCATTCGTTTCCATGCCTGCCCTTCTCCGGAGAATGTCATAGGGCCAAGACACCCCAACAGGAATTTACGCTTAACCCCTGGACGGGACCGCCTCTATCACTTCTGCCCCTTTGATCAGAATATGATGCATGGGTGGCTAGAGAAAAGCATGGAAGGGCATCAAGAAACACACCATTAATTGAACGTAGCTCTTGTGGGTCCATGTCGGAGTCACAGGAAGTGGAAAACGCTCATAGACTGCAGGCATTAGACAGTACACAGGATCAGAGAGACGCAAGAGAATGGAATGTAACTACATCTTGAATGACACACATTCTACCATTGTGGCGGCCTCTTGGGTCTCAAGTGAACACTTCAACACTTCCATTTTTTGTTGTAGTCAAAGGCCTCTTTCTAAAGAACATTCCAGTAAATAGGATATGGCTAACTGGCGTTGCTTTTGTATGGATGGCTCAGAACGTAATGGTTTGAATTGTCCTCTCACAAGCCTGCCCTTCCCTGTGGTCCCAACACCATGAAACAAGGTTGTGTAAATGGCAGAGGTTCGCTAGAGAAAATTCCCCATAGCACAACTTTATCCTTTTCAAATAAGGCATTGGGGTGGAGTTAAGATGGCAGGCTGAGCAGTGCAAACTTCCGGCACCGCTGACCCTCATGGCCAATGTGCCCACTAAAACCCCCTTTGTTGCCTCCCGATTCAAGCAAACCCACATGGGGCACAGTAGGATACCATCAGCCACTGAATGTGGAGTGAGCAGCCTTGGCGGATTATGAAGAGCCACTGAAACTGTACAACAACAAAATGGCGGGTTTGCTCAATGAGTGACGGCACACAAATTGTGGTGGGAGAAGAGTAAACCCCCACTGGCTTCAAATGCGGAACGCCCAAGCTGATCGAGGGCAGTATCTGATGACCTCATTTGGTAGGCTTGGTCAAAGTGCTATCTCCAGTAGCGGGTGGAGGGGACCCATGTAGGGTCCTTGTGGTTCGGTTTAAGTCTGGGAAATCAAAGCGGGGCTGCAGTGTGAGCTCCCAGACTCTAGCACTACACATATCACTTGGTTGCTATGCATCAAATGCAATCTGCTGAATCCCTGGCCAGAGGTTAGTAGACTAACGCCAACACCAATTGGCTGAAAAAGTAGATGACACAAATCCGGAAGCCTCTCTCGCACGGTAAGTACTTGAAGAGGTGTTAAGGTCTCTAAAAGGAGATGTTTAGTCAATCTCGCTATCGTAAGTCGGTATCCTGAAAACCAGTCTTACTCAAGTCATGAACGAAAATGAAATAGAATCCTTGGGAGCCAGGTTGACACACGTGAAAATGAGCTAAGGATTCTGCCAGGTTGTCTATGCTTACGCACAGCAACTTTTAAAAATAGTACAAAGGAGAATGGCAAACCTATGTCAGAAATATGAAGATCTGGAAGACAGATCATGTAGGGAGAACATGTGTATTAAATGTATGAAGGAAGGGGATGAGGGCCGCAACATTCAAGAATTCATAAGAGGCCTTCTGTTGCAGTTCAGGACGGAGGGCGGAGGACGAACCAAGGGATATCAACATTGATAAGGTCCACCCAGAAAAGATCAAAATGATTTGTCGCACAAAATTCTGTTTTGAACTGCACAATGTAAAAACCAAAAACCAAAAGAAATACGCTGCAAGGTGTGAGGAGTCAACACTGGACTGAGCATGCAGAATCACACATTGAGACTTTTTGACACATCTTGACCATCACTTTGGGAAGTAAAAGTAGCTCAAAGTACTGACAGAGATCCTGAATTCAAAGAAAATACAATATAAGCAGATGCTCTCACCTGGCCCAAGGTGGACTTATAATGGTATGGATGTCCAGATCTACAGAAAAGAGGGGATCTTGAAGCTAATGGACCAGGTGCCGGCTTACACAGGTGAGCAGGAGAGGACAGCTCCCCTAGACTAGGAGTGGAAGATACTCATCTTGCAGAGAATTTTCCTAGAAAACGCAAGGAGGATGGGAATTGCTGCTGTCCTCATCGCTCATTGCAGCAAGCACGAATAGGATCACTGCATCAATATTCTTCATTTGAGTACAAGTGGCTTTATTTAACGATGCTCTAACTCTCATAATTCGCTTACAGGGCATTGGCGATAAGATGATAAGAAAGATAATGTTCCTCTGAGATCACATGATCTGTTTTAGACAAATACTGTTTCAAATACTGACTGAATTAAACAAATACATCAAAAAGAAATATTGTGGAACTGGTATATTTTGAAAGTATTATAAAATATAGGCAATGACCAAAGTTGGATAACACAGTAGTCAGTTGGTGCATTGAAGCAATTACCACTGTTTTTCAATAAGATAAAACATTTTCTACATTGCAAATCTGACTGTCACCATTTGAAAAATCCCAGATTTCAATACTCTCAACTTAGACACTATCCTGATTCATGGAATTATTTGCGTGGGAAATACGGAATTTGCGTGCCAAACTGCGTGCAAAATCCCATTCGTCGATTCATGAAATCGAATGTGCAGGACTTTTCCAGGACTTGCGTGGAGTTTGCGCAGGCTCAGCACTTCTCTGGGAGCTGCCGAGCACCTTGCGTGAGACACCATGCAGAAAATGGGCGTGGTTTACGCAAAAGGCTGGGAAGGGGGCAGATCCAGAAAATGGGGACGAACATGCAAAAAAGTGGCCGTTACGAGGGACGGCCTGCAGGCAGTCCCTCGGATGGCCATAATTGCATCAAATGAGACACATTCAGAAAACCACCAATGCAGCCTCTCGGCAGAGAAATTGCCACGCAAATCCCTCAATCTCTACGTCACCCAAAAGCAGGCTTAAAGACACTTGAGCATAAGAATCACAGCATGGAGGTGGGTTTGCATGTCGGATTTAGGGGTACGTGATCGTAACTGGGGTTGCAATCTAACTTAGCAGTGCGGGTACGCAGTGTAGCAGGTTGCAGGAACGGTTTACGGGGTTTTCCGAGTTCTACCCGAGTTACGAAATATCATCCGCGTGTTATAAGGGTGTCAGCAACAGTTATGGGGGATACTGGACAGGGTCCCTGAGATGCAAGGCTGCTTGCGCGGGACCCCACGCACTGTTTGAAATATGAGTGTATTCACGCCCGAGGAAACACTGACTGTTTATGCTTTGCATGGGGGCGTGGCAAGGACGTTCCGGGCATGACTTGCGAATATGGTTCCTTTGTGCAGTAAATTCCATGAATACGCAGGGGCGCGCATTTATTTTCTGCATGCAAGCTCGTGCAGTGTCGTTCTTGGTGCACTGCAATTGCGGGAGGAATGCACACTTTTCCATGAATCGGGCCCCTAGACACTTCAGATCCACAATCTGCAGCACTGAGTTATACCCTTAAAACAATTAGAGCAGCCTCTTCAACTCAACTTGCAACATTTCATCGAGGTTTGGTATCGGCCCTTTACAAAGTTCTGTGATAGGGTAGACTAGGGTTGAGTAAAGGAGGTGATAAGGAGTAGGTTTGGGGAAAGGAGGTGATAGGAAAGAGTAGGGTTGGGGAAAGGAGGTGATAGGAAGGGGTGGGTTTGGGGAAAGGGGGTGATAGTAAGGGGTAGGGTTGGGGAAAGGAGGTGATAGAATGGACTAGGGTTTATTCATTTATTTAATTTCTCATAAGGCGCTGCATGCCCGTAGGCCTTAGAGCGCTCCAATAGAGGGTGAGAGAGAACAGCATCAGGGAGTTAGATTGAAATTTTATTCAGATTTTATTCAGGTAGATTAAAAAGTAATGTCTTCACATGTTTCCTAAAGATAGAAACAGATTGAGATGTTTTGATGTTCAAGGGTAAAGCGTTCCATTCACGTAGAGCATTAAATTCAAAGCTGCAGTTGCCGAAATGTTTTAGACGAGTTCTCGGCTGATTAGGCTGGAGAGTATCTGAGGAGCGTAACACTCTGCAAGATGATTTCCTCACCAATCTATAAAACAGAGTTGGGCGGAAGAAACAAGCTAACCACACATCTTCCTACAACCGCTCAGAAACTGAATGAGCCTGTGAACTATCTGGTAAAATTCCCCAACAAAAGGATACGCTCAATTTTCATGAGAGCCCGGTTGAACGTCTTAAAAACTAAAGAGATCCAAGCAATCAGAGACAAAGCCAAGTCCAACAAATGCCGATATTGCGAGGAACCTCAATCAATTGAAACACTAAAACATCTACTCCTTAGCTGCAAGGGTCTCTCAGCTAATAGAAGAACACACCTCACCCATCTTTTTACATACTTTTGCAGCCGGGAGGAGGAATACTGGTTGACGTACCTGATGAACGGAGAAAACATCAAACTGGTGATTGCTGTAGGTAACTTTCTAGAAAGCCTTCATCTGGACAATAAACCAGCTGCTGATAGTGGACAAGAGACATGATATACTGTAAAAGACAAGACTTTGCAGATGATCAAAGATGTTCAAAGACACATTTTTAGATGAAACAATTAAAAGATCACTCAAGGCTTGCATAACTTGTAAAAACGAGTAAATAGTTGAATCAAGTGTAAAAAAAATGTTTTTCAAATGTGTGAGGTAGTATGGTGTGTTATCATTTTGCCATTTATAGGTGAGAGAGAGAATGTTATGCTGAATTCTCTGCCTCACCAGAAGCCAGTGAAGTTGCTTCCCAAAGACAGTAACATGATCCCGCCTAGCCAAGCCAAATACCGCCCTAATGGCTCCATTCTGAACAGTTTGTAGCCGGCTCAGGTTTCCTTGAGATGTCTCAATCAATAAACTATTGATTGGGTAAAGAAGGTGATAAGGGGCAGGGTTGGGGAAAGGAGGTGATAGGGAGGAGTAGGGTTGGGGAAAGGAGGTGATAGGAAGGAGTACGGTTGGGGAAAGGCGGTGATAGGAAGATATAGGGTTGGTGACAGGAGGTGATAGGGTGGAGTTGGGTTGGAGAAAAGAGGTGATAGGAAGGAGTAGGGTTTGGGAAATGAGGCGATAGGAAGGAGTAGGGTTGGGTAAAGTAGGTAATAGGATGGACTGGGTTGGGTAAAGGAGGTGATAAGGAGTAGGGTTGGGGAAAGGAGGTGATAGAAAGGAGTAGGGTTGGGGAAAGGAGATGGTAGGAAAGTGTAGGTAGGGGAAAGGAGGTGTTAGGAAAGAGTAGGATTGGGGAAAGGATGTCCCAGAAACAGTGGTCAAAGTGGCGGGAGCGGTTAGTGCGGCGCACCTTTACTTTTTCTTATTACGTTTTACTGTACTCATATGTTTATTTTAAAAAGAAACCATTCCGGAATGGTTTTGTTTTAAAATAAAAGTGTAGGAAGCAGTTGAAACGTGCACTGCACTGAATGTTCCCTCAAACAGCAGGCACATTTGTTTGGGGGTTTGTATTATGCGTGGGAGGCGGTGTGGTGATGAGGTTTGTGGGAAGTGGGGCAGGCAAGCTGCAAACATAGTTCCACTACTTCTTTTCATGAACTTCAACAACTGCCCAGAAGGAGTAGGGGGGGTCAAGTAAAGGAGGTGGTAAGAAGGAGTAGGGTTGGAGAAAGGCAGTGGTAGGATGGAGTAAGGACGGGGAAAGGATGTGATAGTAAGGAGTAGGGAAAGGAGGTGATAGGAAGGAGTAGGGTTCTGGGAAAAGAGGTGATTGGAATATGTAGTGTTGGGAGAAGGAGGTGATAGGAAGGAGTAGGGCTGGGGAAAAGAGGTGATAGGAAGGAGTAGGGTTGGGGAAAGTAGTTGATAGGAAGGAGCAAGGCTGGAGAAAGGAGGTGATAGCAAGGAGTCGGTCGGGGGAATGAGGTTGTACGAAGAAGTAGGTGTGTGGATGGGCCTTTAATCACCTTGACCCAAAACAGGCCCACCACGTAAGAAGCGAATACATAGTTGTACATAAGGGAAGTTTATTGTAAAAATCTCTGGGGAGTGGTTAGATGGTGTTGCAGAACCAAACTAACCCAAGTCTCAAAATGTCAACATCAGTTGGCAGTTTATATACTTTTTGCAACAATTTCAAAACACTCCCAGGTACTTCATTCCCATCCACCCTCATATATGACTGGACAAAACCTCTTCAAAGAAATCCCATCTTTCCCCAATTCTTCCATTTTCATTGGTCAGGCTTCTCTTCAGTATGATCTTCAGATCATATTCAAAACACACCTCTTCTTGGGATTTGTTGTAGTAGGTCCTGATGTTAGTACATGGTTAAACATTGGTACTGATCAAAACATTCATTGCTAGCAATAAGTGGCCTAAGACTTTTAACTTTAAGTATGATTGCACATGGTCTAGCTGATGTATTTTATGGAAAAGAGGAAGGTCTGCATAAAGCAGAATTTTCCTTGAACCATAGATTGTGATCTCCATTCCAGAAACTCACATCACCTCTAAAAGGACTTCTAAGTTATGCAGCTACATACAGCCTCTGATGACCTGTAAAAACACATAACCGCCGGACCCTGGCCTCGGGCATCATGTTTATTATCACTAAACAAATGACTAATACTTTCTAAAGATTTTAATACAAAGGGCTAGATAACATCTGTTCCCTTGCAAGGACTGTGAACATTGCCCTGTTTATCCAACCTTATTACTAGGTAACTAATTTTCTTTTCTTTCAAGAATGTCCCTGCTACTTTAGAATGCATGTGTTACAACTAACCATGGAAAAAAGCAGGCCATTCTATGGATTTGTGTTTGTGTTGCATTTGCAGTTTTAACATGGTATCTTTCTATGTGCGTGAAAATCTAATATGTGTACATTCTAAATAATTGTAATACTAGAAGAATCATATAATTAACCCCATTCAATTCACAGGAATTTGCAACACTATCCCAGTCTGCTGCCATCCCCCATCATAAATATGGTGTGCGCATCGTGAATCCCTGGTAATAAAGGGGACCTTCTTTAGCCACTCCAACATTCCCCCATTTAGTTAATATTGTAACTAACAAATCATAATCATCCTCTTGGGGAACATCTCTACAACCATCTCTCACCCCGGTCTCAATATGGGCATTCTCCTCCGCTGAATCAACCCAACTCGTCCCCCCACCATTTCTACAATCTACCCGCCGCTCCACACAAGCATGCCAATTTGGTGGAGGAAACAAAACCGCTTCAGTTTGGGGACTTTTATGGGATGAAGTAGTCATGGTTCTAGCCTTGGACAGGGTTGCAATCATCATGACTTCACCTGTTGGTAGCTGGGCAGAGCAACAACATAGAATGATTTGGCAGGAACAAAAAAGAATAAGTGCAAAGTCAAAAATAGGCATCAGAATTTTCACAACAAGGCACAACCAGGAAGGTATCCATGAAAATAAAGAGTCTATCAATGAGTCATTGCTGATCCCAGCCTCAGTTTCCATGATCACTTTCAGTTTATGCAGAGCAGCAATAGTTCTGGTGAGCGTGCCATTTTCAGTATCATTGGGAGGCACAAATGTACAGCAGGTACACCTGATTTTCCGGCATACTCTGCACTCCATTGCTGTCAAGAAGTCGATTATATACCGGTTTTGAAAGGTTATGAGCCTCAGTACCCGTAATTCATACCTGGTCACCTGGAGCCATTTGGCATTTGCCGCTGTTTGCATGCTAGGTGCCAAAAGGGTGGTAAAAAAGGTCGCTGTGTGGCTAAACAGCCAATATTGATTAGGAATGTCTGCTAAGGCCTGTGACGATGCTGCTGAGAGGTAGCTGAACCTTTTGCTTTGTAGTAATTGTCCAGAAATTTCACCATCAAACACAGTCTCCGATTTGTCCTTATACAGTGATAACATTGATGCAAAGGGCACAGGGGACAAAGGGGGCACAGATGTAATTTCAGGCATTGGATGGGCCAAATTCAAGTGCTCTTCACGGATTATAAGGATAGGCACATGATGGGAAGAGATAATGCACACACCTCGCCAGGCTGGGGGCAACTGCCTATATGCACTCTGTCCACAGATCCAAAAGTTGTTGAGAAGGGCGGCTGACCCTTCAGCCAAATCTGCAATGCATAGAGGATTACTGCTGTTCCCATTTGTGCCAATGGGCACTGTGCCATTGCCCTTCAAACATAGAGAAAAATCGGTAAGTGGCTGTATCTTAACAGGTTTTTCAGGTTCTTTGAGCCACGTCAGATACTGCAAATGATTTCTCCATGCTGTCCCACATTCATTGTTCATTTGTGCCACCCCTTCTTCTGAGAATCCCCTAATTCCTGCAACTCTTCACCCATTGCTCCCATCTATTTTTGGGAAGAAATAGCTCCTTCCAAGATCAATTGAATCTTTGAGTACACCTAATATTTTTGTACTCCACGCGCCCCACCATTGAACAATTCTCATCACTTGGCATTATTGATGCTGTAATTGATTGCCATTTAAACTGCCCTAGAACCATGCACAGGGCTAAGTGCATTTGACATAGTGCATCTGCTACCTATGTCTCATTTGGGATAAACACCCTAGGAACGCCAGAAGCATGGGGGATGAGAGAGCAGACGTAGCAATATCCTACGGATCTCTCTCCCCGCCTTCCTCATATGGCTATATCATACATTGTCAGCTGCGGAACCATGTGCATTCATTATGGGATTTAACTTATCATGATCATCATTGTTGAAAAAATCATTATCAACATTTCTTTTGCCTCTTAACATTTTCTCCTCACACTTCATAAGATTAGACAATTTTAATTGGTTTCCATTTGTGTTGCTATCTTCAACATGATGAGCCAAGGACCAAAAAACCCCCAAAACATTAATTGTCACCCAATTTACAATCTTAAACATTCCTTTTCTTATACAAAAACTATTTAAACTCCAGATCACCATCTGCACCCCCACCCCTTTTGCACTGAAATGAATGGTGCAACCCTAGGACTTACTTAACTTCTATGCCTAGTCCTGTGCAGGTGGAGGGCTGTTGGTATCCCTTCTAGTGCTTTTCAGGTGGATCCAAATCTTATTGCCCTCTACCTTCACAGCAGTCAGAGTCACATAGACTACTGTATGTGGCCCATGGAAATGCCGCTCGTTCCAGCGATGCCCAAAGTTGTTAATACAGAGGAGGTCCCCGTAGAGAAGCTGTGTCCTGTACTGATCGTTGGTAGTCTTGCCCTTTTATCCTGTTGTCTATTGGTGAGAAGGCAACAACCTGAGAAGATATCATCTTAACACTTTTCGTAAGCAGAGACCAACTTTAAGCCACTAGGAGAATGGACAAGCCATGACAATTATTAGGTATCTGAAGTTACTGCACCTCATTGTCACATCCACAAAATTGATATGGAGCTCCTTGAATGGACCAGAGGGCCTGGGCAAGACCCCCTCACTGATCTCATGGTATTTCCAGCAGTGAAATCCTTGCATGCTACACAATTCCCTATAAATCTACTTACCTGTTCTTGTACATTAGGGATAAACCAATCCTCCTGGAGCTCTGCTGCGATTTGTCGTCGAGAGGTATGTGGCGGGTAATGTAGTTTCTCTAGGGCCAGAGGAAGCTGCTCTACAGGCATTACTATCTTCCCCATTACTGCCTGTCTCCAAAGTAAATCTGGTGGTGAGACAACACATTCTCTCTTTTTCCCGAGCTCCTATTCTTCTCTATGGGCTTTCCCTTGTAGTTCTATTATCTGGAGCACTGGAACTGAGGTATACAGGGCTGGTAATTGTACCTGTGGGACACGGTTTCCTTTTTCTAGGAATCTGTGAAAGGAAAATACGCTGCTCCCTTCGCTGCCTGTCTGTAGCATCATTTCAGAGAGCTATTGAATTAGTGTGGTTGGTATAGGCAGCACACTTCACAAGACCTATCTCTGCTGGCAAGGTTAACATTTCAATCAGCTGGGATAGCAGTGCAGCATGCTGGACAGGTGACCCGTCAGACCGCCTAAATCCTCTTGTCTGCCATTTTGATAACCCTGAGGGGACAGTGGAGCTGACATACACGGTGTCAGAATAAACAGTAACTGCCTTCCCCTTACACATTTATAGCACCTCTATAAGTGCCACCAGTTCTGCCGCTTGTGCAGAGTAATGAGAAGGCAACCGTCTCTTAAGTCTGGCCCGGTACTACCCATCCACAAGACCCACGACAGCTGTGCCCGTATGCCTCTCACCCACCTCCTGGTTGATGTTTGAAGACCCATCAACAAAAAATCACCTCCCCCCCTCCAGGGTATCCTTTTTCGCATTGCTCTCTCTTACATTTCCTTCTTTCGTGCGGCACATCAGGCTGAAATAAGAACTCAAATGATACTCGCCAGGCCTGATTTCTGAACCAGGGACCCAACTCAAAAAAACATTAACCCATAAGGAAATTATGCTGCATGCACGGGTACCCCCCTAATCGCACTGTTGCTACAATAGGTCTGACAACATGCTGCTTCCATTACCGGATACAACCCTGGGGTTAAGCATACAATACCTTCCTCCTTTTTTTTATTATTTTTTTTTTTTTTTTAAATGTTATGTTTGACTTGTCAAACTTTTCATTTTTTTTTTTTTTTTCTTCCCGTTTCCCTGTGCTCTTCATGCTACTACATCATTATTCTGTTTGTTCTTTTACAGTTCTTTGTTGATTTCGATCCAGAATTTGACCACTGTGATGATCAACCAATGGTTGTTTCCTTGGAGCAGCTTTGCCCATCGCTCTTCTGTCGTCATTTGTTGCTCTGAGATTTTGAAGAAGTCTCTAAATATATCACGTTTATTTTTTAGCTCTGGGCACATCATGATTAGATGGAATAAGGTTTCTTGCTCCACTGGGTCTTTACAATAACGACAGATTGCCGAGATGCTACGTGTTCTATCTATCAATGACAAGTATTCACGCGTGGGTAGGATATTCAGACGAAATCGTAAAAATAAGTCGCGAATTTTCACACTGGGGAATTGAAGTAAGTACGGAGGCATCTCATTGATAGCTCTTACTTCCATAGCGGTGTTTAGATGTCTTTTAAATTTCTTCTGATCTTCTGTTGTTCTTATCCAGTCATTTTCTTGTACTTTCCGTTTGGCATATTGAGGTCTGTTTCTCAGCATTTCTTCAGTAATGCCTTCATCTTGCATATTTCGTTTGATCTCACTTATCCACTTTGTTAACGCTGTAATTTGGAATGCATCTTTTTTATCTTTGAAAATTTCCAGTGATGGGATGTTTTCTTGCGAAATGATTTTTCTATATAGGTCCATTTGTTTCCAAAGTACAATGGATTGGATAGATTGGAGGGCAAGTTCATATCGAATTCTAGAGATTGGTAAAGATTTCGGCAGAGCAAGGGTTTTCCTCCAGAATATAGCTTCATATCTTGGCCATTTCAATAGATGTTGATTTATCAACGATTCGCTCGCATAAGTCAGGATTGGAATGACTTTTTGCTTATACAATAAAGTTGTAGGTTTTACTGTATATGCACCATATTTACAGTGAAAGAAGCGGCCTTGTCTTGACAACGATATTGCCTTTTCTTCGATATTTTCTTGCCATTCTTTTTCGTTCTTAGATGGGTTTATTATTACACCTAAATATTTTATGGATTTGGTTGCCAGAATGCTTTTGTGTTCTAGGCAGAGATTTGGAGTCCTTTGCTTCTTAGAGTTTTCAGTTATGAGTTTCATCATTTTGGTTTTTTCTGTATTGATTTGTAGATCATTTTCCTTCATGAATGTTTGCGTTTTGTTCAGTGTTATTTGTAGACCTTTCACCGTTTTGTCCAAAATAATAATATCATCGGCAAATATTAAAGTTTGGATAGGTTCACTATTTATCTTCGGTGGATTTGCCGTAGTGTGTTGAATATTTCGTTCAAACTCATGGGTGTAGATATTGTAGAGGCAAGCAGCTAGTGGACAGCCTTGCTTGAGCCCATTCCATGTGAGTATTGGTGCTGTTGCCTTTCCGTCATTTGAGAGGCGAACTCTAATTGACGTATTCGAGTATAGTTGTTGTATTGGTTTCAGAATGGCCGGTGGGCAACCCCATGCAGCCAATTTGAACCATAGAAGTTGTCGGTTGACTAGGTCAAAGGCCATTTTTAAATCTATAAAGATTGCGTATACCTGCTGTACTTTTGTAAATGCTTCGTGTTTTATCATGTTCAGCAGCAGAAGATTAACGTTGGTGCTTATTTTTGAGACAAAACCGGTCTGTCTTTTTGCTTGTTTACCATGGTGTATGGCCCAATCAGTTAATTTTTTCTCAAGATAGCCTGCAAATAATTTGCCCAATGGGTCTAATAGTGCTATCGGTCTGTAGTTGGTAGGGTTTTTTCTATCTCCTGCCTTGTAGATTGGTATTAAAACGGCTGTCGACCATGTACGGGGAATCTCATTCGTCTTTTCTATCAGGAGTAAGAGATGTGAGAAAAATTTGGCCCAGTGTTCTGGATTTGCTTTAAGGTTGCTGTTAGCCAGCCCATCAGGTCCTGGGGCCCTAGATGAATTCAGACTCCTCATAGTAGTGGTGATATCTTCTATATCCCATTTTAGGGTCCAGGGTTCAGTGTCTTCTTGTAGACTTGAAGCTGGTTGGAGTATTGGTTTCTTATATAGGTTTTGATAGTGTTTAACCCATATATGTGATTCCACCTCTTGAGTCAGGGTTTGCTTTTTCGATGTGTTGTTCATCAAGGACCACAACTGTCGCGTGTTTTTTCCACTTAACGCTTTCAAGAGTTCTTCTGCATCATGTTGTTTCGTTGTCATTTTGTATGCTTTCATTATGTGGGCAAATTTTTGATTTTCTTTTTTTATTTCAATTGCATTATTTCCTTTTTTTTTCTTTATTTGTCGGAGTTGTTTGTAGTGTTTCTTTTTTTCTAAAAAGATTTTAAGGTTGAAATAATGAGTATGCAACTGTTTGGCTCTTTGTTGATTTCTTGATGTGGATTGCTGATGTTTCTGTAAGATCCAGCCATAGTTTAGTTTATCTTGGTACTTCATCGCTGTGTCTTTAAATAGGTTAGTTAAATCTCGAGCTTGATGATCTTTAATTCTAAGGCGATTCAACCCGTTAGTTATTTCAAGTTCAGGAAGATTCAAACAATGATCGCATGAAGGTTCGACCGGCCAGGAGATGAAGATTTGACGATGATCGCTATTTGAGTTTGACACATTCGCAGTGCGATTTGTGATTTTCCGAATACCTTCTGTTGTGAAGATATAGTCAATTATTGTGTTGGAGTTTTCTCTTGACCAGGTCGGCAACGGGATGCCTTTTTCGTTGGTGGGTTGCACGCTTAGGCAAATGTTGCGTAACGTCATTTCGTTGATCCATTTTCTCGCTCTCGATGACATTTCGTTAGGTGCCAATTTCTTTCCTTCTTTATCAAAGAGGTGGAAATTGAAATCTCCTGCCAGAATGATTTCGTTTGTGCTATTACTGATATTCAGTCCATCGATTTCCTCACATATAGAGTCGATGAATTTGTTGTCAGACATAGCTGTAGGGTTCCAGTAGATGTTAAAAATCGATAAACGCGTATATTTCATGAAGGCAATCGGCATCCACAACTTGCTCAGGATGTCCCTTTCCAAAAGATTTTCTGGGCTATCCGTACAATACAACTAAGGGGCTGATATTTGAGAACCCACCTTGATACAAAGATCTTTAGTATAAGGAAGTGACAGGACAGCCCCAGAGAATCCCTGTGTGTTCATCGTTTTGCCTGACAAGGGGAACTCACCTTCCTTAATACAAGACTTGGTAGCTCCTGTGTCAACCATGAATGAAAATATTTGGTCACCTACCGGCACACCTATCCGGGGTTCCTCTTCCGGTTTGGTGGTAATGGACAGGACTAGACACATCAGAGATCCCTGTGGGCTGTCCCACTTCTGATACATATTTGCACATGGCAGAGAAAAAGGATTTCGCCTGCTCGAGTGTAGTACGAAACAGTTCCTTGGGGTAAAGGATTCTTGTCCCATGTCTGCACTGATGCTTGTGCTGGCATGGTCAGTGGGATCCCAGAGGTTAGTGCCGCCCCAGTCACTGGGTTCTGTTCAGCTGTGCATGCTGCAATTGCACAGAGCAAGGGGCATAAAGCAGGGTTGGGGCCTGCATCTGTTAAAGTGCTGGGGCCATTCACGACAATCCTGTGACACGTGCCCCAACCTTCCACATGAACAACACTGAATCCCATAAAATCCTCCATAATTATTTCCTGTTGTCCCATTAAACCAGGTAACAATTCCTCTGACTCCGCCAAATGACCCACTCTTCTGTGGAAATAATCCTCTGCCCCTCAGAAGCCCTCTCATTGGCCTTGGACCGGGAACATACCCATCCACACAACCCTGCATCCAACCCGGTTCACTGTGTCCTTGTTGTCCCGGTTGCCCCTGCTGTTCCTCCATAGAATTTGTATTTACTGCCCCTTCTAAACAAATCTCTGCCAATTTCTTTTGAACAAGCTGAGCCTCTGCTTTTGCGCTTGCTCTATGTTCTCCCTCTCTTTTTCCTGTCTTCTCTTACAACGTGTGTCCGAATTTCTGACCAACTCTTGGCCTCCATCCCTACCACTTTATCTAAATCATGCTGGACTTCTTTGGGAAGTCCCTTCTTCAACGTGTGTCAAAGAATCACCACATTCTTGACCCATGCATCTCCCGTTTATACCCTCCACATCTCCTGAATTAACTGGATGTGTTTGGCAGGATCATCATCCAATTTCATCGTCTTAGCTAAAATCAAATTGATATCAGGCGTATCGGGATACACAATCCACACAGCCCCCCATACCTGTGCCCTAAGATTATGAAAAGCTGCTCCATCATGGGTATTTGTATCCAACTGAACTCCCGGATACCCGATCTCTTCCAAAGCTTGTCTGACCGCTCCCCAATTAGGGCCACGAATAAACTCTTTGTGTCCCCTACGGCCAACATGACACTGGCAGTAAGCTTCTCCAATGCATAAATCCACTTCCCTACCCCCTATAGTGAGTAAAGGCAGTGTCTTCATCAAGTTGTTCCGGTCCATGCGTGACCACGGGACATAATACACCCTTCCTGGACCCTTCTGGAGCAACAGAAACTGAGTTATACCTGCTTTTATTGGGGCTTCCCCATCTCTCCCCCACCACTTACTAAAGCCATGAGAATACCCTGGCGTGTCCTTTGGTTACATGGTGTGCTTTCTATCACTGCTACTGGAGCAGGAGGTAGGGTGCCTACACACTGCTCTCCTTACTTGGCATCCCATTCCTCTGCTTCTTCGTCTACTCCGGCTACTACATCCCCTAACCCATCTACAGGCACGGAAGCATAATCAGTACTACCATAGTGTGCCATCTCCATCCTCCCTGCTCAGTCGCTGTACTCATGGCAGAAACCCTGCTCTCCATGTCCACCTCAACCGTTCTGATAACCAGTTGTCCAATGTAACAAGAACATGCCCATGCCTCCACCTTCCTCCTTCTACATCCGCTACCTGTTTTCTCACATCCTCAATATCTCTTCCTCCGCTAGCCGTGGCGATTTCTTTATCTTTTCCCGTTATTGCGCATCTACCTGTCACGCCACCTTTGGGGAGACCGGGGTCCGTTGCACCCGCTCCCTCTCCCACCTCCTGGCGGATCTACCCGCGCTTTCGCGCTTGGGCGTTCGCCGGGGGGAGAGGTGCTGGGGCCGGTGCTAGAGGGCTGCGGCGCATGCGCGGGAAACCACTGTCTCGGTTCCGCGCATGCGCCGTAGATTGGGCCTCCGCTCTGGGAAGGGCTTGCCTTCCAAGCCTCGTTCTGGGTCCGCCGGTGCTCGGAGACGAAACGGCTTGCGTTTCAGGCCTCGCAAGTGCCGGTGGCCCATAAGAGGAACCGCGAGCAGTAGCAATTCGCGTCTCAACGCGGTTGCTACGGCCGTGTTGCTCGCTCCTGCTTCTTGTGGTTCCTGTTCCCTGTGCGTGGTCTTGCTTCAGCTCCAGCCTTCTTTTTTGTTTCCCTGCCTTGCTGGTCCCCAGCCTGCCTGGTTCCCAGTCTCCTGTTACCTGCTTGGGTTCTCCTTGGCCCCTGTCTGTTCTATGAGCCTCCTTGGGGTCCAGTTCCCTGCCCCCTTCTTTTCCCTGGGGATCCCTGCTCCTTGTCCTGGGTTTTCCCTGGGTCTTTCTGGGCTTAGCCTCTCCTCCAGCTTTCCTGGGGCCCTCGTTCACTGTCCTTGGATTTACCTTAGGGGTCCCAACTCTTTGTGGACTCCCCTCCCAATCTGGTTCCCTCTTCCTGTCTGGACCTGCCTGGTGCCTTATCCTTTGGACCTACTGTACCTCGAGCAGATCAGTCATCCCAGACCAGTTACGTGAAGCTGCTTGAACTTATCTCCCTGAGGACTGGGGGCCTTACCTGGTATTCATCTGAGAGGCTCCTGGACCATCTTGCTTCATCACCGGGTCACGTACCTTTGGAATAGACTCTTTTGGACTTCACCCGTATCCAGTAACTTTCCATCAGACTGTGGCCTCTCCTGCCTGTGCTTGCACAGTCCCTTTGTCACGTTAATCAGGAGAGTGCCTTCCGTGACGCTGGGAGTTGGTCCATTCACCACCCTGTGTCATTAGGGTGGTGGAGAGGCTGGTTCCCCGAGTCACATGCTCGTCATTTCACTGGAAGCAGCCTGGCGGTCCCAACTAGATCCACTGTCAAGAAAACAGGTACACAGTTCTCACGCACTTCTCTGCTTGACACTACCACACTTTGCAATCTATCTTCTATCCTCACAGGAAAATATCTAACCCCTTATTTCTCTTTCATTTCCAATCCTTCCTCTGCTCCTCTAATTATCAGTCTTACTCTTTCTTGCTCCTCAACGCTTAACCCTTCTGCTGATCTAGCAGTTGGGGAATTATCCCCTTCCTACTCGCTGGTTTCAACTTCTTTGCAGCACTAACCATTGAGGGAGTTACTCTTTCACTTTCCTAAAAATCCCATTTCTTAGAAATCGTTACTGATGGAGGCGTTACTTATGTCCGTCTTACAACCACTGGAGTTGCTGCTGTGGAAATGGTGGTACAAACTCAGGGTGTGTGTACCCATCTGCGGGTGATAAAGTATAGCATATGTGGGTGGTGGGGAAGAATTTCCTGCACCCTCCTTTTTTGGCCCTCCCCCCACAATTTCAACATTATGGCCCTACCTGCTTTCTTCATACATCCTCCATAATTCCAAGATGCTAAACTGCTTTTAAAGCTTTGAGCCTTGTGCTCTGTAGTTAAAAAGGTATGCAGGTTCTAAACCCCGTAACCTCAACTAATTTCTCAAACACACTCCAAATCTACCCTTACCCCCAAAAAACGAAGAAACAAAACCAAACCCTTAAATATAAGAAACAACGCCTGTTTTCACCCTTGCTTTACACCCCCGATGTGTACTCACGTGAACCCGGGGTGCTCCGATGTGGTGCTTCGTCAAAACGTTCCACACAGCTAAGACACAGCACCACATCTCTGGGGAGCAGATGAATATTTTACCAATATGGCGTCTGCAGACTTCTTTTTCATCAAGCACGGAAGACTGGTCCCCGTTGTGAGGTGACGTAACTGAGAGGTGTGGCCAGAAGACACCCAATGTCTCAGAACACCTGGGCTCCTACCCTGGCTTGCCAAATGTGGGGATGTTCAAAACATATATGTTCTAATATTTTTCTCTGTCAGCAGTTTTTAAAACTTCCTGTATCACTTAAGCGCCAAGATGCATCGGCGTGTGCGCGCTTTATAAAACTAAGTAACATAACATAAAATTGGCCTTGCTTCACATTAACCCAAAACAAGCCCACCACTTAAGAAGTGAGTACAAGGTTGTACATAAAGCAAGTTTATTGTACAAAGCTCTGGGGAGCGGTTAGATGGTGTTGCAGGATTAAACTAACCAAAGTCTCCAAAATTCAACATCATTTGGCAGTTTATATACTTTTTGCAACAATTTCAAAACACTCCCAGGTACTTGATTCCCATCCACCCTCATATATGACTGGACAAAACCTCTTCAAAGAAATCACATCTTTCCCCAATTCTTCCATTTTCATTGGTCAGGCTTCTCTTCATTATCATCTCCTGATCATATTCAAAACACACCTCTTCTTGGGATTCGTTGTAGTAGGTCCTGATGTCAGTACATGATTAAACATTGGTATTGAAAAGATAATACATTGCTTGCAATAACTGGCCTAAAACCTTTAAGTATGATTGCACATGGCCTCGCAGACGTATTTTAGCAAATAGAAGAAGGCCTGCGTAAAACAGGACTTTCCTTGAACCATAGATTGCGATCTCCATTCCACAGACTCCTGTCACCTCTAAAAGACCTTCTAACTAATGCAGCTACATACAGCCTCTGATGACCTGGAAAACCCTTAAACACCAGACCCTGGCCTCGGGTTCATGTTTATCATCACTAAACAAATAACTAATCCTCTCTGAAGATTTTAACAAAAAGGGCTAGATAACATATGTTCCATTGCAAGGACTGTGAACCTTGCCCTGTTCATATGACCTTATTACTAGGAAACTAATTAACTTTTCCGTAAAGAATGTCCCTTGCTAATTTAGAATGCATGTGTAAGAACTAACAGTGGAAAAAACAGCCCATTGTATGGATTTGTGTTCATGTTGCATTTGCAGTATTAATATTGTATCTTTCTACGTGCGTAAAGGTCTAATATCTATACATTCTAAATCATTGTATTGCTAGAAGTAACAGATAATTAACTCCATTCAATTCATATGGATTTGCAACACTGCCCCAGTTCGCTGCCATCCCACTGTTATAAATATGGTGTGCGTAACATGAATCCCTCGTAATAATGGGATCCTCCTTGACTATCCCGACATAGGGTCGGGGGAAGGAGGTGATAGGAAGGAGGCTCGGGGAAAGAAGGTGATAGGAAGGAGTAGGGTTGGGGAAAGGAGGTGATACGATAGACTAGGGCTCGGTAAAGAAGGTGATAAGGAGTAGGGTTGGGGAAAGGAGTTGATAGGAAAGAGTAGGGATGGGGGAAGGAGGTAATAGGAAGGAGTAGGGTTGGCGAAAGGGGATGATAGGAAGAAGTAGGTATGGGGAAAAGAGGTGATAGGAAGGAATAGGGTTGGGGAAAGGAGGTGATACGATAGACTAGGGTTGTGTAAAGGAGGTGATAAGAAATAGGGTTGGGTAAAGGAGGTGATAGGAAAGAGTAGGGTTGGGGAAAGGAGGTGCTAGGAAGGGGTAGGTGTGTGGAAATGCGGTGATAGGAAGGGGTAGGCTCGGGGGAGGAGGTAATAGGAAGGAGTAGTGTTGGGGAAAGGAGGTGATAGGAAGGAGTTGGGTTTGGGAAAGGAGTTGAAAGGAGGAAGGAGTAGAGTTGGGTAAAGGAGTTGATAGGATAGACTAGGGTTGGGTAAAGGAGGTAATAAGGAGTAGGGTTGGGGAAAGGGGTGATGGGAAGGCATAGGGTTGGGAAAGAAGGTGATAGGAAGGAGTTGGGTTATGGAAAGAGGGTGATAGGAAGAAGTAGGTTTGGGGAAGGGAGGTGATGGGTTGGGGAAAGGAGGTGATACGATAGACTAGGGTTCGGTAAAGGAGGTGATAAGAGTAGGGTTGGGGAAAGGAGGTGATAGGAAATAGTAGGGTTGGGGAGAGGAGGTGATAGGAAGGGGTAGGTTTGGGGAAATGGGGTGATAGGTAGGGGTAGGCTCGAGGGAAGCAGGCAATAGGAAGGAGTAGTGTTGGGGAAAGAAGGTGATAGGAAGGAGTAGGATCAGGGAAAGGGAGTGATAGGAAGAAGTAGGTTTGGGAAAAGAAGGTGATAGGAAGGAGTAGGGTTGGGGAAAGGAGGTGATAAGGAGTAGGGCTGGGGAAAGGAGATGATAGGAAAGAATAGGGTTGGAGAAAGGAGGTGATAGGAAGGGGTGGGTTTGAGGAAAGGGGGTGATAGGAAGGAGTAGGCTCGGGGGAAGGAGGTAATAGGAAGGAGTAGTGTTGGGAAAAGGAGGTGATAGGAAGGAGTAGGGTTTGGGAAAGGAGTTGAAAGGAGGAAGGAGTAGGGTAGGGTAAAGGGGTTGATTGGATGGACTAGGGTTGGGTAAAGGAGGTGATAATGAGTAGGGTTGCGGCAAGAGGGTGATGGGAAGGAGTAGGGTTGGGAAAGGAGTTGATAGCATGGGTTAGGTTTGGGGAAAGGAGGTTATATGAAGCAGTAGGGTTGGGGAAAGGCAGTTATAGGAAGGAGTAGGCTTGGGTAAAGGAGGTGATAGGGTGAACTAGGGTTGAGTAAGGCAGGTGATAAGGAGTAGGGTTGGGGAAAGGAGGTGATAGGAAGGACTAGGGCTGTGGAAAGGAGGTGATAGGAAGGACTAGGGTTGGGTAAAGGGGGTGAATAGTAGGGTTGGGGAAAGGAGGTGATAGGAAGGAGTAGTGCTGTGGAAAGGAGGCTATAGGAAGGAGTAGGATCAGGGAAAGAAGGTGATAGGAAGGAGTTGGGATAGGGAAAGGGAGTGATAGGAAGAAGTGGGTTTGAGAAAAGGAGGTGATAGGAAGGAGTATGGTTGCAGAAAGGAGGTGATATGATAGACTAGGGTTGGGTAACGGAGGTGATAAGGAGTAGGGCTGGGGAAAGGAGATGATAGGAAAGAATAGGGTTGGGGAAAGGAGGTGATAGGAAGGGGTAGATTTGGGGAAAGGGGGTGATAGGAAGTAGTAGGCTCGGGGGAAGGAGGTAATAGGAAGGAGTAGTGTTGGGGAAAGGAGGTGATAGGAAGGAGTAGGGTTTGGGAAAGGAGTTGAAAGGAGGAAGGAGTAGGGTAGGGTAAAGGGGTTGATAGGATGGACTAGGGTTGGGTAAAGGAGGTGATAAGGAGTAGGGTTGGGGAAAGGGGGTGATGGGAAGGAGTAGGGTCGGGGGAAGGAGGTGATACGAAAGACTAGGGTTGGGGAAAGGAGGTGATAAGGAGTAGGGTTGGGGAAAGGAGGCGATAGGAAAGAGTAGGGTTGGGGAAAGGAGGTGATCGGAAGGGGTAGGTTTGGGGGAAGGGGGTGATAGGAAGGAGTAGGTTTGGGGAGAGGGGCTGATAGGAAGGAGTAGAGTTGGGGAAAGGAGGTGATAAGGAGCAGGGTTGGGGAAAGGAGGTGATAGGGAGGAGTAGGGTTGCGGAAAGAAGGTGATAGGAAGGAGTAGGTTTGGGGAAAGAGGGTGATGGGAAGGTATAAGGTTCGGAAAAGGAGGTGATAGGAAGACATAGGGTTTGTGATAGGGTGGAGTAGGGATGGTGAAAAGGAGAAAAGGGGTGATAGGAAGGAGTACGGTTGGGGAAAGGAGGTGATAGGAAGGAGTAGGGCTGTGGAAAGGAGGTGATAGGAAGGACTAGGGTTGGGTACAGTGGGTGATAAGGAGTAGGGTTGGGGAAAGGAGATGATAGGAAGGTGTAGGGCTGTGGAAAAGAGGTTATAGGAAGGAGTAGGCTTGGGGAAAGAGGGTGATAGGAAGGTGTAGGGTTGGGGAAAGGAGGTGATTGGAAGGGTTAGGTTTTGGGAAAGGAGGTTATAGAAGGAGTAGGGTTGGGGAAAGGAGGCGATAAGATGGAGTAGGGCTGTGGAAAGGAGGCCATAGGAAGGAGTATGGTTGGGGAAAGGAGGTGATAAGGAGTAGGGTTGGGGAAAGGATGTAATAGGAAGGAATTTGGTTAGGGAAAGGAGGTGATAGGAAAGAGTATGGTTGGGAAAACGAGGTGATAGGAAGCAGTAGGGTCAGGGGAAGTAGGTGATAGGAAGGAGTAGGGTTGGGGAAAGGAGGTGATAGGAAGGCGTAATGTCAGTGAAAGGACGTGATTGAAAGGAGTAGGTCCGGGGAAAGGAGTTGATAGGAAGGAGTAGGGGTGGGTAAAGGAGGTGATAGGAAGGAGTAGGGTTAGGGAAAGGAGGTCATAGGAAGGAGGGAGAACACAGTAAGGAAAACAAATTGAGAGGGCAAAGGGAACTGGGAAGAGGGGGTGGGTAATAATTGTTGTAGGAGGGATGTCTGTGCCATAATTGAGGTTATGAATATTATTATTATATATTTTAATGGTGAAAACCGAGCTACGGAGGGCATCAAGCAAAACATTAGTAGGGAAAATAGAGCGAGTAGTCAAGTAAACATTAGCAATAACTATCACGCTAAAATTTAAGGACAGGGTGTACACAAGATAGATGCGATCTAGCTTACACCAAAGCATTGCTGTTCTTTCATGAACTGAAGGAGAATCGGATTAGTCTGGATAGCCACCGGGAAGGAGTGCCAGAGGGCTGGGGCAGTCTGGATTGCCACTGGGCAGGATTGCAGAGGGTTGGAGGAGTCTGGATAGCCACCGGGAAGGATTTACAGAGGGCTGGAGCAGTCTGGATAGCCACCGGGAAGGAGTTCCAATGGGCTGGAGCAGTCTGGATAGAGCTCCAGAGGGCCGGAGGAGTCTGGATAGCCACCGGGATGGAGTTCCAGAGGGCCGGAGGAGTCTGGCTAGCCACCGGGATGGAGTTCCAGAGGGCTGGAACAGTCTGGATAGCCTCCGGGAAGAAGTTCCAGAGTGCTGGAGCAGTCTGGATAGTCACTTGGAGGGAGTTCCAGAAGGCCGGAGCAGTCTGGATAGCCACTGGTGCGGAGTGACAGAGGGCTGGAGCAGTCTGGATAGCCACTGGGTCAGAGTTCCAGAGGGCCGGAGCAGTCTGGATAGCCACTGGGTCGGAGTTCCAGAGTGGTGGAGCAGTCTGGATAGCCACCGTGATGGATTTCCAGAGGGCCGGAGGAGTCTGGCTAGCCACCGGGATGGAGTTCTCGAGGGCCAGAGCAGTCTGGATAATCACCGGGTCGGAGTACCAGAGGGCCGGAGCAGTCTGGATAGCCACTGGGATGGAGTTCCAGAGGGCCGGAGCAGTCTGGATAGCCACCGGGATGGAGTTCCACAGAGCCAGAGGAGTCTGGATAGCCACCGTGATGGAGTTCCACAGGGCCGGAGCAGTCTGGATAGCCACTGGGATGGAGGGCCAGGGGCCCGGGACAGTCTGGATAGCCACCGGGATGAAGTTCCAGAGGGCCGGAGGAGTCTGGATAGCCACTGAGATGGAGTGCCAGACGGCCAAGGCAGTCTGGATAGCCACCAGGACTGAGTTCCAGAGGGCTGGAGCAGTCTGGATAGCCACCAGGACTGAGTTCCAGAGGGCCGGAGCAGTCTGGATAGCCACTGGGATGGAGTTCCAGAGGGCGGGAGCAGTCTGGATAGCCACCGGTATGGAGTTCCACAGAGCCAGAGGAGTCTGGATAGCCACTGTGATGGAGTTCCAGAGGGCTGGAGCAGCCTGGATAGCCACCGGGTTGGAGTTCCACAGGGCCGGAGCAGTCTGGGTAGCCACTGGGATGGAGGGCTAGGGGCCCGGGACAGTCTGGATAGCCACCAGGATGGCGTTCCTGAGGGCTGGAGGAGTCTGGATAGCCACTGAGATGGAGTGCCAAAGGGCCGGGGCAGTGTGGATAGCCAATGGAATGGAGTTCCAGAGAGCCGGAGCAGTCTGGATAGCCAATGGAATGGAGTTCCAGAGGGCCGGGGCAGTCTGGATAGCTACTGGAATGGAGTTCCAGAGGGCCGGTGCAGTCTGGATAGCCACCGGGATGGAGTTCCAGAGGACCAGAGCAGTCTGGATAGCCACCGGGAAGGAGCTCTAGAGGGCCGTACGAGTCTGGATAGCCACCGGGATGGAGTTCCAGAGGGCTGGAGGAGTCTGGATAGCCACCGGGAAGGAGTTCCAGAGGGCCGGAGCAGTCTGAATAACCACCGGGATGGAGTTCCAGAGGGCCAGAGGAGTCTGGATAGCTACCGGAATGGAGTTCCAGAGGACCGGAGCAGTCTGGATAGCCAATGGAATGGAGTTCCAGAGGGCCGGAGCAGTCTGGATAGCTACTGGAATGGAGTTCCAGAGGGCCGGTGCAGTCTGGATAGCCACCGGGATGGAGTTCCAGAGGACCGGAGCAGCCTGGATAGCCACCGAGAAGGAGCTCCAGGGGGCCGGAGTAGTCTGGATAGCCAATGGAATGGAGTTCCAGAGGGCCGGGGCAGTGTGGATAGCCAATGTAATGGAGTTCCAGAGAGCCGGAGCAGTCTGGATAGCCAATGGAATGGAGTTCCAGAGGGCCGGAGCAGTCTGGATAGCTACTGGAATGGAGTTCCAGAGGGCCGGTGCAGTCTGGATAGCCACCGGGATGGAGTTCCAGAGGACCGGAGCAGTCTGGATAGCCACCGGGAAGGAGCTCCAGAGGGCCGGACGAGTCTGGATAGCCACCGGGATGGAGTTCCAGAGGGCTGGAGGAGTCTGGATAGCCACCGGGAAGGAGTTCCAGAGGGCCGGAGCAGTCTGAATAACCACTGGGATGGAGTTCCAGAGGGCCAGAGCAGTCTGGATAGCTACTGGAATGGAGTTCCAGAGGGCCGGTGCAGTCTGGATAGCCACCGGGATGGAGTTCCAGAGGACCGGAGCAGTCTGGATAGCCACCGGAAAGGAGCTCCAGAGGGCCGGAGCAGTCTGGATAGCCAATGGAATGGAGTTCCAGAGGGCCGGGGCAGTCTGGATAGCCACCAGGACTGAGTTCCAGAGGGCCGGGGCAGTCTGGATAGCCACCAGGACTGAGTTCCAGAAGAGTGTAGCAGAGGTATTTAGGCTAGTTATCGCGATGCTTGAGGAACGGTCTCAGGAATAGAGCAGAGCTTTACTCTAACGGCAAAATCTAGAGCTAAGTTATAACGACCAAAGTTATAGCCCTGCTCGTTAGTAAAAAAGGGAGGGGAGAAGGATTTAGGAAAAATCCTGGATGACATTGGGAACAAGTATGGCGGAATACAATGAAGTATATCTAAGAGTTCATATAATTAAGATACAAAATATCGTATCGTGACTGTGCACAAGAAAAAATGCACACACTTTCCGTGAGACGCTCAGAACTCCGCTGAAGGAGGAGCGGGGGGGGGGCGAAGAAGCTCGGGGGCCTCTGGCTGAGGTTAGGTCGCCCAGTAGAGTGATGTGGCGCTTCCTGGACCTCTAGAATTGTGCACCCCCAGATATGGAAGTGGAGGCCCTTCACCCTGGCAACACATTCCTGGAAGCCGGCGGTGTAGTCGTGTGTAGTAGTGAACCGGGCACCTGGTGTGGTTAGCCAGATGTTAGACTGTTTAGACAATGGGAAGGGGGGCTGGGGGCTGGGGGCTGGGGCCTGGGGGGCTCGTGTTCGGGCCCTTCCCAGGAGCTTCTCCCGTGCTATGCGGCCCACTTTCCTGAAACTGCCAGCAAATACCGCGGCCTCTGGGCGGGGCCGGCGGCGGGTCCCGAACTCGCTCCAATTGCGGTGCAGAGAAATGCCTCATTCCGCCAATTCCGGAGCTGCTTAAGAATCGCTTAGGAGGGGGCGGGGAGGGGGGCGAGGGAAGGTAAAAATGATGCGGAGCCAAAGACTGACAATAAAAGAAGTCGCATGCGGGCGCCGTTTTAATTGCACGTTTGTGAGTGCATTCCTAACTCCTCACGGTAACCAGTGCAGTGCACCTCGCACTTCATGGAAAATACACGTGCACGCATGCACTTCACACTTAATGATAAAGACGTGTGCACTTCGCTCTTCATGGTAAAGACACATGCACTTCAAACTGCATGGTAAAAACATACACGCGTGCACTTCACACTTCATGGTAAAGACGTGTGCACTTCACACTTCATGGTAAAGACGTGTGCACTTCACACTTCATGGTAAAGACACATGCACGCGTGCACTTCGCACTTCATGGTAAAGACACATGCATGCGTGCACTTCACACTTCATGGTAAAGACACATGCACGCGTGCACCTTACACTTCAGGGTAAAGAGACACATGCACGCGTGCCCCTCGCACTTCATGATAAAGACACATGCACGCATGCACCTTACACTTCATGGTAAAGACACGTGCACACGTGCACTTCACACTTCATGGTAAAGACACATGCACGCGTGCACCTTACACTTCATGGTAAAGAGACACATGAACGCGTGCACCTCGCACTTCATGGTAAAGACACATGCACGCATGCACCTTACACTTCATGGTAAAGACACGTGCACACGTGCACTTCACACTTCATGGTAAAGACACATGCACGCGTGCATCTTACACTTCATGGTAAAGAGACACATGCACGCATGCACGTCATGCTCATTCCCATTACTGGTGACTCCATTGTTGACTCCAAAGCTCTGAACGACATCTACCAAGTCATCCAAGCTTGGATAGCCCAACACGAGTTGTGTCTTAACGATGATAAGACAGAGCTCCACATTCTGGGTACACAACAGAGACTAAACAAACTGAACCCTTTGTTCAGCTATTTCAATATTGACGGCAACTCCATCAAAGTATCTAAAGATACTAAAACCTTAGGAATCTACCCTGATTCCACACTCTCCCTTACCAGACAAACCAATGCAGTTGCAGCCGCCTCGGCCTACACCTGCAAGCTGATCACAGCCTGCCGACCCTTCCTCACCACACAAAATTGCATCACCTTGATCAGGACACTGGTTATGTCCAAATTGGACTATTGCAATGCTATATATATACCAAGGCACCAATCAAGTGAACCTCAACAAACTCCAGATCACCCTAAACACCGCCATCAGAGTGGCCCTCAACATCCCTAGATCAGCCCACATCTCAGAAACTAGGAAGAACCTTCACTGGCTCTCAGTCTCCCAAAGGATTTCCCTGAAAGCACTGGCCCTCACCTACAAATGCGTAAATAACCAGACCCCCATCTATCTAGCTTCCCGCTTCACCCAGTACATCCCAACGCGGTCTTTTAGATCTGCCCAAACTCAAGGTCTCACGATCCCAAGATTTAAGCTGCAAACAGCCGGAGGTATTAGCTTCCCTGTCCAGGCGGCTAAACTCTGGAACACCTTGCCACTCATCATCAGACATCTACCATCATTTAACCTATTCAAACACAAAGCCAAGCTTTGGCTAGCCACCACACGTGATCTAATGGGTACAGCTTGACTTTCAGCATGACCGTGGGGACCTCTTACTGCCTATGTATGACACTGCTCCTTTGTATATACATTGTTTGCAACTCTAACTGTAATTCTGCTATGATTGTAACCACTCGTCTGATTATATGTCATTCTTGTAATTTACTCTTGAAGCTATGCGCCAGTTGCCTTCGGGCATGGCTGCGCTAGACAGATAAAACAAATACAAATACTGCATGATAAAGACACATGCACGCGTGCACCTTACACTTCATGGTAAAGAGACACATGCACGCATGCACGTCACACTTCATGGTAAAGACACATGCACGCATGCACGTCACACTTCATGGTAAATACACATACACGCGTGCACTTCACACTTCATGGTAAAGACGCGTGCACTTCAGACTTCATGGTAAAGACACATGCACACATGCACCTTACACTTCATGGTAAAGAGACACATGCACGCATGCACTTCACACTTCATGGTAAATACACATACACGCGTGCACTTCAGACTTCATGGTAAAGACGCGTGCACTTCAGACTTCATGGTAAAGACACATGCACACATGCACCTTACACTTCATGGTAAAGACACGTGCACGTGTGCACCTTGCACTTCATGGTAAAGACACATGCACGCGTGCACTTCATGGTAAAGACACATGCACGTGTGCACTTCACACTTCATGGTAAAGACACATGCACGCGTGCACCTTACACTTCATGGTAAAGAGACACATGCACGCGTGCAGTTCACACTTCATGGTAAAGATGCGTGCACTTCACACTTCATGGTAAAGACGCGTGCACCTTACACTGCATGGTAAAGACACATGCATGAGGGCACTTCACGCTTCATGGTAAAGATGTGTGCACTTCACACTTCATGGTAAAGACGCGTGCACCTTACACTTCATGGTAAAACACATGCACGTGTGCAGTTCACACTTCATGGCAAAGACGCGTGAACTTCACGCTTCATGGTAAAGACACATGCACGCGTGCATTTCACACTTCATGGTAAAGACGCGTGAACTTCACGCTTCATGGTAAAGACACATGCACGAGTGCACTTCACGCTTCATGGTAAAGATGTATGCACTTCACACTTCAAGGTAAAGATGTGTGCACTTCACACTTCATGGTAAAGACGCGTGCACCTTACACTGCATGGTAAAAACACATGCACGCGTGCAGTTCACACTTCATGGTAAAGACGCGTGAACTTCACGCTTCATGGTAAAGACACATGCACGAGTGCACTTCAGCTTCATGGTAAAGATGTATGCACTTCACACTTCAAGGTAAAGACACATGCACGCGTGCACCTCGCACTTGGTGGTAACGACGCGTGCACTTCACACTAGGGCCACGTGCGGCCGTGCCCGCTCGCGGCTGTCACACGTGGTGTACACTAGAGCCCCGAGTCACCGGTGCCGCTCGGTGGGGTGTGATCCGGGGCCCACCGTGGGGGTGCGGCCGATAGAACCGGCGGAGTTCAGGGACTGTGGCCCCCAGGCGGGGGCAGCATAGAGAGTTATCTGCCCCCACGTGCTCTGACCTCATCGCAGTTATCTGCCCTCACCTGAACCTGCCAAAGTTCTGTCCCCCCCCCGCATTGAGTCTACTAGCGATTCTGACACCCCCCACCCCCTTCCACCTCTGCCACCTGCCACCACTCACCGGTGTTATACCCAATGCCCTGTCCCGCACCTCGGCCGGATCTGAGCAGCCCCCCCCCGGCCCCCACTGACACCTTATGTCGCCTTCTCGTAGCCCCCACTGCCTTTCGCCCGAACTCCCATCCCTCGTCCCCTGTTTCCTGACCTCCCCCGCCCCATCCGCTCGAATCCTAAAAGTTCCGCCTCTCCATCCGTCTCGTAGCGCTTTGACCCGCTCTGCCCTCCTCCCCGGACCTCTCTCCCTGCCCCCCTGCTCCCCCGCACACCCCTCGCCCCCTCGGAGCTGTCTGAACCTATCCCTTGTAGCAGGACCTGACCTCTCCCTCCCTCGCCAGGGACCTGTCACCTCTCTCCCCGGGAGTCGGAGTTCCTGCACTGCCCATCCCTTTCCCCAGAGCTCCCAGCCCTCTCTCCCGAGATCTGCCCCTCTCCGCGGAGCCTCCAGCCCCCCCCCCCTCACCTCTCCCCTCTCCCCCCCGAGCGCTCCTGTCTTCCCCTAGAAGGAGCTGCGCCGGCGGGGGAGGGTCCCTGCCTGCCCCGGACACTCCCCGCTTTATAGGGCCAGGAGGAGCGGGAGACGGGGACAGAGCCCTCCGCGTCCTCCGAGCCTGCACCCGAGCCCCGGCCTGCCCCCCTCTGGAGCCCATCTCTCCGCGGGACCTCCCCCCGAGCCCTCTCTCGCCTCTGAGCGCCCTCGGGCCCCCGCGTCTCCGCAGCCATGGACGCCATTAAGAAGAAGATGCAGATGCTGAAGCTGGACAAGGAGAACGCCATCGACCGGGCCGAGCAGGCGGAGGGCGACAAGAAGCAGGCGGAGGACCGCTGCAAGCAGGTAAGGCGCCCCTGAGCGGGCGGGGGCGCCGGCGCTGGCCAGGGGCCACTCACACGCAGCCTGGGCGCCACCACTGACCAGGGGACCCTCCCACACGCAGCCTGGGGCGCCGGCACTGACCAGGGGACCCTCCCACACACAGCCTGGGGCGCCACCACTGACCAGGGGCCACTCACACGCAGCCTGGGCGCCACCACTGACCAGGGGCCACTCACACACAGCCTGAGGCGCCAGCACTGACCAGTGGCCACTCACACACAGCCTAGGCGCCAGCACTGACCAGGGGCCACTCACACACAGCCTAGGCGCCAGCACTGACCAGGGGCCACTCACACACAGCCTGAGGCGCCAGCACTGACCAGTGGCCACTCTCACACACAGCCTGGGCGCCACCACTGACCAGGGGACCCTCCCACACACAGCCTGGGCGCCAGCACTGACCAGGGGCCCCTCACACACAGCCTGGGGCGAGGGGCGCCACCACTGACTAGGGGGCCCTCCCACACACAGCTTGGGGCGCCGGCGCTGGCCAGGGGCCACTCACACGCAGCCTGGAGCGCCAGCACTGACCAGGGGCCACTCACACGCAGCCTGGGCGCCACCACTGACCAGGGGACCCTCCCACACACAGCCTGGGGCGCCAGCACTGGCCAGGGGCCACTCACACGCAGCCTGGGCGCCACCACTGACCAGGGGACCCTCCCACACACAGCCTGGGCGCCACCACTGACCAGGGGACCCTCCCACACACAGCCTGGGGCGCCAGCACTGGCCAGGGGCCACTCACACACAGCCTGAGGCGCCAGCACTGACCAGGGGCCACTCACACACAGCCTGGGCGCCAGCACTGACCACGGGCCACTCACACACAGCCTGGGGCGCCAGCACTGACCAGGGGACTCTCCCACACACAGCCTGGGCGCCAGCACTGACCAGGGGCCCCTCACACACAGCCTGGGGCGAGGGGCACCACCACTGACTAGGGGGCCCTCCCACACACAGCCTGGGGCGCCGGCGCTGGCCAGGGGCCACTCACACGCAGCCTGGGGCGCCAGCACTGACCAGGGGCCACTCACACGCAGCCTGGGCGCCACCACTGACCAGGGGACCCTCCCACACACAGCCTGGGGCGCCAGCACTGCCCAGGGGCCACTCACACGCAGCCTGGGCGCCACCACTGACCAGGGGACCCTCCCACACACAGCCTGGGGCGCCGGCACTGACCAGGGGCCACTCTCACATAGCCTGGGGCGCCAGCACTGACCAGGGGCCACTCACACACAGCCTGGGGCGCCAGCACTGACTAGGGGCCACTCTCACATAGCCTGGGGCGAGGGGCGCCACCACTGACCAGGGGACCCTCCCACACACAGCCTGGGGCGCCAGCACTGACCAGGGGCCACTCAGACACAGCCTGGGGCGCCAGCACTGACCAGGGGCCACTCACACGCAGCCTGGGCGCCACCACTGACCAGGGGGCCCTCCCACACACAGCCTGGGCGCCACCACTGACCAGGGGACCCTCCCACACACAGCCTGGGCGCCACCACTGACCAGGGGACCCTCCCACACACAGCCTGGGGCGCCGGCACTGACCAGGGGCCCCTCACACACAGCCTGGGGCGAGGGGCGCCACCACTGACTAGGGGACCCTCCCAAACACAGCCTGGGGCGCCAGCATTGACCAGGGGACACTCACACACAGCCTGGGGCGTCAGCGCTGGCCAGGGGCCCCTCACACGCAGCCTGGGGCGCCGGCACTGGCCAGGGGCCACTCACAAACAGCCTGGGCGCCGGCACTGACCAGGGGCCACTCACACACAGCCTGGGGCGAGGGGCGCCAGCACTGACCCGGAGCCACTCACACACAGCCTGGGGCGAGGGGCGACAGCACTGACCAGGGGCCCCTCACACGCAGCCTGGGGCACCGGCACTGGCCAGGGGACCCTCCCACACACAGCCTGGGGCGCCAGCACTGACCAGGGGCCACTCACACACAGTCTGAGGCGCCAGCACTGACCAGGGGCCACTCACACACAGCCAGGGCGCCAGCACTGACCCGGAGCCACTCACACACAGCCTGGGGCTCCAGCACTGACCAGGGGCCACTCACACACAGCCTGGGGCGCCAGCACTGACCAGGGGCCGCTCACACAAAGCCTGGGGGCCAGCACTGACCAGGGGCCCCTCACCCATAGCCTGGGGCGAGGGGTGCCAGCACTGACCCGGAGCCACTAACACACAGCCTGGGGCGCCAGCACTGACCCGGAGCCACTCACACACAGCCTGGGGCACCAGCACTGACCAGGGGCCACTCTCACATAGCCTGATGCCACAGCACTGACCAGGGGACCCTCCAACACAGAATGGAGGAGCCAACAATGACCACTCCCACACAGCCTGGGGCGCCAGCACTGACCAGGGGCCACTCACACACAGCCTGGGGTGCCAGCACTGACCAGGGGCCACTCACACACCGCCTGGGGGCCAGCACTGACCTTGGGCACCTCACACACAGCCTGGGGCGAGGGGCGCCAGCACTGACCCAGAGCCACTCACACACAGCCTGGGGCGCCAACACTGACCCCGAGCTACTCACACAAAGCTTGGGGCACCAGCACTGAGCAGGGGCCACTCACACATAGCCTGGGGGCCAGCACTGACCAGGGGCCACTCACACACAGCCTGGGGCGAGGGGCGCCAGCACTGACCCGGAGCCACTCACACACAGCCTGGGGCGCCAGCACTGACCCGGAGCTACTCACACACAGCCTGGGGCACCAGCACTGAGCAGGGGCCACTCACACATAGCCTGGGGGCCAGCACTGGCCAGGGGCCACTCACACACAGCCTGGGCGCCAGCACTGACCAAGGGCCACTCACACACAGCCTGAGGTGCCAGCACTGACCAGGGGCCACTCACACACAGCCTGAGGCGCCGGCGCTGACCTGGGGCACCTCACACACAGCCTGGGGCACCAGCACTGACCAGGGGCCACTCACACACAGCCTGAGGCGCCAGCACCGACCAGGGGCCACTCACACACAGCCTGGGGCGCCAGCACTGACCTGGGCTCACCCACACACAGCCTGGGGCGAGGGGCGTCAGCACTGACCTGGAGCCACTCACACACAGCCTGGGGCGCCAACACTGACCCGGAGCTTCTCACACACAGCCTGGGGCGAGGGGCGCCAGCACTGACCCGGAGCCACTCACACACAGCCTGGGGCGCCAACACTGACCCGGAGCTACTCACTCACAGCTTGGGGCACCAGCACTGAGCAGGGGCACCTCACACACAGCCTGGGGAGCCAGCACTGAAAAGGTGCCACTCACACACAGCCTGGGGTGACAGCACTGACCAGGTGCCACTCACACACAGCCTGGGGTGCCAGCACTGACCAGGGGCACCTCACACACAGCCTGGGGCGCCAGCACTGACTAGGTGCTACTCACACACAGCCTGGGGAGCCAGCACTGACCAGGTGCCACTCACACACAGCCTGGGGTGCCAGCACTGAGCAGGGGCACCTCACACACAGCCTGGGGCGCCAGCACTGACCAGGGGCACCTCACACACATCCTGGGGTGCAGGGGTCCAGCACTGACCAGGGGCCACTCACACACAGCCTGGGGCGCCAGCACTAACCAGGGGCCACTCACACACAGCCTAGGGCGCAGGATCCAGCACTGACCAAGAGCCACTCACACACAGCCTGGGGCGCAGGATCCAGCACTGAGCAGGGGCACCTCACACACAGCCTGGGGCGCCAGCACTGACCAGGGGCACCTCACACACATCCTGGAGTGCAGGGGTCCAGCACTGACCAGGGGCCACTCACACACACCCTGGGGCGCCAGCACTGACCAGGGGCCACTCACACACAGCCTAGGGCGCAGGATCCAGCACTGACCAAGAGCCACTCACACACAGCCTGGGGCGCAGGATCCAGCACTGACCAAGAGCCACTCACACACAGCCTGGGGCGCAGGATCCAGCACTGACCAGGGGCCACTCTGTCAGATCCTGGGGTGCCAGCATGAACCAGGGGCCACTCATACACAGCCTGGGGCGCAGGATCCAGCACTGACCAAGAGCCACTCACACAGAGCCTGGATAAGGGCGATCAGCCCTGACAGGACCCTCTCACACGAAGCATGGGGCAAGGGAAGCCAGCTCTGACCAGGGCCCACTCACACCAAGCGGTGGCTAGGGACGCAGGGGTGACCAGGGCCCACTCACACTGAGCCTGGGGTAAGGGACGCAGGTGTGACCAGGGCCCACTCACACCAAGCCGTGGCTAGGGACGCAGCACTAACTAGGGCCCCCTCACACCAAGACTTGGATAAGGGACACCAGCCCTGACCAGGGCCCACTCACACCAAGCCTGGGGTAAGGGACGCAGCACTGACTCGGGCCCACTCACACCAAGCCTGGGCTAAGGGACACCAGCCCTGACCATGGCTCACACTCACACGAAACCTGGGGTAAGGGACGCAGCACTGAGCAGGACCCACTCACATGAAGCCTGGGGTAAGGGACGCAGCACTGACTAGGACCCACTCACGCCAAGCCTGGGGTAAGGGACACCAGCCCTGACCAGGGCCCACTCACATGAAGCCTGGGGTAAGGGACGCAGCACTGACCAGGTCCCACTCATACAAAGCCTGGGGTAAGGGACGCAGCACTGACCAGGACCCACTCACACCAAGCCTGGGGTAAGGGACGCAGCACTGACCAGGGCCCACTCACACCAAGCCTGGTGTAAGAGACGCAACACTGACTAGGGCCCACTCACACCAATCCTGGGGTAAGGGACGCAGCACTGACCAGGGGCAACTCACACCAAGCCTGAGGTAAGGGACAGAGGACTGACGAGGACCCACTCACACTGAGCCTGGGGTAAGGGACACAGCACTGACCAGGTCCCACTCACACGAAGCCTGGGGTAAGGGACACAGCACTGACCAGGGCCCACTCACACCAAGCCTGGGGTAAGGGACGCAGCACTGACCAGAGCCTACTCACATGAAGCCAGGGGTAAGGGATGCAGCACTGACCAGGTCCCACTCACACAAAGCTTGGGGTAAGGGATGCAGCACTGACCAGGGCCCACTCACACCAAGCCTGGGGTAAGGGACGCAGCACTGACAGGACCCACTCACACCAAGCCTGGGGTAAGGGCCACCAGCCCAGACCAGGACACACTCACACTGAGCCTGGATAAGGGTGATCAGCCATGACAGGACCCTCTCACACCAAGCCTGGGGTAAGGGACGCAACACTGAACAGGGCCCAGTCACACGGAGCCTGGATAAGGGCGATCAGCCCTGACAGGACCCTCTCACACGAAGCCTGGGGTAAGGGATGTAGCACTGACCACTGCCCGCTCACACAAAGCCTGGGGTAAGGGACAAAGCACTGACCAGGGCCCACTCACACCAAGCCTGGGGTAAGGGATGCAGCACTGACCAGGGCCCACTCACACCAAGCCTGGGGTAAGGGACGCAACACTGACCAGGGCCCACTCACACCGAGCCTGGGGTAAGGGACGCAGCACTGACCAGGGCCCACTCACACTGAGCCTGGGGTAAGGGACGCAGCACTGACCAGGTCCCACTCACACAAAGCCTGGGGTAAGGGACGCAGCACTGACCAGGACCAACTCACATGAAGCCTGGGGTAAGGGATGCAACACTGACCAGGGCCCACTCACACGAAGCCTGGGGTAAGGGACTCAACACTGACCAGGGCCCACTCACGCCAAGCCTGGGGTAAGGGACGCAACACTGACCAGGGCCCACTCACACCAAGCCTGGGATAAGGGACTCAACACTGACCAGGGCCCACTCACACCAAGCCTGGGGTAAGGGACGCAGCACTAACCAGGGCCCACTCACACCAAGCCTGGGGTAAGGGACGCAGCACTGACCAGGGCCCACTCACACCAAGCTAGGGGTAAGAGACGCAGCACTGACCAGGGCCCACTCACACCGAGCCTGGGGTAAGGGACGCAGCACTGTACATGACTCTCTCATACCTACTCACACTTCACAGCAAGTAGCAAAAGTTACACTATACCAGGGGTCTGCAACCTTTGGGTATTCGGATGCTTTGGACTACAACTCGCATCAGCCCAAGCCATCATAGTTAATGTAGAGAGATCAAGGGAGTCATAGCCCAAAACATTTAGTGAACCGCTGGTTGCAGGGATCCAGAAATGCAACATAACAGCATAACAGCATAGTACATGCTAGCTTTAACTGCGCCGGATTTCAGCAAAGAAATATGTGATTACACCTGTCTGTGCAGCTCATCAGTCACCTGGCTCTTGACCACAGGCTCTCATTAGTACATGTGTGCCAGGCACCTGCGCGTGGCCCTTCTGACACTGCTGTCCTGTCTGCTCTGGAGCGCCCGGCCTTTTCATTGCAGTGACCCACTCTCTGGAACACCCACTCTTTTGACGTATCATGACTCACGCAGCACGCAGAAGCCGGCCAAACCTCTGGCTTTCGATTCTATTGGCCTCTGTTCTAATGTTCAGCGCCAAGAAACCTCTGGTGCGGCGAGAGTGCGCTTTACACACCCCGATTAACAATAACACAACATAACATGCTGCAAAATCACCTTCCATTGGAGTTGCTTTTAAATATTTTAGAAATGCTTTGCCAGTTCCAGTCACATGTGTAATGACAGAAGGCGGGGCAGGAGTGGGGATCGGGAGTGAGTTGGTTAACACTCCTTTTCCTCCTCCCTATGGGGCCAATGGGTGGTGGGAACTTGCGTGCCATTAATGAGACAGGGCGCCCCCTTGGCTCTGCCTCTATGCTATTGTTGTTTTTATTTACGACTTTAATATCAATTCCAATCGGGGTGCCCGTTCTGACGGTGCTGCCTCACGTGACGTTTAAAGGCCGATTAATGGCGGCGAGTGATATGATAGGATATTTACAACGCGCTTAATACCCAGAGGTTTCTAAGCGCGGACCCGGGATTCGAACCCGTGTTGCTCCGTGTCGTCTTGCTTCCAAGGCGAGCACGTTGCCGTTGAGCCATCCTCCCGGGACTGAACTGGCGCCTCTTTAGAATGGCAGCTGGTGTTCCTCCCAGGCCTCTTATAGCACATGGACCCGCCTTCCATTTTTAGAAAGCATGGTTTCCCTGCCTTCCTGCACAGAGGCCGAGCTCACCCACAGGACTGTACCCCCTTCAGAGGTCGCCCCTGAAAGGATCGCCTAGCCACAGTCCTCTCCTGATCACCTAGTCACAGTCCTTTACTGATCACATGCCCAGAGTCATCTCCTGATCACCTAGCCATAGTCCTCTCCCGATCACCTGCCCACAGTCATCTCCTGATCACCTAGCCACAGTCCTCTCCTGATCACCTGCCCACAGTCATCTCCTGATCACCTAGCCACAGTCATCTCCTGATCACCGGCCCACAGTCATCTCCTGATCACCTAGCCACAGTCCTCTCCTGATCACCTGCCCACAGTCATATCCTGATCACCAAGCCACAGTCCTCTCCTGATCACCTAGCCACAGTCCTCTCCTGATCACCTGCCCACAGTCATCTCCAGATCACCTAGCCACAGTCCTCTCCTGATCACCTAGCCACAGTCATCTCCTGATCACCTGCCCACAGTCATCTCCTGATCACCTAGCCACAGTCCTCTCCTGATCACCTGCCCACAGTCATCTCCTGATCACCAAGCCACAGTCCTCTCCTGATCACCTAGCCACAGCCCTCCCCTGATCACCTAGCCACAGTCCTCTCCTGATCACCTACCTGCGGCCCTCTCCTGATCACCTAATCACAGCCCTCTCCTGATCACCTAGTCACAGTCCTCTCCCGATCACCTAGTCACCACCCTCTCCTGATAACTTAGTCACAGCCCTCTCCTGATAACCTAGTCACAGTCTTCTCCTGATCACATGCCCAGAGTCATCTCCTGATCACCTAGTCACAGTCCTCTCCTGATCACCTGCCCACAGTCATCTCCTGATCACCTAGCCACAGTCCTCTCCTGATCACCTAGCCACAGTCCTCTTCTGATCACCTGCCCACAGTCATCTCCTGATCACCTGCCCACAGAGATCTACTGATCACCTAGTCACAGTCCTTTCCTCATCACCTACACACGTCTCTCTCCTGATTACCTAGTCACAGTCCTCTCCTGATCACCTAGTCACAGTCCTCTCCTGATCACCTGCCCACAGTCATCTCCTGATCACCTAGCCACAGTCCTCTCCTGATCACCTAGCCACAGTCCTCTTCTGATCACCTGCCCACAGTCATCTCCTGATCACCTGCCCACAGAGATCTACTGATCACCTAGTCACAGTCCTTTCCTCATCACCTACACACGTCTCTCTCCTGATTACCTAGTCACAGTCCTCTCCTGATCACCTAGTCACAGCCCTCTCCTGATCACCTAGCCACAGTCCTCTCCTGATCACCTAGTCACAGTCCTCCTCAGGTCACCTATCCACAGTCCTTTCATGATCACCTAGCCACAGTCATCCCCTGATCACCTAGTCACAGCCCTCTCCCGATCACCTATCCACAGTCCTTTCCTCATCACCTACACACGGCTCTCTCCTGATCACCTAGTCACAGCCCTCTCCTGATCACCCAGCCACAGTCCTCTCCTGATCACCTAGTCACAGTCATCTCCTGATCACCTGCCCACAGCCCACTCCTGATCACCTAGCCACTGCCCCCTCCAGGTCACCTACATGTGGCCCTCTCCTGATCACCTATCCACAGTCCTTTCCTCATCACCTAAACACAGCTCTCTCCTGAATACCTAGTCACAGCCCTCTCCTGATCACCTAGTCACAGGCCTCTCTTGATCACCTAGCCACAGTCCTCTCCTGATCACCTAGTCACAGTCCTCCCCAGGTCACCTATCTGCAGCCAACCCCTGATCACCTATCTGCATCCTGCTCCTGATCACCTAGTCACAGCCCTCTCCTGATCAGCTATCCACAGTCCTTTCCTCATCACCTGGACGCGGCTCTCTCCTGATCACCTAGTCACAGCCCTCTCCTGATCACCTAGTCACAGTCCTCTCCTGATCACCTGCCCACAGTCATCTCCTGATCACCTAGTCACAGTCCTCTCCTGATCACCTGCCCACAGTCATCTCCTGATCACCTAGTCACAGTCCTCTCTTGATCGCCTAGCCACAGACCTCTCCTGATCACCTGCCCACAGTCATTTCCCGATCACCTAGCCACAGTCCTCTCCTGATCACCTGCCCACAGTCCTCTCCTGATCACCTAGCCACAGTCCTCTCCTGATCATCTGCCCACAGTCATCTCCTGATCACCTAGCCACAGTCCTCTCCTGATCACCTAGCCACAGTCATCTCCTGATCACCTAGCCACAATCCTCTCCAGGCCACAGTCCTCTCCTGATCACCTAGCCATAGCGTGGAAGTTGAAGAGTCCTCACCTTCCACTCCTGGAAAGCAGGCAATAGAGTCCTGACCTTCCAATCCTGGAAAGCAGGCAACAGAGTCCTCACCTTCCACTCCTGGAAAGCAGGCAACAGAGTCCTCACTTTCCACTCCTGGAAAGCAGGCAACAGAGTCCTCACCTTCCAATCCTGGAAAGCAGGCAACAGAGTCCTGACCTTCCAATCCTGGAAAGCAGGCAACAGAGTCTTGTTTTTCAGTCAAAATTTGTGAGCAAGCCACGCGCACCGCTTTAACCCGAACAGGATAACACCCCGTTTCGGGAGTATTCAACCATATTTAGATGCTGATCGATTTATGAAGACAATTTTGACTGGAAAAACAAGAGTCTTCACCAAATCTGATTGAATATTTACAGAGACCAATTAAGGGGAACATACAAATCCTCTCACAGGAGGATAGACAAGAAAGAAATCTACAAACAGCCTTGAAGAGGACCAGATGTCGAAACACATGTCAGCGCTAGCAATACAGACGTTCCTGAAACAAGCACTGAGATGATATTTGCGTGTAGGGCTACCTTCAGGATAAGCGCATAGCCTAGAAAGTGTACTCATTATACTTTAACCTTGGAGGGATTTCGGGGGTAATAAGCGCTCTACTGACCGGGCTTCCCCTACTATACTCTTACCTGTTTATGAGTTGTGTTTGGGATGTGAGCCTGAATCCCGACCTCAGGGGAAGCCCAAGAACAGTCTCTCAACCTAAGTGAGGCGGCCCCCACTGAATGGGGGGACATCAGCATGTTGCCACACAGGCGCCCCACTGGCTGAGCCCCAGTAATCCTTCAAAGTAGAGGGCCTGCTCCATCGTAACATCTCCGGGCGAGTCCCAACGCATGGAGGCAGGCTCTTAGGTGGATCATGGCCTTGCAACCTGCCAAGACCCTTCCTGGCATCAACCCTCTGTCGGGGGCCCTCCGTACCGACCACCTTTTATCAGAGAGAGCCTCTAGACCTGCGAGATCGGTCCAATTGCCAGCGTCGAAGCTCGTGTCCTCTGGAAGCCTTGCTTGACCCAATGACTGCGCATCGCTGGTGGCAATACAGCCAGAGCCGGGCACCGAAATGCCCGGCAGCTGGCAGTGGGAGGGCCGCAGTTACACACCCTGGTCTAGGGAAGGCGCTGGCGAGGACGCTGGGAATGCTGCCCTCCAGCAAGCCCGGTATTTGAGAGCAGTTTAGATGGAGAGTGCAGTTTGCTTGACCCTTCGACCTGCATGGAAGGAATGTACCTGTTTGGCAGGAGAAAGTTTTAAAAAAAGTAAAGTATCAATATTTTGGGCTTAAAAAATAAATGGGGAGTCTCGCGCTAAATTCGTCCCCCCCTCAACACTAGGAGTTTCTGTCGCTGGTGTAATCAAAAACTATATTCATGAGTCCACAATCAGTGCAGAGGGGACTAACCCTGTGCATTGTGTGCAATAAAAGTTTCCCTTATATACCAACGGGTTAATCTACACTGCCACGGCACCTGCAGAAATGTTCGAATACAAAAATACCGAATGAGAAATGACCGCATTTTTTTGGTCGAATTAATTAGGTATTTTTGTTCATTTTTATTAAAAATAGATGTGGGGGTGGTAAGGATATCAGTTAAGGTAGGGGGAGGTGGAGGGGCACGGGAGACTCTCCCTGCATTTAAAAAAGAAATGTGATAAAACAAATTTGGTCATTTCTCAGTAGGTAATTTCTTTCGATCATTTCACGGTAATCCCACTGTCACTGCCAGGAACTGTACGCTTTCTGCAAACTCCTGCTCAGAGATATTAACTATTTTAATCATTTACATTGATAAAGGCGTTCCCAACTACCTTGTTCTCCCAGCTCCCTCTAGAAAGCAGCCTCAGGTCTAGATGGCTCGGCCACCGCTACCAACAGGCGAGCCAAGGGAGCTGAAGCCTGTTTGCCCACATCTCGCCCTACTCCATTCCTTAAACTAGGGCTTGGGGAAAACTCCTGACAGCCACCATCTCTAAGTGACATATCCAGGCATGAAGGAGTTAAACATACATCCATAGCTAGGACAAAGGCTGTGACTTTCCTCCATGCCGTTCCCCGGGTATCCGTTATCTGACCATTGGCCAATCCCAGCCCATGCCTCCTCTTACCTGTTGTTCTTTCACCCTCTGCACAGTTATGCTTCGGATTTGTATTCTGTAAGGTCAGCTTTGATCTCTTATTGACTAGTTACCAAGTACCACTTCCTGCGGTCTCACTTCAGATATGTCCCTGGACCTAGAGGACTCCTTCGGTGGGCTTTGGGTGAGGGGATCGCCTGCGCACAGCAGTGCAGCAACCCTCGATCCACAAGTTTGACCTAAGGATGACAAATGACAGCGGTCGAAGTGAGCGGCAACGGTCGGGAACGGTGTTCCACTACTTTTTTTTGGTATACTTTTAACACTGCGAATGCACAGGGCAACGGTGCACAGTGGAATCCCCAAAGGACAGGCCCTTTCATTGGTCACTGTAGACACTGTGGAACGGGTCACGGCATGCAGGTGTGGGGAGGGCAACCTGGTCCTGAGGGGTGCATCTGCTTAGGGTGGGCCGGGAAGCATGAAGAGCGCCCCAGAACTTAACCCTGACACTGCTGTCAAGCGGCGCACATGACGACATTGCTGCGGTGTGTCCGTAGCCAGACACAACAACCTGCACAACACATTGACCCAGTAACAGAAGGAAAGAATGATGATACTGGGGCTACTGCAGAGGCCCCTCACTCTATGAGCATCAACTATTATAGACATGCATAACAGCCCAGCCGTTAAGGGGTTAAGGGGTAAGCGAATCCTACAGACTGAACGGCCAAATGCATATGCCAACATAGTGCCCTTACAAGAACAGAGTGTGGGCCATGTCTGTGGGCCATATAGTCCTCGGGCACGACCCCTGCCACTGCTCCCCGCGTCTGACTTGCTGCCAGGGAAAGGCGACCCTGGGGCAGCATGATGGCAGGGCCTCCCCTCGTGTGCAAGGGATGCCCTGCCATCTCGGGAGCCCACCCAGGCAGTTTCATTTGATGCCCTCCTTCAGATCTTCGCCTACTTTAGTGTTTTTGTAGTTTGCAATCTGGCACACTGTCCCTTCATCTAGCACAGGCAGGACTTTGTCTGGCACACAGTGGAATGCAATGTTCTGCATCAAGCCATTGAGGCGGAAACCTGGGCCTGGATCCCCTTTACTGTTTTTGGCAGTGAGTGATGTGGAGCATAAACGGGTTGTGCCGCTGCCTGTTATTACCCAGAAGTCTCCGCTTGCATACATAGACTGTATTGTGTCATAGGCTCTCCACCCATCTGCAGCCCGCAGCCATTTCAAGCTTTGACTTTGGTGCCAGATCCAATTAAATGCTTTTTTTAGAGGCCTCTGAAATAAGCAATTGTTCTCTATAAATGGTCATGCATATATTAGGTAGGGATCCTACCTGGCTTCTATGCAAATGTTGCTATTATTAAATGCAACCCTATTTAATGTCTACGGCTTCAGTGCAGTTTGCTAATGTGGCGGTTTACTCAGGTCAAGTGTTTGTGTCCAAGGTATTCACATCATAAAATCTCCTTTATTTATAGAGGTTGGCTTAGGTTAAACCTTTCACTTATTAAAAAACATCAAAAAAAACATCAACCAAAAAAAAGAAAAGTATTTACATTTGTGTAAATACAGGACATGGAGATTTCCAGTCCTCACCTAGAGCAAAACTAAAACCAGGAACATCCTCACAGTATATAATATGTAGTACATGACAGTCCAAATCAATTGGAGGCCCCACCCCGTAGGTAAGATCAAAACAATGAGGTTGGAGACCCTGTTGACTTCCACGGCTCGCACCAATCAGAGGGTCATGTGGACGCACTCGCTAGTCCCCTGAAAAAATATCGTCCTGAAATCTAGTCAGTTATATATAATCAAACTCACATTTTCGCCGCCGATGAGCTTACTCCATCAATCCTCAGGTGTAAGCGTGGTCATACTAGTTATGGTTTTGCCCAGATGTAACATTCTCTTCTCCGTCAGCCCTTGACAACCTAGAGTCAGATCGTACAACGACTCGTCAGTGTCTGGTCTGTTACAGAGCCAACAGTTTACATCCGAATCCTGCCACTATTTCCTGATCATCACGATTTCCTTTGTAGGAAATGGGTTTAATCTGAACCTCAGGAATTTAGATCAAATTGAGCTACACGGCAACAGTCCAAGATATCTCAGCGTGGTATTCCTATGTCTGCATTCCACTTTGAAATTACAGTAGGTCTTGTACTGTTCTTTTGCTTTTATTGTGTCAACCCAGTCCCTTCTCCATAGCTTGATTCTAATAGCATCTGTGTTGCTCAACAGTTCGGATTCAGATAACCGCAACTCCTTCATGGTTTTGACGCACGCTGAATTCCGGGCATTCAAGATAGGTTCACCTTTGGCCCCCAGGGCCACTTTCAGGATCTTAAACCCTCTTACTGGGGTTCCATTCTGCACTTTCTGTAGCGAGACCGAGTTTTCCACTCCATCATGGCACACAGGGACGTAGGACCCGGCTCATATCTAATTGCAGGCATTGACGTACACCTAGGCAGGTCTAAGAATCTCCACCAGAATTTACCCTCCAATGCTATCCACCATGCACGATCTGTTGCAAGGAATACCTCTGCGCCATAGAAAGCAATGGTCATCACCTTTGCTTTATGAAATGGAACCACTGGGATCAAAGAAAAGCACCCAGCTCTTTTTAATAGGATACACGCTTTTGATGCTAGGTGTGTGATCTTCGTTATCAATTGAGCTATCCTAGGGCTGTCGTTTAGACTAGTGTTAACCAGCATGCCCAGATACGTGAAGGAAGCAGTTGGCATTCTTTGTTCCCCATTTAAACACCACCATACTGGTCTAGATTCTTTTCTTCCCTACTGCAGGCTCCAAGATTAAAATCTTTGTCTTTGGGACATTAATCCTGAGTTTATTTACTTTAACGTACTCATGCAACTCATTCAGCTGTCGTTCAAGACCAATGGGTGTTTGGTCAATGAAAACCAAATCATCCACGTACGCAAATGCCCCACGCGCCACCCATTTAATCTAGGTTGGAACGATCTTACCTTGTTCAATGATAAGCCCAAATCCGATATAAAGAAACTAAACAGTTCGGGAGCCCGGTGGCATCCCTGTTTGAGGCAGCGCCTTGTGTCTATTGACTCCGAGAGACGACCCCTTGCATCTAGTCTTACTCTCAGACTTGTCCCAGAGTAAAGAGAATGTATTTCTTGAAGCCGACCACCCGGGCAGCCACCCTTCCTTAGTTTGTCCCACAAGGGATCATTCCAAGAGGTATGTGATAAACTCAAGAGCAGCTTGACTGAGGCTGATGGAGAAGCGGCTCCCTCTGAAACCCCCCCCCCCCTGTTCGATATCGCCCAAGGTACTACCCTGAAAGGCTTCTTTGGCACCGGCACCCCGTACCAGTGGTAGGGTCCTCAAACTTTGCTCTGGAGAACTTGGTAGGGGTACATTCCTTTTCTGGGGACTCATTTTTTGACTTCTTTGATATGTGGTGTTGGGTGCGTCTGCTTTTTTCTGGTTTTTCCTTTCGTAAATAGAATATTCTCTGTGGGAAGAGTCAGCCGCTTTCTCCCCAGGTTAGTTTATTGCCTCTGCGTGTTCAATAACATCACAGAGGACTGCCCAGTCAGCTGTGAACAAGGCGGCGCGACCTCGAGTGTCACTGCGTCCTTTTGTCTTAGCCCCAGTCCTTTGAGCCTCCATCAATAGCCCCATGGGCGTGTACTGAGATGCCACCTCACCGTCCGGGCCCTCCAAAGGGCTCGTATCAGCCCCAGCCATGGGTTTAGAACACCCTGCGTCCGGTCCCTCCTTCCTTGCCACCTGAACTTGAGGGTACATACTCATGTCCTCATGCACCTGCCTTGGGGGTTTCCTCCTATGGCGTTCCTCGATCAGAGATTCCAAGGTCGATTTGAGGGAGTTGGCACTCGCCTCCAGACTTTTCTCATAGGCACCTTGGACTGAAGTCACAAAAACCTTCCACAAAGATCAACTTGGAATGCATCATGGCTAGCATGGTTGCATGGTCCTTTAGATTGTCATTGAGGGCCTCATATCATTTTAGGAATGGGTACAGCAATATATTCAGTGCTGACATCATAACCACACCCAGGCCACCCCCCCCTAAATCTTCTCTTTGATTGAATGATGTAGCGTGACTGTAATTGGTCCTCCTTTTTTTCCTTTAGTCCGCAGCCCTAGCAGTGGTATAGACTTCTGAGGACACTTAGCTTTCAGGTGAGGAAGACTATTGTTGATATGGGTTCTGGCTTTGGGTCCTCTCGTCTCTCGATCTGCCGAATGGCCCTCTAGAGGCCTGGTGTTCATCCAACTCACCCCCGAGGGGACTTCCTCCCGCTAGAAGTTGTTGGAACTCAGGAGGCCTCTTTCTCTGCCACCTTCCAAGGGGCAACCCCCTTCCTCACGGAAGTCCTCTCCCATGGACTGCGCCTTTATAGCCTCATTGAGGCTGTTCGATGCAGAGAAAAGTTCAGGCGGCTTTCCCAAGGAAAGGGAGGGCTCATCTGACTCAGTACTAACACTAGGAACGGTAGCGTTGAGGACGTCCATCGTAGTCTTGCCACCTTTGTGACCCCCTTCTCTCATGCCCACTAAGGGTAGGAGCTCCTGCGGGGCTGACGGCCGGTACCCCATTTCTTCCTCATAGCTGTTTTTGTGTTTGTGCCATTCAGAGCCCCCTGGTCGTTGGTTTTCCCTCACAGTGGAGATACGACTTAGATCACAGTTGAGGGACAGCGGACGCACTTCGTTTTTCTGGGAATGAATCACCACAATTTCACCATGCACCGGGCCCCTTTCCCCTAGTGCATGGTGCATATTGCATTCAACCATTGCAGCCAACCCCAAAAGAACCCGGTCAGCTATTTCTTTCACTCCAGACAGACTCCTCCCTATTTCGCAAAGGTTTTTTAAAGAAGAAGCATTTCCTCTTCATCAAGTTGCTGTCCCCCTCCGAGAGGACCGATAATTTCCTATTCAGCTGAATGGTTGAAAAGAGGGGCCTTCTCTTCTCCCTGAGGAAACAGGAAAACATTGAAAGTGGATTTAGAGCAGGGAGAGGTAGACCATTGAAAGAGGATTTAGTTGGGGGCAGAGGTTGAAAGCTGAAAGAGGATAGGTTAGTTATTTGTTAATGAGTTTGGTGCAGGAAAGCTGAAGATTCCCATGCAGTGACTGTAACAGGGTGTACCATGCTTTTGTGACTGCTGCTAGGCAGGAGAGAATTGCAGTGACCCCCTGGCATGACATACATGCATGCAGCATTTGTTGGCAGTGTGAGAAACTCATGGTGACACAAGTAAGACAGACACAAGTGATCACAGTTCAAGGATGTTCATTGAACATTGAAAGTTTGTATGTGGGTTGGAAAAACGCCTACTCTAAATCCAAATCTAAGATGGGTACAGGAGTTAACCATCAAATGAAAATAAGGCAGTGCTAGTGATGTTGAAGTCAAATAAAAGGAGCTTATACTAAGGACACCGAATGCCAATTCCTTACGCTAAATACAAAGGGTGTGGGGTTAAGTTTCAAGAAAGAAAGAAGTGTTCTCAAATGATAAGTTAGGAGGAGGAAGCCTGGGTCTCCCTTCCCCGCGGTTTGAGTACGAGGGGAATGTTGGAGTTTGGAGCTTGTAGCACAGTATGGTCTCAGGCTTCTACAGCACCAGACAACAGTTCCAATGGCAGTTCTCAGGACCGTCGAGGACTAAGTATCATTTCCTCTGAAAGTCTTGTACCTTTGCGGCCTGATGTGTTTAAACAACAAAACAAAAGTTCCTTTAACAAATGAAAGTTTGCAAGGGTGATAACGGTTCACCCCTGGGTCCTCCTCTTCTGAGCTGACCCTTCATGTATCTTTTTTCCATATAATGATTGGATGGAAGCTTCGCCCCTGGTTCTCCCTCAGTCGGGCCCAGACCCCTCTTGACTGTCAGTACTCGGGTGATGATTTCCACCCTTGATCTCCCTCTGTCTGGCTCAAATCTTTCTTGACTGCTAGTCCTTGGGTGATAGCTCCCTCTTTCTCAATAGTATTTCTTTGCAACAGTTCAAATAGGGTTGACCACTGCTCAATTGTTTCTTTGCATCTCTTATTCTTTTCCCATTAAACTTTGGGTGATAGCTTAACTCCTTGGACCCCCCCCATTCCGGCTCTGACCTCTCTCGACTGCCAACGCTTGGGTGACGACTTCACACTTGGATCTCCCTCATTCAGGCTTGCACCTCTCTCGACTGCCAGTGTTGTGAGTATTAGCTTCACGCCGGGCTCGAACCTTTCTTCATTTCTTATTTACCATATGGGATTTACTTGCCTTGCTTTCATGCCAATTCACAAATCAACGTCAAAATGATATGGCAGGTTTTCAGGCCATTGGCCTCCCTTCCCCATGTTCATAGCATGGGATAAGGCGGTTGACTCGAGCATAGCACAGTCTCTGGCTTCTTTAGGTTATAGTTCACTTATCAGCATCAAGGCCTCCGGAGCGTAAGTCTTGCTGCTTCTCAAAAGTCTCTTCACTCAAAGGGCCTCATGCAACCAAATAGACAACAAGTTCTTTTCCCTACTAGATTTCGACAAATATTCACATTGGGTGATTCACTATTCACCCAGAATCCCCCTCATAAAGTTCTGCACAGGCTTTCCTCAGCCGGGCTCGAGCCTGTCTTTCACCTTTCACTTTATCGCACAATGTTCGTAGGTTTTCCTTTTCGGCTGACTCACGGTTCACCACGGATCCCCCTCTGCTGGGCTCAGATCCCTTCTACGCAATTAGTCTCCCTCAGCCGGGCTCGGACCAATGTCAATTTTACATCAAGTATCAAAGACTTTCAAATGTGATCAGGGGGTGGCTTGACCCGTTGCAGGACCACTTCACAATTCTCTTTCTTTTAATGTTTGCACCCTTTCAGTTGGATACCTAACAGAGACTTTCGAATGAGCACCCACGTGATGCTAGAGCACTCTGTCTACGGCATTGTATTTTAGCTTCAAAGTTCATTCACTCATCTGCTGTCTTAATAATCTTCTTTATACAATGTTGCGGCTTGCAACCTTGGTTTCCACACAGACCAGTCTGGTATCATTCTCCTCAACTCACCGGCTGTGTTGACTTCACTGGGGCTGCTTTGTTGTAGGATCCAAGAACAGTACAACAGCGGCAAACGCCTCTCCTCGCCTTGACTATCGACGCGGGAGCATCCCGGGTACCTCTGACACACAATGCAGGAGTCTTTAGCTTTAATTCCAGGTCTTACAATTCCTACTTTTGAAGGCTCATGAAAGATGTGGTTTGTCGGTGAAAATGTCAAGGGTACTTCTCTCCTTGCAATCCTCTTCGGTCTTGCCATCTTCCGCCTTGTATTAAACTGTCACCTTGGAACTTCTGCTTCCTCGTGTGCTTTCTCTTGCTCAGCGTGTCCTTTCGTGCTCTGTCTTTTATCCATGTGGGAGAGTGTGATGAAAGTCGGGTGTGTGTAATGATCAGTAATTGCCTGCCATTGCTTGACCATTGTAGTGGGACATGTCAGGTATAGGGCTCGGGTGTTAGTCCGTTTTTCCTCATAGTGAGCTGTCCATGAGAAAGTGTTTGTGTTGAAAAAAGGATGGGGGGTTTGAGACTCTATGTGTACTACCAGGTAGGATGGGGTAAATGTGTTACATGGAAGGAGATTTCGTGTCTCGTCGTCCGGTGTTCCACTTCCACTCCCTGAAGACCCCTCATCCAGGTGATCCTCCCGCACTGGTCCACCTCCAGGAACTGGATCCAAAAGCGATAGCCGTGTCCTGGCCATCTGGATGACAGATCCCTGGGGACTAGCGGGTGAGACACCTTCAGGTTTCTCACAGCTGAAAGTAGGATATCACATATTATGGCTGCACCGGAGTATGCCACACGCACACCATCTTGTTATGACTAGGATGAAGATAGTTTGGGTGAGCGCAGGTGAATTTGCGATTGATGCAAGAGTACAAGAAAGTCTTGCGAGAAATGGCAGCTCTGCTGAATCCAAAGTAAGATGTTTGGTGATGAGTAAGTTCGCCCAGTTTACTTGGAAGTACACCAAAGGCAGTATGATGTAGAGTACTTTTTATCCGTGCTTTCTGGAGTTGGCACGTGTTGTGTTTGAGCCACAGAGTGGCATTGCCCTTAGATTTTGCTTGCCTGTTTTTAATTCCTCCATTGATTCCGACTCGGTCTGTTGATTTCTGTTGGGCCCTATTGCCCTGGTCCCATGTGAGATTTTTGGTGGAGATGTCTGTGTCTAGGTTTTGCAAGTGGTCACTCCACCTGCAGGAGAGTTGGCTCGGGTTTGCTTCTCCTTTTCGATTCTCCCTGAGTTTCCCAAAGAGACACTTGATATTTGCAGAATCATTCTCAGCCGTAATGTTTACTGTGCATTCTCTTGTCATTGCCTCCTGGTGGGTGGTTTGTGTGCTGTGGTATTTTGAGCAGTAACTGAGGGTTTACGGTCCTTGTGTTGTGAGTTAGGCAGGTCATTGCCTCCTGGTGGGTGGTTTGTGTGCCATGGTATTTTCAGCAGTAACCCATGGATTTACGGGTCCTTGTGTTGTGGGTTAGGCAAGCCTTTGCCTCCTGGTGGTTGGTTTGTGTGTTGTGGTATTTTCAGCAGTAACCCATGGATTTACGGGTCCTTGTGTTGTGGGTTAGGCAAGTCATTGCCTCCTGGTGGTTGGTTTGTGTGCTGTGGTATTTTGAGCAGTAACTGAGGGTTTACGGTCCTTGTGTTGTGAGTTAGGCAGGTCATTGCCTCCTGGTGGGTGGTTTGTGTCCCATGGTATTTTCAGCAGTAACCCATGGATTTACGGGTCCTTGTGTTGTGGGTTAGGCAAGCCTTTGCCTCCTGGTGGTTGGTTTGTGTGTTGTGGTATTTTCAGCAGTAACCCATGGATTTACGGGTCCTTGTGTTGTGGGTTAGGCAACTCATTGCCTCCTGGTGGTTGGTTTGTGTGCTGTGGTATTTTGAGCAGTAACTGAGGGTTTACGGTCCTTGTGTTGTGAGTTAGGCAGGTCATTGCCTCCTGGTGGGTGGTTTGTGTGCCATGGTATTTTCAGCAGTAACCCATGGATTTACGGGTCCTTGTGTTGTGGGTTAGGCAAGCCATTGCCTCCTGGTGGTTGGTTTGTGTGTTGTGGTATTTTCAGCAGTAACCTATGGATTTACGGGTCCTTGTGTTGTGGGTTAGGCAAGTCATTGCCTCCTGGTGGTTGGTTTGTGTGCTGTGGTATTTTCAGCAGTAACCCAGGGATTTACGGGTCCTTGTGTTGTGGGCTGGGCAATTCATTGTCTCCTGGTGGTTGGTTTGTGTTCTGTGGAATTTTCAGCAATAACGCAGGGTTTTATGGGTCGTTGTGTTGTTAGGTTAGAAAAGTAATTGGCTCCTGGTGGTTGGTTTGTGTGCTGTGGTATTTGCAGCAGTAACCCAGGGATTTACGGGTTCTTGTGTTGTGGGTTGGGCAATTCATTGTCGCCCGGTGGTTGGTTTGTGTTCTGTGGAATTTTCAGCAATAACGCAGGGTTTTATGGGTCGTTGTGTTGTTAGGTTAGAAAAGTCATTGGCTCCTGGTGGTTGGTTTGTGTGCTGTGGTATTTTCAGCAGTAACCCAGGGTTTTACGGGTTCTTGTGCTGTTAGGTTAGAAAAGTCATTCGCTCCAGGTGGTTGGTTTGTGTGCTGTGGTATTTGCAGCAGTAATCCAGGGATGTACGGGTCCTTGTGTTGTGGGTTGAGCAAGTCATTGGCCCCTGGTGGTTTGTTTGTTGGGTAGGCAAGACATTGTCTCCCGGTGGTTCGATTGTGTGTCATGGTATTTTGAACAGTAGCCCAGGGTTTTACGGCTGCTTGTGTCATGGGTTAGGCAAGTCATTGTCTCCTGGTAGTTGGTTTGTGTGCTGTGGTATTTTGAACAATTAACCAGGGTTGTATGGGTCCTTGAGTTGTAGGCTAGGCAAATCATTCTCTTCTTTTGGTTTTTTTGTATTGTGGTATTTTGAACAGTAACTTTGAGTTTTGCTGGTTCTTGTGCTGTAGGTTAGTCAAGTCATTGTCTCCTGTGGTTGGTTTGTGTGCTGTGGTATCTTAAGCAGTAACCCAGGTTTTTACAGGTCCTTGTGTTGTGGGTTGGGAAAGTCATTGTCTCCTTTTAGTTTGTGATGTGGTATTTTGAGCAGTAACTGAGGGTTTACGGGTCCTTGTGTTGTGAGTTAGGCAGGTCATTGCCTCCTGGTGTTTGGGTTGTGTGATGTGGCATTTTCAGCAGTAACCCATGGATTTACGGGTCCTTGTGTTGTGGGTTAGGCAAGTCATTGTCTCCTGGTAGTTGGTTTGTGTGCTGTGGTATTTTTAACAATTAACCAGGGTTGTATGGGTCCTTGAGTTGTAGGCTAGGCAAATCATTCTCTTCTTTTGGTTTTTTTGTATTGTGGTATTTTGAACAGTAACTTTGAGTTTTGCTGGTTCTTGTGCTGTAGGTTAGTCAAGTCATTGTCTCCTGTGGTTGGTTTGTGTGCTGTGGTATCTTAAGCAGTAACCCAGGTTTTTACAGGTCCTTGTGTTGTGGGTTGGGAAAGTCATTGTCTCCTTTTAGTTTGTGATGTGGTATTTTGAGCAGTAACTGAGGGTTTACGGGTCCTTGTGTTGTGAGTTAGGCAGGTCATTGCCTCCTGGTGTTTGGGTTGTGTGATGTGGCATTTTCAGCAGTAACCCATGGATTTACGGGTCCTTGTGTCATGGGTTAGGCAAGTCATTGTCTCCTGGTAGTTGGTTTGTGTGCTGTGGTATTTTGAACAATTAACCAGGGTTGTATGGGTCCTTGAGTTGTAGGCTAGGCAAATCATTCTCTTCTTTTGGTTTTTTTGTATTGTGGTATTTTGAACAGTAACTTTGAGTTTTGCTAGTTCTTGTGCTGTAGGTTAGTCAAGTCATTGTCTCCTGTGGTTGGTTTGTGTGCTGTGGTATCTTAAGCAGTAGCCCAGGTTTTTACAGGTCCTTGTGTTGTGGGTTGGGAAAGTCATTGTCTCCTTTTAGTTTGTGATGTGGTATTTTGAGCAGTAACTGAGGGTTTACGGGTCCTTGTGTTGTGAGTTAGGCAGGTCATTGCCTCCTGGTGTTTGGGTTGTGTGATGTGGCATTTTCAGCAGTAACCCATGGATTTACGGGTCCTTGTGTTGTGGGTTAGGCAAGTCATTGTCTCCTGGTGGTTGGTTGTGGGGTGTGGTATTTTCAGCAGTAGCCCAGGTTTTTACGTTTCTTGTGTAGTGGGTTAGGCAAGTCATTGCCTCCTGGTGGTTGGTTTGTGTGATGTGGTATTTTCAGCAGTAACCCAGGGGATTACGGGTCCTTGTGTTGTGGGTTGGGCAAGTCATTGTCTCTTCTTTTCCGAACCTCTTGTGGGCTGAGGTCTTGCCTCCACCACTTTATCTTCAGGGATTGGTTGTTTGCTCCGGGTAGTGGTTAGTTGGTGTCTGCGACACTGCATGATTTGTGGGTGCTGGTGGTCTGGCTGCATATGTTATTTGGGTGGCCTACTGCCCATGGCTGCATGTGTTATTGAGGGGCCTACTACCCATGGCTGCATGTGTTATTGAGGGGCATACTGCCCATGGCTGCATGTGTTATTGAGGGGCATACTGCCCATGGCTGCATTTGTGTTTGAGGGTCCTACTGCCCATGGCTGCATGTGTTATTGAGGGGCATCCTGCCCATGGCTGCATGTGTTATTGAGGGTCCTACTACCCATGGCTGGATGTGTTATTGAGGGGCATACTGCCCATGGCTGCATGTGTTGTTGGGGGGTCCTACTGCCCATGGCTGCATGTGTTATTGAGGGGCATACTGCCCATGGCTGCATGTGTTATAGTGGGGCACACTGCCCATGGCTGCATGCGTTACTGAGGGTCCTACTGCCCATGGCTGCATGTGTTATTGAGGGTCCTATTGCCCATGGCTGCATGTGTTATTGAGGGTGATACTGCCTATGGCTGCATGTGTTATTGAAGGGCATACTGCACACGGCTGCATGTGTTATTGAGGGGCCTACTGCCCATGGCTTCATGTGTTATTGAGGGTCCTAATGCCCATGGCTGCATGTGTTATTGAGGGGCATACTGCCCATGGATGCATTTGTTATTGAGGGGCATGTGTTATTGAGGGGCCTGAGGGTCCTACTGCCCATGGCTGCATGTGTTATTGAGGGTCCTACTCCCCATGGTTGCATGTGTTATTGAGGGGCATACTGCCCATGACTGCATGCGTTACTGAGGGTCCTACTGCCCATGGCTGCATGTGTTATTGAGGTTCCTATTGCCCATGGCTGCATGTGTTATTGAGGCACATACTGCCCATGGCTGCATGCGTTACTGAGGGTCCTACTGCCCATGGCTGCATGTGTTATTGAGGGTCCTACTGCCCATGGCTGCATGTGTTATTGAGGGGCATACTGCCCCTGGCTGCATGTGTTATTGAGGGTCCTACTGCCCATGGCTGCATGTGTTATTGAGGGTCCTACCGCCCATGGCTGCATGTGTTATTGAGGGGCATACTGCCCCTGGCTGCATGTGTTGTTGAGGCGCATACTGCCCATGGCTGCATGTGTTATTGAGGGGCACACCGCCCATGGCTGCATGTGTTATTGAGGGTCCTACCGCCCATGGCTGCATGTGTTATTGAGGGGCATACCGCCCATGGCTGCATGTGTTATTGAGGGTCCTACCGCCCATGGCTGCATGTGTTATTGAGGGGCATACCGCCCATGGCTGCATGTGTTATTGAGGGTCCTACCGCCCATGGCTGCATGTGTTATTGAGGGGCATACTACCCGTGGCTGCATGTGTTGTTGAGGGGCATGCGTTATTGAGGGGCCTGGAGAGCTTGCATTTGTGTGGCTGTTGTGGGGCCGTATTACAGAAGCATTACACCAAGACAAGTGCAGCTCTGCACGCCATTAGCTCGGGTGTAAAACACACATGCTTCCAATGCGTGTTTGCACCGGGGCAATGTCTGCTCTAGTGCTAATATGGAATGGTGGGAAGGGTCCTGGCCATGCACTCATAGCTTTGCACAGGATGATGTGTCTTTCTCTATGAGAATAGAACCTTTCAGCCTGTACTATGGCAATACGGCCTGGTTAAAGCACAGAGCACCTGTAGACTGTACAGGTACCTGGTAGCATGGGCACTACAAGGGTTTGGTAACCTGTTGCACAGAGGCATAGGTGCTTTTTAGTGTGGTGTGTAATGCTGCTGTGTCTCCTGTGCACCTCTGACCTTTGTCATGCACCTCTGACCTTTGTCAGTGCCGGGAGGATACCTTCTGGAAATCCTTGGGGTCTGCCATAATCTGCCCTTAGTTGCCCAAGGTTGCCAGAAAACATAAGGGCTCATCAGAGTTTGCAGGAATTCTGGCTGTGTCCACTTCCTCCACATGAAGGAGGGATTCACACCACACTACCATTTCCTCTGTCCCTGTCCAACTCGCCACTCTCTTTTCTCTTCTCTTCCCCTTATGCCCCTCTCTCCTAAAGTCACAGCACCCCACCCCCCTCTGCCTGCACCCCTTCTTCACACTCACATCTTATTTCTTTTTGATATTAATAGAGTGGGGGTAGAACCCAGTTTCCAGGTCCCTCTAGGCTTTCTTCCATGGGTAGCTTCGTCTCTCTGCCTATCTATGTGGGTAGGCGTGTCCCTCGCATCCTCCCTGTGGTTAGCTCCGGGTTGCCGCCCCCTTTTTAGGTACTTCTGTCAGTATGTGCAGCTACGCCCCTCTGCCCATCAGTGTAGAGAGTAGTGTCTATCTCTTCTTTCCACAGGGTAGCTCTGCCCTTCCGCCCTTCCCAGTGGGTAGCTCTGTCTCTCTACCTCCCTGTGTGTACCTCTGTCTTCCTGCACGCCCTACCCCTTCATCTGGGTAGCTTTGTGTTTCTGTGCCTCCCTGTGTGTACCTCTGTCTCCCTGCACGCCCTATCCCTTCACCTGGGTAGTTTTGTGCCTCTGTGCCTCCCTGTGCGTACCTCTGTCTTCCTGCACGCCCTACCCCTTCATCTGGGTAGCTTTGTGTTTCTGTGCCTCCCTGTGTGTACCTCTGTCTCCCTGCACGCCCTACCCCTTCACCTGGGTAGCTTTGTGCCTCTGTGCCTCCCTGTGCGTACCTCTGTCTTCCTGCACGCCCTACCCCTTCACCTGGGGAGCTTTGTGTCTCTGTGCCTCCCTGTGTGTACCTCTGTCTCCCTGCACGCCCTGCCCCTTCACCTGGGTAGCTTTGTGCCTCTGTACCTCCCTGTGTGTACCTCTGTCTCCCTGCACGCCCTACCCCTTCACCTGGGTAATTTTGTGCCTCTGTACATACCTGTGTGTACCTCTGTCTCCCTGCACGCCCTACCCCTTCACCTGGGTAGCTTTGTGTCTCTGTGCCTCCCTGTGTGTACCTCTGTCTCCCTGCACGCCCTACCCCTTCACCTGGGTAGCTTTGTGTCTCTGTGCCTCCCTGTGTGTACCTCTGTCTCCCTGCACGCCCTACCCCTTCACCTGGGTAATTTTGTGCCTCTGTACATACCTGTGTGTACCTCTGTCTCCCTGCACGCCCTACCCCTTCACCTGGGTAGCTTTGTGTCTCTGTGCCTCCCTCCCTGTGTGTACCTCTGTCTCCCTGCACGCCCTACCCCTTCACCTGGGTAGCTTTGTGTTTCTGTGCCTCCCTGTGTGTACCTCTGTCTCCCTGCACGCCCTATCCCTTCACCTGGGTAGTTTTGTGTCTCTGTGCCTCCCTGTGCGTACCTCTGTCTTCCTGCACGCCCTACCCCTTCACTTGGGTAGCTTTGTGTCTCTGTGCCTCCCTGTGTGTACCTCTGTCTCCCTGCACGCCCTACCCCTTCACCTGGGTAATTTTGTGCCTCTGTACATACCTGTGTGTACCTCTGTCTCCCTGCACGCCCTACCCCTTCACCTGGGTAGCTTTGTGCCTCTGTGCCTCCCTGTGTGTACCTCTTCCTCCCTGCACGCCCCACCCCTTCACCTGGGTAGCTTTGTGCCTCTGTACCTCCCTGTGTGTACCTCTGCCTCCCTGCACGCCCCACCCCTTCACCTGGGTAGCTCTATGCCTCTGTACCTCCCTGTGTATACCTCTGTCTCCCTGCACGCCCTACCCCATCACCTGGGCACCTTTGTGTCTTTGTACCTGTCTGCGTGTGCCTCTATCCCCCTACACCTCCATTTGGGCAGCACTACCTCTCTGTGCCTCTCCATGGGTCGTGCCTTCTCTTCCTCAGTCACTCCCTGCGGGTTACCCTGTCCATGGGTAGCAACGGGGCTCTGGGCCGGGATAGCAATCTCTGCTGTCACCCTTCCAGTCTGGGGGTCCAAGACACTGATCATATCCGTGCCTGGTCATCTCAGGGTCACATCCCAGGTCACATCCGGGTCACACATCTGGTCACATCCGGGTCAAATCTCTGGTCACATACGGGTCACATAGGGGGCTCCACAAGTAAGACAGACACAAGTGATCACAGTTCAAGGATGTTCATTGAACATTGAAAGTTTGTATGTGGGTTGGAAAAACGCCTACTCTAAATCCAAATCTAAGATGGGTACAGGAGTTAACCATCAAATGAAAATAAGGCAGTGCTAGTGATGTTGAAGTCAAATAAAAGGAGCTTATACTAAGGACACCGAATGCCAATTCCTTACGCTAAATACAAAGGGTGTGGGGTTAAGTTTCAAGAAAGAAAGAAGTGTTCTCAAATGATAAGTTAGGAGGAGGAAGCCTGGGTCTCCCTTCCCCGCGGTTTGAGTACGAGGGGAATGTTGGAGTTTGGAGCTTGTAGCACAGTATGGTCTCAGGCTTCTACAGCACCAGACAACAGTTCCAATGGCAGTTCTCAGGACCGTCGAGGACTAAGTATCATTTCCTCTGAAAGTCTTGTACCTTTGCGGCCTGATGTGTTTAAACAACAAAACAAAAGTTCCTTTAACAAATGAAAGTTTGCAAGGGTGATAACGGTTCACCCCTGGGTCCTCCTCTTCTGAGCTGACCCTTCATGTATCTTTTTTCCATATAATGATTGGATGGAAGCTTCGCCCCTGGTTCTCCCTCAGTCGGGCCCAGACCCCTCTTGACTGTCAGTACTCGGGTGATGATTTCCACCCTTGATCTCCCTCTGTCTGGCTCAAATCTTTCTTGACTGCTAGTCCTTGGGTGATAGCTCCCTCTTTCTCAATAGTATTTCTTTGCAACAGTTCAAATAGGGTTGACCACTGCTCAATTGTTTCTTTGCATCTCTTATTCTTTTCCCATTAAACTTTGGGTGATAGCTTAACTCCTTGGACCCCCCCCATTCCGGCTCTGACCTCTCTCGACTGCCAACGCTTGGGTGACGACTTCACACTTGGATCTCCCTCATTCAGGCTTGCACCTCTCTCGACTGCCAGTGTTGTGAGTATTAGCTTCACGCCGGGCTCGAACCTTTCTTCATTTCTTATTTACCATATGGGATTTACTTGCCTTGCTTTCATGCCAATTCACAAATCAACGTCAAAATGATATGGCAGGTTTTCAGGCCATTGGCCTCCCTTCCCCATGTTCATAGCATGGGATAAGGCGGTTGACTCGAGCATAGCACAGTCTCTGGCTTCTTTAGGTTATAGTTCACTTATCAGCATCAAGGCCTCCGGAGCGTAAGTCTTGCTGCTTCTCAAAAGTCTCTTCACTCAAAGGGCCTCATGCAACCAAATAGACAACAAGTTCTTTTCCCTACTAGATTTCGACAAATATTCACATTGGGTGATTCACTATTCACCCAGAATCCCCCTCATAAAGTTCTGCACAGGCTTTCCTCAGCCGGGCTCGAGCCTGTCTTTCACCTTTCACTTTATCGCACAATGTTCGTAGGTTTTCCTTTTCGGCTGACTCACGGTTCACCACGGATCCCCCTCTGCTGGGCTCAGATCCCTTCTACGCAATTAGTCTCCCTCAGCCGGGCTCGGACCAATGTCAATTTTACATCAAGTATCAAAGACTTTCAAATGTGATCAGGGGGTGGCTTGACCCGTTGCAGGACCACTTCACAATTCTCTTTCTTTTAATGTTTGCACCCTTTCAGTTGGATACCTAACAGAGACTTTCGAATGAGCACCCACGTGATGCTAGAGCACTCTGTCTACGGCATTGTATTTTAGCTTCAAAGTTCATTCACTCATCTGCTGTCTTAATAATCTTCTTTATACAATGTTGCGGCTTGCAACCTTGGTTTCCACACAGACCAGTCTGGTATCATTCTCCTCAACTCACCGGCTGTGTTGACTTCACTGGGGCTGCTTTGTTGTAGGATCCAAGAACAGTACAACAGCGGCAAACGCCTCTCCTCGCCTTGACTATCGACGCGGGAGCATCCCGGGTACCTCTGACACACAATGCAGGAGTCTTTAGCTTTAATTCCAGGTCTTACAATTCCTACTTTTGAAGGCTCATGAAAGATGTGGTTTGTCGGTGAAAATGTCAAGGGTACTTCTCTCCTTGCAATCCTCTTCGGTCTTGCCATCTTCCGCCTTGTATTAAACTGTCACCTTGGAACTTCTGCTTCCTCGTGTGCTTTCTCTTGCTCAGCGTGTCCTTTCGTGCTCTGTCTTTTATCCATGTGGGAGAGTGTGATGAAAGTCGGGTGTGTGTAATGATCAGTAATTGCCTGCCATTGCTTGACCATTGTAGTGGGACATGTCAGGTATAGGGCTCGGGTGTTAGTCCGTTTTTCCTCATAGTGAGCTGTCCATGAGAAAGTGTTTGTGTTGAAAAAAGGATGGGGGGTTTGAGACTCTATGTGTACTACCAGGTAGGATGGGGTAAATGTGTTACATGGAAGGAGATTTCGTGTCTCGTCGTCCGGTGTTCCACTTCCACTCCCTGAAGACCCCTCATCCAGGTGATCCTCCCGCACTGGTCCACCTCCAGGAACTGGATCCAAAAGCGATAGCCGTGTCCTGGCCATCTGGATGACAGATCCCTGGGGACTAGCGGGTGAGACACCTTCAGGTTTCTCACAGCTGAAAGTAGGATATCACATATTATGGCTGCACCGGAGTATGCCACACGCACACCATCTTGTTATGACTAGGATGAAGATAGTTTGGGTGAGCGCAGGTGAATTTGCGATTGATGCAAGAGTACAAGAAAGTCTTGCGAGAAATGGCAGCTCTGCTGAATCCAAAGTAAGATGTTTGGTGATGAGTAAGTTCGCCCAGTTTACTTGGAAGTACACCAAAGGCAGTATGATGTAGAGTACTTTTTATCCGTGCTTTCTGGAGTTGGCACGTGTTGTGTTTGAGCCACAGAGTGGCATTGCCCTTAGATTTTGCTTGCCTGTTTTTAATTCCTCCATTGATTCCGACTCGGTCTGTTGATTTCTGTTGGGCCCTATTGCCCTGGTCCCATGTGAGATTTTTGGTGGAGATGTCTGTGTCTAGGTTTTGCAAGTGGTCACTCCACCTGCAGGAGAGTTGGCTCGGGTTTGCTTCTCCTTTTCGATTCTCCCTGAGTTTCCCAAAGAGACACTTGATATTTGCAGAATCATTCTCAGCCGTAATGTTTACTGTGCATTCTCTTGTCATTGCCTCCTGGTGGGTGGTTTGTGTGCTGTGGTATTTTGAGCAGTAACTGAGGGTTTACGGTCCTTGTGTTGTGAGTTAGGCAGGTCATTGCCTCCTGGTGGGTGGTTTGTGTGCCATGGTATTTTCAGCAGTAACCCATGGATTTACGGGTCCTTGTGTTGTGGGTTAGGCAAGCCTTTGCCTCCTGGTGGTTGGTTTGTGTGTTGTGGTATTTTCAGCAGTAACCCATGGATTTACGGGTCCTTGTGTTGTGGGTTAGGCAAGTCATTGCCTCCTGGTGGTTGGTTTGTGTGCTGTGGTATTTTGAGCAGTAACTGAGGGTTTACGGTCCTTGTGTTGTGAGTTAGGCAGGTCATTGCCTCCTGGTGGGTGGTTTGTGTCCCATGGTATTTTCAGCAGTAACCCATGGATTTACGGGTCCTTGTGTTGTGGGTTAGGCAAGCCTTTGCCTCCTGGTGGTTGGTTTGTGTGTTGTGGTATTTTCAGCAGTAACCCATGGATTTACGGGTCCTTGTGTTGTGGGTTAGGCAACTCATTGCCTCCTGGTGGTTGGTTTGTGTGCTGTGGTATTTTGAGCAGTAACTGAGGGTTTACGGTCCTTGTGTTGTGAGTTAGGCAGGTCATTGCCTCCTGGTGGGTGGTTTGTGTGCCATGGTATTTTCAGCAGTAACCCATGGATTTACGGGTCCTTGTGTTGTGGGTTAGGCAAGCCATTGCCTCCTGGTGGTTGGTTTGTGTGTTGTGGTATTTTCAGCAGTAACCTATGGATTTACGGGTCCTTGTGTTGTGGGTTAGGCAAGTCATTGCCTCCTGGTGGTTGGTTTGTGTGCTGTGGTATTTTCAGCAGTAACCCAGGGATTTACGGGTCCTTGTGTTGTGGGCTGGGCAATTCATTGTCTCCTGGTGGTTGGTTTGTGTTCTGTGGAATTTTCAGCAATAACGCAGGGTTTTATGGGTCGTTGTGTTGTTAGGTTAGAAAAGTAATTGGCTCCTGGTGGTTGGTTTGTGTGCTGTGGTATTTGCAGCAGTAACCCAGGGATTTACGGGTTCTTGTGTTGTGGGTTGGGCAATTCATTGTCGCCCGGTGGTTGGTTTGTGTTCTGTGGAATTTTCAGCAATAACGCAGGGTTTTATGGGTCGTTGTGTTGTTAGGTTAGAAAAGTCATTGGCTCCTGGTGGTTGGTTTGTGTGCTGTGGTATTTTCAGCAGTAACCCAGGGTTTTACGGGTTCTTGTGCTGTTAGGTTAGAAAAGTCATTCGCTCCAGGTGGTTGGTTTGTGTGCTGTGGTATTTGCAGCAGTAATCCAGGGATGTACGGGTCCTTGTGTTGTGGGTTGAGCAAGTCATTGGCCCCTGGTGGTTTGTTTGTTGGGTAGGCAAGACATTGTCTCCCGGTGGTTCGATTGTGTGTCATGGTATTTTGAACAGTAGCCCAGGGTTTTACGGCTGCTTGTGTCATGGGTTAGGCAAGTCATTGTCTCCTGGTAGTTGGTTTGTGTGCTGTGGTATTTTGAACAATTAACCAGGGTTGTATGGGTCCTTGAGTTGTAGGCTAGGCAAATCATTCTCTTCTTTTGGTTTTTTTGTATTGTGGTATTTTGAACAGTAACTTTGAGTTTTGCTGGTTCTTGTGCTGTAGGTTAGTCAAGTCATTGTCTCCTGTGGTTGGTTTGTGTGCTGTGGTATCTTAAGCAGTAACCCAGGTTTTTACAGGTCCTTGTGTTGTGGGTTGGGAAAGTCATTGTCTCCTTTTAGTTTGTGATGTGGTATTTTGAGCAGTAACTGAGGGTTTACGGGTCCTTGTGTTGTGAGTTAGGCAGGTCATTGCCTCCTGGTGTTTGGGTTGTGTGATGTGGCATTTTCAGCAGTAACCCATGGATTTACGGGTCCTTGTGTTGTGGGTTAGGCAAGTCATTGTCTCCTGGTAGTTGGTTTGTGTGCTGTGGTATTTTTAACAATTAACCAGGGTTGTATGGGTCCTTGAGTTGTAGGCTAGGCAAATCATTCTCTTCTTTTGGTTTTTTTGTATTGTGGTATTTTGAACAGTAACTTTGAGTTTTGCTGGTTCTTGTGCTGTAGGTTAGTCAAGTCATTGTCTCCTGTGGTTGGTTTGTGTGCTGTGGTATCTTAAGCAGTAACCCAGGTTTTTACAGGTCCTTGTGTTGTGGGTTGGGAAAGTCATTGTCTCCTTTTAGTTTGTGATGTGGTATTTTGAGCAGTAACTGAGGGTTTACGGGTCCTTGTGTTGTGAGTTAGGCAGGTCATTGCCTCCTGGTGTTTGGGTTGTGTGATGTGGCATTTTCAGCAGTAACCCATGGATTTACGGGTCCTTGTGTCATGGGTTAGGCAAGTCATTGTCTCCTGGTAGTTGGTTTGTGTGCTGTGGTATTTTGAACAATTAACCAGGGTTGTATGGGTCCTTGAGTTGTAGGCTAGGCAAATCATTCTCTTCTTTTGGTTTTTTTGTATTGTGGTATTTTGAACAGTAACTTTGAGTTTTGCTAGTTCTTGTGCTGTAGGTTAGTCAAGTCATTGTCTCCTGTGGTTGGTTTGTGTGCTGTGGTATCTTAAGCAGTAGCCCAGGTTTTTACAGGTCCTTGTGTTGTGGGTTGGGAAAGTCATTGTCTCCTTTTAGTTTGTGATGTGGTATTTTGAGCAGTAACTGAGGGTTTACGGGTCCTTGTGTTGTGAGTTAGGCAGGTCATTGCCTCCTGGTGTTTGGGTTGTGTGATGTGGCATTTTCAGCAGTAACCCATGGATTTACGGGTCCTTGTGTTGTGGGTTAGGCAAGTCATTGTCTCCTGGTGGTTGGTTGTGGGGTGTGGTATTTTCAGCAGTAGCCCAGGTTTTTACGTTTCTTGTGTAGTGGGTTAGGCAAGTCATTGCCTCCTGGTGGTTGGTTTGTGTGATGTGGTATTTTCAGCAGTAACCCAGGGGATTACGGGTCCTTGTGTTGTGGGTTGGGCAAGTCATTGTCTCTTCTTTTCCGAACCTCTTGTGGGCTGAGGTCTTGCCTCCACCACTTTATCTTCAGGGATTGGTTGTTTGCTCCGGGTAGTGGTTAGTTGGTGTCTGCGACACTGCATGATTTGTGGGTGCTGGTGGTCTGGCTGCATATGTTATTTGGGTGGCCTACTGCCCATGGCTGCATGTGTTATTGAGGGGCCTACTACCCATGGCTGCATGTGTTATTGAGGGGCATACTGCCCATGGCTGCATGTGTTATTGAGGGGCATACTGCCCATGGCTGCATTTGTGTTTGAGGGTCCTACTGCCCATGGCTGCATGTGTTATTGAGGGGCATCCTGCCCATGGCTGCATGTGTTATTGAGGGTCCTACTACCCATTGCTGGATGTGTTATTGAGGGGCATACTGCCCATGGCTGCATGTGTTGTTGGGGGGTCCTACTGCCCATGGCTGCATGTGTTATTGAGGGGCATACTGCCCATGGCTGCATGTGTTATAGTGGGGCACACTGCCCATGGCTGCATGCGTTACTGAGGGTCCTACTGCCCATGGCTGCATGTGTTATTGAGGGTCCTATTGCCCATGGCTGCATGTGTTATTGAGGGTGATACTGCCTATGGCTGCATGTGTTATTGAAGGGCATACTGCACACGGCTGCATGTGTTATTGAGGGGCCTACTGCCCATGGCTTCATGTGTTATTGAGGGTCCTAATGCCCATGGCTGCATGTGTTATTGAGGGGCATACTGCCCATGGATGCATTTGTTATTGAGGGGCATGTGTTATTGAGGGGCCTGAGGGTCCTACTGCCCATGGCTGCATGTGTTATTGAGGGTCCTACTCCCCATGGTTGCATGTGTTATTGAGGGGCATACTGCCCATGACTGCATGCGTTACTGAGGGTCCTACTGCCCATGGCTGCATGTGTTATTGAGGTTCCTATTGCCCATGGCTGCATGTGTTATTGAGGCACATACTGCCCATGGCTGCATGCGTTACTGAGGGTCCTACTGCCCATGGCTGCATGTGTTATTGAGGGTCCTACTGCCCATGGCTGCATGTGTTATTGAGGGGCATACTGCCCCTGGCTGCATGTGTTATTGAGGGTCCTACTGCCCATGGCTGCATGTGTTATTGAGGGTCCTACCACCCATGGCTGCATGTGTTATTGAGGGGCATACTGCCCCTGGCTGCATGTGTTGTTGAGGCGCATACTGCCCATGGCTGCATGTGTTATTGAGGGGCACACCGCCCATGGCTGCATGTGTTATTGAGGGTCCTACCGCCCATGGCTGCATGTGTTATTGAGGGGCATACCGCCCATGGCTGCATGTGTTATTGAGGGTCCTACCGCCCATGGCTGCATGTGTTATTGAGGGGCATACCGCCCATGGCTGCATGTGTTATTGAGGGTCCTACCGCCCATGGCTGCATGTGTTATTGAGGGGCATACTACCCGTGGCTGCATGTGTTGTTGAGGGGCATGCGTTATTGAGGGGCCTGGAGAGCTTGCATTTGTGTGGCTGTTGTGGGGCCGTATTACAGAAGCATTACACCAAGACAAGTGCAGCTCTGCACGCCATTAGCTCGGGTGTAAAACACACATGCTTCCAATGCGTGTTTGCACCGGGGCAATGTCTGCTCTAGTGCTAATATGGAATGGTGGGAAGGGTCCTGGCCATGCACTCATAGCTTTGCACAGGATGATGTGTCTTTCTCTATGAGAATAGAACCTTTCAGCCTGTACTATGGCAATACGGCCTGGTTAAAGCACAGAGCACCTGTAGACTGTACAGGTACCTGGTAGCATGGGCACTACAAGGGTTTGGTAACCTGTTGCACAGAGGCATAGGTGCTTTTTAGTGTGGTGTGTAATGCTGCTGTGTCTCCTGTGCACCTCTGACCTTTGTCATGCACCTCTGACCTTTGTCAGTGCCGGGAGGATACCTTCTGGAAATCCTTGGGGTCTGCCATAATCTGCCCTTAGTTGCCCAAGGTTGCCAGAAAACATAAGGGCTCATCAGAGTTTGCAGGAATTCTGGCTGTGTCCACTTCCTCCACATGAAGGAGGGATTCACACCACACTACCATTTCCTCTGTCCCTGTCCAACTCGCCACTCTCTTTTCTCTTCTCTTCCCCTTATGCCCCTCTCTCCTAAAGTCACAGCACCCCACCCCCCTCTGCCTGCACCCCTTCTTCACACTCACATCTTATTTCTTTTTGATATTAATAGAGTGGGGGGTAGAACCCAGTTTCCAGGTCCCTCTAGGCTTTCTTCCATGGGTAGCTTCGTCTCTCTGCCTATCTATGTGGGTAGGCGTGTCCCTCGCATCCTCCCTGTGGTTAGCTCCGGGTTGCCGCCCCCTTTTTAGGTACTTCTGTCAGTATGTGCAGCTACGCCCCTCTGCCCATCAGTGTAGAGAGTAGTGTCTATCTCTTCTTTCCACAGGGTAGCTCTGCCCTTCCGCCCTTCCCAGTGGGTAGCTCTGTCTCTCTACCTCCCTGTGTGTACCTCTGTCTTCCTGCACGCCCTACCCCTTCATCTGGGTAGCTTTGTGTTTCTGTGCCTCCCTGTGTGTACCTCTGTCTCCCTGCACGCCCTATCCCTTCACCTGGGTAGTTTTGTGCCTCTGTGCCTCCCTGTGCGTACCTCTGTCTTCCTGCACGCCCTACCCCTTCATCTGGGTAGCTTTGTGTTTCTGTGCCTCCCTGTGTGTACCTCTGTCTCCCTGCACGCCCTACCCCTTCACCTGGGTAGCTTTGTGCCTCTGTGCCTCCCTGTGCGTACCTCTGTCTTCCTGCACGCCCTACCCCTTCACCTGGGGAGCTTTGTGTCTCTGTGCCTCCCTGTGTGTACCTCTGTCTCCCTGCACGCCCTGCCCCTTCACCTGGGTAGCTTTGTGCCTCTGTACCTCCCTGTGTGTACCTCTGTCTCCCTGCACGCCCTACCCCTTCACCTGGGTAATTTTGTGCCTCTGTACATACCTGTGTGTACCTCTGTCTCCCTGCACGCCCTACCCCTTCACCTGGGTAGCTTTGTGTCTCTGTGCCTCCCTGTGTGTACCTCTGTCTCCCTGCACGCCCTACCCCTTCACCTGGGTAGCTTTGTGTCTCTGTGCCTCCCTGTGTGTACCTCTGTCTCCCTGCACGCCCTACCCCTTCACCTGGGTAATTTTGTGCCTCTGTACATACCTGTGTGTACCTCTGTCTCCCTGCACGCCCTACCCCTTCACCTGGGTAGCTTTGTGTCTCTGTGCCTCCCTCCCTGTGTGTACCTCTGTCTCCCTGCACGCCCTACCCCTTCACCTGGGTAGCTTTGTGTTTCTGTGCCTCCCTGTGTGTACCTCTGTCTCCCTGCACGCCCTATCCCTTCACCTGGGTAGTTTTGTGTCTCTGTGCCTCCCTGTGCGTACCTCTGTCTTCCTGCACGCCCTACCCCTTCACTTGGGTAGCTTTGTGTCTCTGTGCCTCCCTGTGTGTACCTCTGTCTCCCTGCACGCCCTACCCCTTCACCTGGGTAATTTTGTGCCTCTGTACATACCTGTGTGTACCTCTGTCTCCCTGCACGCCCTACCCCTTCACCTGGGTAGCTTTGTGCCTCTGTGCCTCCCTGTGTGTACCTCTTCCTCCCTGCACGCCCCACCCCTTCACCTGGGTAGCTTTGTGCCTCTGTACCTCCCTGTGTGTACCTCTGCCTCCCTGCACGCCCCACCCCTTCACCTGGGTAGCTCTATGCCTCTGTACCTCCCTGTGTATACCTCTGTCTCCCTGCACGCCCTACCCCATCACCTGGGCACCTTTGTGTCTTTGTACCTGTCTGCGTGTGCCTCTATCCCCCTACACCTCCATTTGGGCAGCACTACCTCTCTGTGCCTCTCCATGGGTCGTGCCTTCTCTTCCTCAGTCACTCCCTGCGGGTTACCCTGTCCATGGGTAGCAACGGGGCTCTGGGCCGGGATAGCAATCTCTGCTGTCACCCTTCCAGTCTGGGGGTCCAAGACACTGATCATATCCGTGCCTGGTCATCTCAGGGTCACATCCCAGGTCACATCCGGGTCACACATCTGGTCACATCCGGGTCAAATCTCTGGTCACATACGGGTCACATAGGGGGCTCCACAAGTAAGACAGACACAAGTGATCACAGTTCAAGGATGTTCATTGAACATTGAAAGTTTGTATGTGGGTTGGAAAAACGCCTACTCTAAATCCAAATCTAAGATGGGTACAGGAGTTAACCATCAAATGAAAATAAGGCAGTGCTAGTGATGTTGAAGTCAAATAAAAGGAGCTTATACTAAGGACACCGAATGCCAATTCCTTACGCTAAATACAAAGGGTGTGGGGTTAAGTTTCAAGAAAGAAAGAAGTGTTCTCAAATGATAAGTTAGGAGGAGGAAGCCTGGGTCTCCCTTCCCCGCGGTTTGAGTACGAGGGGAATGTTGGAGTTTGGAGCTTGTAGCACAGTATGGTCTCAGGCTTCTACAGCACCAGACAACAGTTCCAATGGCAGTTCTCAGGACCGTCGAGGACTAAGTATCATTTCCTCTGAAAGTCTTGTACCTTTGCGGCCTGATGTGTTTAAACAACAAAACAAAAGTTCCTTTAACAAATGAAAGTTTGCAAGGGTGATAACGGTTCACCCCTGGGTCCTCCTCTTCTGAGCTGACCCTTCATGTATCTTTTTTCCATATAATGATTGGATGGAAGCTTCGCCCCTGGTTCTCCCTCAGTCGGGCCCAGACCCCTCTTGACTGTCAGTACTCGGGTGATGATTTCCACCCTTGATCTCCCTCTGTCTGGCTCAAATCTTTCTTGACTGCTAGTCCTTGGGTGATAGCTCCCTCTTTCTCAATAGTATTTCTTTGCAACAGTTCAAATAGGGTTGACCACTGCTCAATTGTTTCTTTGCATCTCTTATTCTTTTCCCATTAAACTTTGGGTGATAGCTTAACTCCTTGGACCCCCCCCATTCCGGCTCTGACCTCTCTCGACTGCCAACGCTTGGGTGACGACTTCACACTTGGATCTCCCTCATTCAGGCTTGCACCTCTCTCGACTGCCAGTGTTGTGAGTATTAGCTTCACGCCGGGCTCGAACCTTTCTTCATTTCTTATTTACCATATGGGATTTACTTGCCTTGCTTTCATGCCAATTCACAAATCAACGTCAAAATGATATGGCAGGTTTTCAGGCCATTGGCCTCCCTTCCCCATGTTCATAGCATGGGATAAGGCGGTTGACTCGAGCATAGCACAGTCTCTGGCTTCTTTAGGTTATAGTTCACTTATCAGCATCAAGGCCTCCGGAGCGTAAGTCTTGCTGCTTCTCAAAAGTCTCTTCACTCAAAGGGCCTCATGCAACCAAATAGACAACAAGTTCTTTTCCCTACTAGATTTCGACAAATATTCACATTGGGTGATTCACTATTCACCCAGAATCCCCCTCATAAAGTTCTGCACAGGCTTTCCTCAGCCGGGCTCGAGCCTGTCTTTCACCTTTCACTTTATCGCACAATGTTCGTAGGTTTTCCTTTTCGGCTGACTCACGGTTCACCACGGATCCCCCTCTGCTGGGCTCAGATCCCTTCTACGCAATTAGTCTCCCTCAGCCGGGCTCGGACCAATGTCAATTTTACATCAAGTATCAAAGACTTTCAAATGTGATCAGGGGGTGGCTTGACCCGTTGCAGGACCACTTCACAATTCTCTTTCTTTTAATGTTTGCACCCTTTCAGTTGGATACCTAACAGAGACTTTCGAATGAGCACCCACGTGATGCTAGAGCACTCTGTCTACGGCATTGTATTTTAGCTTCAAAGTTCATTCACTCATCTGCTGTCTTAATAATCTTCTTTATACAATGTTGCGGCTTGCAACCTTGGTTTCCACACAGACCAGTCTGGTATCATTCTCCTCAACTCACCGGCTGTGTTGACTTCACTGGGGCTGCTTTGTTGTAGGATCCAAGAACAGTACAACAGCGGCAAACGCCTCTCCTCGCCTTGACTATCGACGCGGGAGCATCCCGGGTACCTCTGACACACAATGCAGGAGTCTTTAGCTTTAATTCCAGGTCTTACAATTCCTACTTTTGAAGGCTCATGAAAGATGTGGTTTGTCGGTGAAAATGTCAAGGGTACTTCTCTCCTTGCAATCCTCTTCGGTCTTGCCATCTTCCGCCTTGTATTAAACTGTCACCTTGGAACTTCTGCTTCCTCGTGTGCTTTCTCTTGCTCAGCGTGTCCTTTCGTGCTCTGTCTTTTATCCATGTGGGAGAGTGTGATGAAAGTCGGGTGTGTGTAATGATCAGTAATTGCCTGCCATTGCTTGACCATTGTAGTGGGACATGTCAGGTATAGGGCTCGGGTGTTAGTCCGTTTTTCCTCATAGTGAGCTGTCCATGAGAAAGTGTTTGTGTTGAAAAAAGGATGGGGGGTTTGAGACTCTATGTGTACTACCAGGTAGGATGGGGTAAATGTGTTACATGGAAGGAGATTTCGTGTCTCGTCGTCCGGTGTTCCACTTCCACTCCCTGAAGACCCCTCATCCAGGTGATCCTCCCGCACTGGTCCACCTCCAGGAACTGGATCCAAAAGCGATAGCCGTGTCCTGGCCATCTGGATGACAGATCCCTGGGGACTAGCGGGTGAGACACCTTCAGGTTTCTCACAGCTGAAAGTAGGATATCACATATTATGGCTGCACCGGAGTATGCCACACGCACACCATCTTGTTATGACTAGGATGAAGATAGTTTGGGTGAGCGCAGGTGAATTTGCGATTGATGCAAGAGTACAAGAAAGTCTTGCGAGAAATGGCAGCTCTGCTGAATCCAAAGTAAGATGTTTGGTGATGAGTAAGTTCGCCCAGTTTACTTGGAAGTACACCAAAGGCAGTATGATGTAGAGTACTTTTTATCCGTGCTTTCTGGAGTTGGCACGTGTTGTGTTTGAGCCACAGAGTGGCATTGCCCTTAGATTTTGCTTGCCTGTTTTTAATTCCTCCATTGATTCCGACTCGGTCTGTTGATTTCTGTTGGGCCCTATTGCCCTGGTCCCATGTGAGATTTTTGGTGGAGATGTCTGTGTCTAGGTTTTGCAAGTGGTCACTCCACCTGCAGGAGAGTTGGCTCGGGTTTGCTTCTCCTTTTCGATTCTCCCTGAGTTTCCCAAAGAGACACTTGATATTTGCAGAATCATTCTCAGCCGTAATGTTTACTGTGCATTCTCTTGTCATTGCCTCCTGGTGGGTGGTTTGTGTGCTGTGGTATTTTGAGCAGTAACTGAGGGTTTACGGTCCTTGTGTTGTGAGTTAGGCAGGTCATTGCCTCCTGGTGGGTGGTTTGTGTGCCATGGTATTTTCAGCAGTAACCCATGGATTTACGGGTCCTTGTGTTGTGGGTTAGGCAAGCCTTTGCCTCCTGGTGGTTGGTTTGTGTGTTGTGGTATTTTCAGCAGTAACCCATGGATTTACGGGTCCTTGTGTTGTGGGTTAGGCAAGTCATTGCCTCCTGGTGGTTGGTTTGTGTGCTGTGGTATTTTGAGCAGTAACTGAGGGTTTACGGTCCTTGTGTTGTGAGTTAGGCAGGTCATTGCCTCCTGGTGGGTGGTTTGTGTCCCATGGTATTTTCAGCAGTAACCCATGGATTTACGGGTCCTTGTGTTGTGGGTTAGGCAAGCCTTTGCCTCCTGGTGGTTGGTTTGTGTGTTGTGGTATTTTCAGCAGTAACCCATGGATTTACGGGTCCTTGTGTTGTGGGTTAGGCAAGTCATTGCCTCCTGGTGGTTGGTTTGTGTGCTGTGGTATTTTGAGCAGTAACTGAGGGTTTACGGTCCTTGTGTTGTGAGTTAGGCAGGTCATTGCCTCCTGGTGGGTGGTTTGTGTGCCATGGTATTTTCAGCAGTAACCCATGGATTTACGGGTCCTTGTGTTGTGGGTTAGGCAAGCCATTGCCTCCTGGTGGTTGGTTTGTGTGTTGTGGTATTTTCAGCAGTAACCTATGGATTTACGGGTCCTTGTGTTGTGGGTTAGGCAAGTCATTGCCTCCTGGTGGTTGGTTTGTGTGCTGTGGTATTTTCAGCAGTAACCCAGGGATTTACGGGTCCTTGTGTTGTGGGCTGGGCAATTCATTGTCTCCTGGTGGTTGGTTTGTGTTCTGTGGAATTTTCAGCAATAACGCAGGGTTTTATGGGTCGTTGTGTTGTTAGGTTAGAAAAGTAATTGGCTCCTGGTGGTTGGTTTGTGTGCTGTGGTATTTGCAGCAGTAACCCAGGGATTTACGGGTTCTTGTGTTGTGGGTTGGGCAATTCATTGTCGCCCGGTGGTTGGTTTGTGTTCTGTGGAATTTTCAGCAATAACGCAGGGTTTTATGGGTCGTTGTGTTGTTAGGTTAGAAAAGTCATTGGCTCCTGGTGGTTGGTTTGTGTGCTGTGGTATTTTCAGCAGTAACCCAGGGTTTTACGGGTTCTTGTGCTGTTAGGTTAGAAAAGTCATTCGCTCCAGGTGGTTGGTTTGTGTGCTGTGGTATTTGCAGCAGTAATCCAGGGATGTACGGGTCCTTGTGTTGTGGGTTGAGCAAGTCATTGGCCCCTGGTGGTTTGTTTGTTGGGTAGGCAAGACATTGTCTCCCGGTGGTTCGATTGTGTGTCATGGTATTTTGAACAGTAGCCCAGGGTTTTACGGCTGCTTGTGTCATGGGTTAGGCAAGTCATTGTCTCCTGGTAGTTGGTTTGTGTGCTGTGGTATTTTGAACAATTAACCAGGGTTGTATGGGTCCTTGAGTTGTAGGCTAGGCAAATCATTCTCTTCTTTTGGTTTTTTTGTATTGTGGTATTTTGAACAGTAACTTTGAGTTTTGCTGGTTCTTGTGCTGTAGGTTAGTCAAGTCATTGTCTCCTGTGGTTGGTTTGTGTGCTGTGGTATCTTAAGCAGTAACCCAGGTTTTTACAGGTCCTTGTGTTGTGGGTTGGGAAAGTCATTGTCTCCTTTTAGTTTGTGATGTGGTATTTTGAGCAGTAACTGAGGGTTTACGGGTCCTTGTGTTGTGAGTTAGGCAGGTCATTGCCTCCTGGTGTTTGGGTTGTGTGATGTGGCATTTTCAGCAGTAACCCATGGATTTACGGGTCCTTGTGTTGTGGGTTAGGCAAGTCATTGTCTCCTGGTAGTTGGTTTGTGTGCTGTGGTATTTTTAACAATTAACCAGGGTTGTATGGGTCCTTGAGTTGTAGGCTAGGCAAATCATTCTCTTCTTTTGGTTTTTTTGTATTGTGGTATTTTGAACAGTAACTTTGAGTTTTGCTGGTTCTTGTGCTGTAGGTTAGTCAAGTCATTGTCTCCTGTGGTTGGTTTGTGTGCTGTGGTATCTTAAGCAGTAACCCAGGTTT